>NW_027263524.1:3000000-3563185 GCF_044167205.1 Ceratocystis lukuohia | reverse complement strand
CCTAACCCTAAACCCTAACCCTAACCCTAACCCTAACCCTAACCCTAACCCTAACCCTAACCCTAACCCTAACCCTAACCCTAACCCTAACCCTAACCCTAACCCTAACCCTAACCCTAACCCTAACCCTAACCCTAACCCTAACCCTAACCCTAACTCCCCTTCACGTGATCCTTTCCTGTACCCTTGCTCAACCTTCTCATAGGCGCCCAGCCTATAACAGTGAGAAGGTGATCTCTCAGGAGGTACGAGTCTGGTTGTTTGTTTGCTACTTTTCTTTTCTACGTTCTGTTCACTGCTTTATTCTTTGTTCTTTGTTTGATGTTTAGTGCTTGGTTGTTTCATTCTTTCCTTCCTTTTCCTTTCTTTTTTTTTTTTTTTTTTTTTTTTTTTTTGTGTATTGTACTTTGACCATCATGCACAAGTAAAGGAGAGTTTTCAGACTCAAGTTTACCCAGAGTTAATCTGACTGAAGACAGATTCCCCACAATACCCATCCTCTATATAGTTCATCCAGAGTTCATCCAACAAAAAGCTTGTTTACCCCTCTTTCCCCACTTCCTCTGATAAGAGCCTTGTCTTATCTGTTTAGTTTACCCAGTGCTATTCCGATAAAGGTTAGAACCTCCAGAATGATAACAATCAATATTTGTCAGTAACCTAAGTCACAGTTAGCTTATTACTTCAAACATCACCATGACATTAAAAGCTTTGATCATTGAACTTCTGAAGAACCAAGCTGCTTTCTTGTTGATTTCCCCTCAATTCTCTATTTATCACTTCTTTCAAGTCACATCTACCCCTTTCACTGCCCTCTCCATTTAATATTATCTGTAAGCAACCTTAAGACTGCTGCTACATCTTACATATTCTATGCTGATGCTATGACTACAATATAGTTGATTACAAAACAGCCCACTGCTTTCAAAATGACGAGTCACCCTGGGCTCCACCTCTCATTCGATGAGATCATGAACCTCAGAACATTTGAAGACGTCTGTCAGCACGCGAACTGGCCCCAGGACACCATACCACCACAGGCATATTCTAGAATAGCTCCAGACAATCGTCCACGCTGGATCCAACACTGGTGTGGTACGTTAATTACAACAGAATGCTGGAGTTATCCAAGGCTAGAAGAAGAACTTTGTAAGCTGGAGGGGAAAAAGGAGTACATCAACATCAACAACTTGAAAGTTTACCTCACATTGAAGGTATCCTGCACTGAGTGGGTTAATGGGTATATCTTTGAGGACACTGTTGGGAACATACTTATCCCTGAGATCCAAAGTGTCTTACACCAAGTCGAAGAATATATCAAGCAGCAACCCTCTCCCTATGATGCTGAGCAGATATTTATAGAAAAGGCATTCACCATTGGTGAAAAGGCTCATCCCGACTTTCGCTATGCTAGTGCTGATCTCTGCCAAATACTCGAGCAATACCATCGCCAATTCTTGTTGAAAATGGAACACTACTTGTCACCTTACACGTCGATTGTTGCACCATCAGGGACAGGAAAGTCATATACTGTTTCACAGCTCGCTGTTAAACACAA
Organism: Ceratocystis lukuohia; assembly: GCF_044167205.1. Lineage (NCBI taxonomy): Eukaryota > Fungi > Ascomycota > Sordariomycetes > Microascales > Ceratocystidaceae > Ceratocystis > Ceratocystis lukuohia. The sequence continues at coordinate 3,561,627 of NW_027263524.1, read as the reverse complement.
CAAGTATGTGATTTACCTGAACTTTGCCCCTGAATACCATAAAGGTTATCCAGGAAGATCAAGCTACGCCTCTCTCATTTTGGAGGCCTTCAACAAAGTAATTCAAGGTTTACCCTTTCTTGAAAGACGCCACAAGATGGAATGGATCTGGAGTATTGTTATTTGGGCGCTTTTGCGACTGGCCAGATCAGCCTGGGCTTCTGGGGTGAGCGCCCATGACTTCTTTCGCTTGCAAATCGATGGGGGTGACGTTAGAAAACAAGATGTCATCACATCTGCTCTTCAATTCGCCATCAATCAACCCCCATTTCGTTGTCCAACAAACCAACTTCCTAACCCAACAGCTGACTGGCAAGCTTTTGATGATCACTGCAAAAATGCATTCACTACACCTGGGCCTCAAGAAATGACCAATGATGATGCAAATAGGTCCATACAGCCACGCAACCTCGCATTTGTAGTTTGTATCGATGAGGCACGGAATCTTTTGGGAGGACCTGAAGGAGACAGCACACTGTTCCGTTCTTTGCGTCAAGCTCTGTGGTGGACTGCTAAGTATGGGGATGAAAGTTCCTTCTTTGGTGTGTTCCTTGACACAACATCCAAGGTATCTAATTTCTCACCTGCTCACACACGAGACCCTAGTCAGAAGGTTCGCACTGGTGAGCGACCAAGTGCAGTGCTCTTCCCCCCTACCACCAGTTTTTCACGAAAAATATTTATGCGCCCCCAACGCCACCCCAGTTCGATATACCACAAGTATCCTGGGATGTGTTGTTAAACTTTGGTCGCCCTCTATGGGGGGCACTGCTTCAAGGGGGCAGCACCTGTCAGGCTGTGGTCGATCTTTGTAAAGAAAAGTGTCAGCCTAGTGAACCACCATGCCAAGACCTTCATACAAAGACTGGGCTTCTTGCTCTTGTTTCATATCGAATACCTTTCACCATCTCCAATTTTGCTCTTGCAGAATCCCTTGTTTCACAATGGATGCACACATTAATTGATGTTTCAGACGACCATGAGCAACTAATGGTACTACAACCTGGTGAGCCCATCCTAGCCCTAGCTGCCTTTCAGTATGGGATGACAATGTCAGATATGCTGCTCAAAGCTCTAGAAGTACTTGATCAAGAACTCTACTGGAACAGTGTCAATGTAGGAGACATAGGTGAGTTCATTGCAGGACTCATTCTTCTCCTTGCCTTTGATACTGCTTCATTTGTTTCATTCCCTGAGCCTCTTCCTCTTCAGGTCTTTCTCAAGAACCTACTTGGGGATGCTGTTGTGAAATATCTCTTGACAGTCTCAAAAGATTCATTAGATCTGAACTTTGGCATGATGCTCTCTTTTGGAACAGTGTTCTTCAACCGGATTTATCGCCGGGTTACTGCACCATCGGAAACAGATATCTACAACATGTATAGGACCTGTACAGCCTGTTATCTGCCACCTGGTTTTAATGGGGTTGACATCCTCATTCCAGTTTGGGTTCCTCCACAAGATGACAGAATGGGCTATGTTGGCTGTATTCTTGTGCAGGTCAAGAATAAAGCCTACCATCGATTTGCCACCAATGCAATGAACTCTGCATATGATCATACAAATCGTGGTTTCACAGCACTAAAATTCAGTCGCAAAATGCCTAGCATTGGCTTCATGATGTCTCTACGGGGTATAAAACATGGCTCTAGAGTTAGGCATTCTTCTGTGAGTGATAAAAAGAACCTTGGCATCATTCTGTCTGTTGGGCTAGACGCAGAACGGTATCCAATGTTCCAGGGGCCACCAGAAGATCCCTATACATTAGTCAAGCAGCAAGTCTTGCGTTATTTCCAGACAATTTTATCTGCAGTAAATACGATTGAGCTGCAAAAGAACAAGGATGCCTACAAGCGTATTCTATTCGAGACAGAGTATTTACCCTGATTGCAATACGAGAATATGGACTGGGAGCTCATCTTGATTGGCATTTTTAACGTCTGGACTTTACCATAGTTTGTATCAATACAATATAGTGCCATCATCAATTTTATCAAATGCCTATCATAGGTTGGTGAAGCAACTAATTAGAAGATAGACTATGGCAGAAAGAAAGGTATAAAGCACAATTTCTAGGCTCTTATCCTTGTGGACCAGTTGCTTTAGGATGGAATGATTGGATTTCATTGACTTATTGCACACCTGATGTGGTGTAGATAGTAGAACACTCTGTAAATTATAATACTTGTTGTGTTGGATGAAATGTTGGATGAACTGCATGGAGGATGGATATTGTGGGGAATTTGCCTTCAGTCGGGTTAACCCTGGGTAAACCTGAGCCTGAATACTTCAGCTTAGTTGTCCATGATGGAAGAACTTAACAATAGAGAGTAAGCTTCACCATAACGATCAATCTGTATACTAGCACAGTTCCACGTGCGGTTGTACAGGATCACGAGTGACTTCTAAAGTGATAAAATCTGAATTCAGTAGATTGTTCCGACAGTGACCTATGAAGAGTAGTGAGTAGTCACGAGGGAAAGATGTGTTGCGTGGCGCAGTGACATGGGTGATTTGCACTCAGCGCCATCCCTGCAGTCACATGCTTGCAACAGAGCTGAAGAAATACTGCCAATCCTCCCTGACTTCTCACCAGCTATGAGCTCGGCTTAACGCCTTCTACCTACAAGGCAAAGAATTTCACAATCATTCGCACAATTACTCGCCATCAATCGCTTCATCTTTAGACCATCTATTTCACCCCACTTTTGCTATTTTACTTCATACAAATCTCGCCTCACTTGTGCTGGCGCAAGTTCTCGAATACAGTCACGAACATTTATATCCTTTTTAAAAACCTCGTATCTCTCACTTCAAAATGTCCACCCAAACGCATCAATTTGGGGTCATGCTGACCTCTCAGTCGGATTGGGAAGTCTGGTTTCATCGTCTAGAGCTAAAGGCTTTTGCCCTATCCATATGGGACATTATCAAGCCAGAAAATCAGCCTGCAGTCACTACTCGAAACCGAAGCCCTACTGCTATACCAGAACCAGACTCTACAGCAGAATCAACAGCTGGTGATACAGCCTCCGCCAGCGTAACCCTTCTTACTGAACCGGAATATCCCGCACTTGAGGATGCTCATTATGAGCGGAAATATCGCCTCTTTGTCTTCAAGATGAAGGAGTACGAGACGCAGCAAAAGGCTCTACAATCTATCGCTGAATTCATCTACCAAACGGTCTCTGGCAATCTTCTGCTCATTCTTAAGAACAAATACACAGTCAAAGACCAAGTCGCTGCTCTACACCATCGCTTCAAATTGTTGTTAAGGCTGCGCCTGGATATAGTGGGTATGCGCCCCACTTACTAATCCCTTAAAACCCCTCTCACATCCAGTTAGTTTAGATAGTTTCTTCTCCTTTTCCCCCTCAATGCACGTATTCTGAATCTCCGAACCTGCTACAAAGAACATCTTGTATCTAAACCGTGACAAACGTTTACACCACTACATCCCCAAGGTATCTGCTGTACTAAGAATTCGACCATGTGCTCGGTTCATACCGCAGAGCTTGCCGAGTGTAAGGGCTGCGCCTGGAAGGACACGCTGGCCAGCCCCACTATAGAAGACCCACCCCGCAGAAGGGACTATAAGAACCTTCCTCACCAACTAGCTAGTTTAGAGTAGTTTCCCTTTCCTTTCCTCTTTAATGCGTAATCTTTGACCATCTCCGAACTTGCTTATACGAACATCTGTAGGCTAATCCGTGACACAGGGTCCAGGAGAATCTTGGGGGCATTGAGGGGACAGCAATGCATAAGGTGCGCCAGTTGCAACGCCAGATCAGCCTGGCTGATGGAGAATGAGTTTAGGTAGGGCTCAAAGAGGACTGCTAGTATAGGAATTCCAACGTTGTTATTTGAGGCCATTTTGTAGGGAGAAAGCATTGAAAAGGATTTAAGAAAAGCAGTAGAAACTGTCTCTATAGCAGTATGGCACACTTGGTAGCAACAATGGTTCAGAGAACTGGTTAGTCCCTTTCCATATCTACTCTGCACGTTATGAGAGTTCTCAAGAAGGCAATGGAGAGGCAGCAAGAGTTTTCCAACGGGCTGTTTTTGTACCAGAGGAGTACACTATCATGTCACCAATGTATGCTGAGGTAAAATCATCGAGATGTTCACACAGCACACGATTTATGTACTGTTGGAAGATTGAGGGTCCATTTGCCAGTCCAGATGGCATGACCATCTACTCATATGCACTATGTCTTGTCCAGAATACTGTCTTCCATTGATCCCCTTCCTCAATGTGAACACAGTGGAAAGCTGCTCCAATGTCAAGCTCAGTGAGCTATTTCACACTCACTATCATCCACAGTGTCTCTTAGATGAGGGGAATTGGGTATTTCACAGATAACATTCATCTTCAACCCCATTTGTGTGATCAAGCAGACCATGTGTTGCTTGGTAATACTGCGTGGAAGCTTACAAGATGTAACAAACTGTTGGATGAACTGCACAGAGGATAAGTATTGTGGGGGCAGGGAATCTGCCTTCTGTCGGATTAACCCTGGGTAAACCCAAGCATGAATACTCCAGGTTAGTTGTGCATGATGGAAGAACTTGACAGACAACCTTCACCAATTCGACCAATCTGTCTGTATACCAGCATGCAGCTGTACAGGATCACGAGTGACTTCATAAGTGACAAAGCTGAATTCAGTAGATTATTCCGACAAACTTCCAAGTAATGCCTTGACGCTGAGACTCCAGAATGGAGGAATCTGGAAATAGCGAAACAAAAAAAAAAAAGCCTTTATTCGCCTTGCATTGCAAGCCAAACGAACTATCCCACCATCCTTCATAGGTACAACAGTAGGGATGGCCAGCCAAGCACTATAACCCGGAGAAATGGAGCATTTTAGCCATAGCCACGACAAGAAGGCGTAGGGCTGTATTCCAGCTGTATCTTTGTGGGCTAATATTAACCGGACTTAAGTTCCTTGGCAGAGCCTTGGTCATCCTTAAGCCCGCTACTCCAGGTGTTGTAATTAGGCCGTGATGACATGGTGGCTAAGGATTACTGTCAACTTGCAAGGAGCTGAGATACATGATGTCCAGAACTGAGATTCTCAGTACAACATTTCCACCGCCTGACAACAGTGTGGATTTATGCTGTTTATAAACAAATTTAATCCTTTTTAGGTTTCGTTTTCCCCTACTAGGTCTGCAACATGATCCAAGAGAGCTTAAGGTCAATAGATATATCAATGGCAAACTCAAATGAGGTCACAATTTAAAAACAATGTTATAGGCAATCCTAAGTAGCTTATTACTTTGTAAATTAGTTTTATTTAAGAAGTGTCACTCCAGGGATGATAGGCTTTAGTCTGACATGACACAGACATACTGCACACTAATTATAAAGACATTTATGTGGTGTTACTCTTCATAACTGAGAATCTATTGTAAGACAGCCATTAAATAGATCTTTGTTGACATCCGGCTGCTAGAGATATGGGCTGTGGATGGGCCGAGGCATTTCTATACATATTGTTATTCGTATATATATATATGATGGCTTCATCACTCTCATCACAATCATCTCCCTCTTGTATCACCCACTACTCACATCATCCATGAGCGTTGTACTATTCTACATAGCTTTGCCTTGTTAAACCTAAGCATACAATATTCCAAGTTTCAGTTTTTCCATCTGCCAACTACATATACCTCTGGCTACCTTTTCTCTTCTTTTTTTGAGCAACATCTCTTATTCCAATCCACCTTCGTCTCGTCACTATACTGTCATGTGGCTTCCAAAGTTTGCCCAGCTGCTGTTTACAGCTGTCTTACTGTCTACCCAAGTCATTGCAGGTGATAGACAAGTCACTCGTGCCCGCGAACTTGGTCTTTATATACCTCAGGACACCCAGTATAGCTGGAAAGAAGTGAAAGAGACTGAAGGCTTTGTCGCTTCAGTCTTTGTTTCTAAATCTTTGAAATATATTGAAGTCCAAACAATGGAAAACCCAACAAACGATTTCAAGTCCTATGAAGCTTTACTGAGTATTTGGGAACATCAAACCAAGCTCACTATAGGAAGTCTTAACAAGATCAAGTATAATCAAGTTAATGGGCCTGACAAGATCATTATTAATACAGCCCTGGAAAAGTTGGGCTATAGCCTCTCTGGCAGGAAGTCGATTACTAGTGATAAGATCTCAAGAGACTCCTCAGATCACGCCGAAGTCTGGAATCTTTTGAGTACCGCATCATTTGGCAAGGATGCTGTGGAAATATGCACCGAGTTCAAAGATATGAGCAACCAGTATATTCAGTCATTTGAGATTGGCAGAAATTGCGATTTTGATAAATAGGTCGAGATTACATTCGCAACAAAGGTTGAGTGATGCACTGACAGGAGTTCTCAACTCTCGTGTCATTAGTGCAATGATCTATGGACAGTGTGTGGCTGAGAGGCTTCACTCTGAGTTTAAGCCATGGCACACAGCAGCAGTGGCCCTACAGGCCTACAAAATAAACTTATACAACTATATAGATAGGTACTTAGGTTTAGTTGTTTGCTTGTGAGCTTCAATACAACCATCATTTTTTGCCCCTATTTTCTCTTCTACAACGCCAACATCAAAGGACCATGGGTCACTGATATCTTCGTACTGACCAGCGTGATCAAGGGCCAGGCAAGACAGCGTCGTAAAGAGAGACAAGCGCATAGTAGCAAGGGAACAAAGTAAACGCCAGGTACCAAACAGGCTCGAAGATAAGCAGATGAAGAAGAGCTGGGGGATATAAATATATGAAAAACATAATAATGATGTACGAATATCCCAGGCATGTCCAGGATTTAAGACTGCTCCCCACCCTGCTAAGATCTAAAGTTCAGCGTTGGTGGTGTGGTGATGATGACCTGGTGAAGTGTTCAGGAAGCCTTGGTTGGCTAGACTACAATTAGGACACAAAAGCCTCCAGGTGCTAAGGCCTATGTTGGTGCTAGAATTAGAAAGCAGTTGGAGCTTAAGATGTCTATTAGCACCCATGGCTGGGGTGTGTGAGATATCCCTATGCTTATTACATTGTCTATCTTATGGCGTTTACTCTTGTAGGGCATTCCTACGTTTTAGCAAAAGAGAAATCTTGGCCTGCAGACTTGCCACGAGACTAGGTGTTATCTGCCACTGCTACCTTTAGCCTAGTGAAGTGTGGCAACACTAAAACCCTCCGTCTTACTATGTAGCGCGCTTGATATAAGTTTCCGCCTTCTTCTATACCCATGCGTAGGCCATGCTATTTGTTTTCCTAGTTGCTTTTCTAGCGCCCTTAGCGCATGCGCCAGAAAGCAGTACAGCGGTTAATCAGACTGTCAATGGATGGGGAATTATAAAACTTCCACCACGGTCCAACTATTCTACGCAAGGACCTAGGTTTGAGGGCCTTGGAGCGAGGGTTGTTGGCAGCTGTGGGTATTTAGCACCTGTTATCACCAAGCAGCTAGAAGCCTACAATATCACACAAACGCTATGCAAGGTACACAAGATCTGTGAATTTATGCTTGGTGTCGGAACAATCTACTGAATTCAGATTTGATCACTTTAGAAGTCACTCGTGATCGTGTACAACCGCACGTGGAACCGTGCTGGTATACAGATTGATGGTGATGGTGAAGCTTATTTTTCTATTCATTCTCTAAGGTGTTAAGTTCTTCCATCACGGACAACTTAGATGAAGTATTCAGGCTCGGGTTTACCCAGGGTTAACGGGACCGAAGGCAAATTCCCCACAATAACCCATCCTGCATGTAGTTTATCCAACCCAACATTCATCCAACAGTTGGGGCATATTTAATGGCTGAGAATTGATTGATCGAATAACTAACTTAAAGAAAGCAAAGTTGTTTGATTTTTGGTGCACATAGTTTTTTGGTGCGCATGCTTATCCTGTACATTGTAGTATTCTGTTAAGCGCTTAACAAGTTGCCCTGAAAGAGTCATAGGATCATATGCTGACTAAGAATAACAATGAGCTTAATTGTCCACTTGACTTTTGTAGGCATGATGGCTGTTTGGGTTCTTTGATTTTTCACAGTGGTTAAGTGTAAGGGCTGCGCCTGGAAGGACACGCTGGCCAGCCCCACTATAGAAGACCCACCCCGCAGAAGGGACTATAAGAACCTTCCTCACCAACTAGCTAGTTTAGAGTAGTTTCCCTTTCCTTTCCTCTTTAATGCGTAATCTTTGACCATCTCCGAACTTGCTTATACGAACATCTGTAGGCTAATCCGTGACATAATTACGCATTCACCAACGAATTTCTTTTCTCACCCCTATAATCACAGTATAACCTTTTTTTTTCTTTTCTTCCTTTTTTTTTTTTTTTTTTTCTTTTTTTTTTCCTTCCCCCATGGACCACGAGGAGACAATGAGCGACACCGAATCCAAGACCGGCTTGATGACGGATCAGGAGACAATTTCGGAACTCCTGTCCAAAGTGGAGCGCCTCGAACTCCAGCTTCACAACACCAGACGCCCTGCCCTCCCCGACGTAGAAAAATATGACGGAAAAAGTGCATTCCAGCTGAAGTCTTTCATGGCAGAGCTGAAGAACAAACACGCACAGGACAGTGAAGTGCTTGGTGGTGACAAAGGTTTTGTTCATTATGCCTACAGCCGCCTGACAGGCAAGGCCAGGAACAGGGTGTCCCCCTACATTGAAACCTACCTGACGATGAAGGATGGCAAAAAGGCCCTCAAAGCCTTCTACACCCTTCTGGAGGACACCTTCTCGGATCCCAGTGCAGTGCGTCGTGCCATCCAAAGAGCCACGACCCTGTCGATGGGACAGCGTGCAGTGTCGGACTATATTGCAGAAGCTGAACTGATCTTCCTTGAGGCCAATGGCTCCAGCTGGCCTGACAATGTCAAGATCTCATACGTGGAGCAGGGGCTGTCAGCAGAGCTTGCAGACAGAATGGTATCAACAAAGGAGTACACCTCCTTCGTTGAGTACAAGAAGGACCTGCTCATGTTGGGGGCTAGCTTAGCAGCTAGAAGAAACAGAGGGTCAGGAAACCGACCTCAGCCACCTCGACCGAGCACCTGGAGTAGGAATGACAAAAGCCACACCAGAGGCGCTGGAGACCAAACCAGGTCTGCCTCTTCGTCGTCCTCCAGCCAAAAGAGAGCACGCTGGGTCCCCAAGGAAGAGATCGATAAACGCCACCAAGAAGGACGCTGCCACCGCTGTGGTGCTTCAGGGCACAAATCAGCTCAATGCCCTTACCTTCCAGCACGACCCCCAGCTGGCTCCTCAAGGCCTGTCAGAAAGGTAGAGGAAGTGAGCCCCGAGTTAGACGAGTCCTCGGATGAAGAAGACACCCCTTCGGAAAACTAGATACCTCTGTGCAAAGTCGTGTACAGAGGTCCAAGGAGGGGCCCAAACAATTCGTGTCGAACTGGGAAAAGGAGGACGAGGAACAGCCACACAAGAACCGGGCTATAGAGGTGGACATAGTTATTAATGGGAACCTCCCATCCATCGCCTTAATAGATACTGGCAGTGCCTCAACCTCTATGATCAGTGAAAGAATTGTGACAAAGAACAAGCTCCCCACGCAAAGGGCCAGGAAACCCCGTAGCCTGACCCCGTTTAACAGCACGAAGCCCACTATCTCGGATCAAATTGCCTTTTTCGAAATAGATGTAGGTGGCTTCAAAGAAAAGCACGCTGCCTGGGTTATCCCGAACCTAACAGATGAAGTTCTGATTGGATACCCATGGCTTAAGAGAAATAATGCAGTAATTGACTGCGAAAGAGATACAATCACCTTCAAAAGTAGCGACATCACAGTCTGTGGTAGAAACACCACAATGCCGGCCAAACCTCAGTTTGTGAGGAGGCTGCGAACTTTCGAACGGTTGATCGAAAAAGATAGCAAAGACCACAGCATGTACGAGGCCAAAGTTTTCAGAGCTACAGTGGAAGACATCAACAAAGCCCTGGACCGCCTTTACCAAGACCAACTACCCACAGACCCATCAAAGTGGAAAAGCAAGGTACCTGCCTGGGTGTCAAACGAAAACGTTGATGCTTTCAACCCAGATGCACAATTTACCAAGCGCCTCCCTCCTCACCGTCCAGGAATGGATCACGAGATTGAGCTGTCTGTCCCAGACGATAAAGCACCATGGGGTCCTCTCTACAAGATGTCTCGCGATGAACTCCTGGTTCTTCGCCAAACGATTCTGACATTGCTACAGAAAGATTACATACGCCCAAGCAAGTCCACAGCCGCCGCGCCAATTCTATTCGTCAAGAAACCAGGTGGTGGTTTACGCTTCTGTGTGGACTACCGAGCTCTCAATGGAGTAATGATAAAGGACCGTTACCCACTTCCCAACATCACAGAGACCCTGCGCAATGTCTCAGAAGCAACCCTCTTTACGAAACTGGATGTCATCTCTGCCTTCCACAACATTCGGATTGCCAAAGGAGATGAGTGGAAAACAGCTTTCAGGACTCGCCAGGGACTTTATGAGTGGCAAGTGATGCCATTTGGACTGGCCAATGCACCTGCACACTTCCAGAGATTCATTAACAGCCTGTTGCGACCGTATCTCGATGTTTGGGCCTCTGCGTATGTCGACGATGTTCTTATCTTCACAAATGGAACCCCGGAAGATCACTACGAGAAAGTCAACACAGCCTTGACCTGTCTGCGAGAAGGAGGCCTGACTGTAGATATCAACAAGTGCGAGTTTGCAACTCAGGAAATCACGTATCTGGGATACATCCTACGACCTGGTCGAATTCTGACAGACCCAAAGAAAATCTCAGCGATCTCAGAATGGGAAACACCAAGTTCTGTACAGCATGTGAGGAAGTTTTTAGGGCTTTGCAACTTCTACCGAGGATTCATTGACAACTATTCTGAAGTCGTCATGCCACTTAACGCCCTGGTAACAACGAAGAAAACATTTTGCTGGAATGAAGCAGCAGATGAGGCATTCAGGAAACTTAAGCAAGCCTTCACCTCAGCGCCAATCCTATGTAGTCATGACCCAGAATTGACAACAATAGTGGAGGCAGATGCCTCTGGGTATGCTATGGGTGCAGCTCTCCTGCAGATTCAGCCAGATGGTTCCAAACGCCCCTGTGCATATACAAGCCGAAAACTGACTGCATCGGAATGCAACTATGCCATTCATGACAAAGAACTTCTTGCAATCATTTATGCACTCAAGGAATGGCGTAGTGAACTGAAAGGTTTGAAGGATGCCTTTGAGGTGGTGTCAGACCACAAGAACCTCCTACACTTTACAAAGCTCCAACATCTGTCAGAACGTCAAGCCCGTTGGTACCTAACGTTGAGCGAGTACAATTGTTTCATCACTCACCGCCCAGGCAAGCTCTCTGCACTCCCTGACGCCTTGTCACGGCGTGACATGCCAGAAGGCCCAGACGACGGTCGATTCGAGGAACGAAAGCAACAGCTGCTACAATCCCAGAGAAACGGAGTTGATGAAGTGCTCAAAGTGAGGCGTACTGACAGCCAACTTCTGATTCCAAGCGAAACCACACCCCCAGATTCACTGCCAGAAAAAATGAAGAGCATGTGGTCCAAGGCTGTAGACAACGACAAGGATCTTGAACAAATCAGAGCCTGCCTGATGGCGAAAGACAGCCAGTGGCCAGAAGATCTCAGACACAGACTGCGTGTGGGCGTCAGTGACTGCTCCTTGGACGACAAGATGCGAGTACTGTACCGAGGCCGATTTTGGGTCCCCAATTCAGAACCCTTGAGAACAGCATTGATGCAAGACGTTCACGACTCACCTACCCTCATACACCCTGGAAAGAATGTGCTATATGCAGAACTGGCTCGTATGTTCTTTTGGCCCAACTTTGTTGCAGATGTACGACGATTTTCGAGAAATTGCCAGGTCTGTGGAAGCACAAATACTTGGCGCACTAGCAAAGAGGGCTTGTTGAAACCCCTGCCTATCCCAGATCAGCCATGGCAAGACATTGCAATCGATTTCATTGGCCCACTGCCAACAGCGAAGAAAGGCGAGGAGGAATTCACCCACATACTCACTGTGATTGACTGCATGTCGAAAGGAGTGCTCCTAATGCCAATGAAAGCACTGGATATGGAAAATGTGGCTGATGCTTTCTTCCACAACTACTACAGGCACCATGGGCTACCAAGATCCATACTTTCGGACCGAGAATTCGTCAACGCAGCTTGGAAAATGATTTGCACAGAACTTGGAGTGGAAAGGAGGTCAACAACAGCATACCACCCAGCAACTAATGGAGCTGTTGAGAGGATGAATGCTGAGGTCAAGTCTAAACTTGCTAAGCTTGGTGCCCAAGGACCACATTGGTTGAAGGCTATCCCAATGGTCGAGTTTGCTCTCAATGCAACACCAAGCAGTGCAACCCAAATATCACCATTCTTCCTCAGTCATGGCTATCACCCCAAGACAATTGACCTGGAACCCCCCCAGACACCGCCACCAAACCCTGATGGCCCGCTTGGCCAAGCAAAACGGGTTTTGGACAAGTTGAGGAGTGCTCGAGATTGGGCCAAGGCAAACCTTACCATGGCTAGAGCTACTATGGAAGAAGCCGCAAATGAGAAACGAAGGCCACACAGAGACTACCAACCAGGTGACTGGGTTTGGCTGACACTGCGAAAGGAGCATTTTGGACCAGGACTAGGACGTGGACTACAAAGCAAACATATCCGCTGCAAAGTGAAAGAAAAGGTTGGCAGTCACACTTACAAGCTGGATGTACCAGGCTCGACAGCTCATGACACCTACCATGCCGACCGACTCAGACCTGCAGCAGATGATGCTTTCCCATCCCAGACTACTCACGATGACCGTCCAGGCCCAGTGGGACATGAAGATGGTGTAGACAAATATGATGCAGAAAAGATACTGAACCAGAGGACAAGATATGGCAAGTTACAATACCGAGTCAAATGGCAAGGATGGAATCAGCCCACGTGGGAACCAGCTGAATATCTGGAGAACACCATCGCACTGGAGGAGTGGAAGGAAACTAACGCACAACAACCGGAAACGAGAAGGAGAAGAAGGAGGCAGATGTAAGGGCTGCGCCTGGAAGGACACGCTGGCCAGCCCCACTATAGAAGACCCACCCCGCAGAAGGGACTATAAGAACCTTCCTCACCAACTAGCTAGTTTAGAGTAGTTTCCCTTTCCTTTCCTCTTTAATGCGTAATCTTTGACCATCTCCGAACTTGCTTATACGAACATCTGTAGGCTAATCCGTGACATTAAGGCCCCCTCTGAGGTCCACCTTATATGGCTGCTGGACCTTGTTGCGCTAAACTTTGGCGTTTGGTCATTCGAAAACCTCACATACATCCATTATCGATTCTAGTCTGAAATGTACTCTCCTCCACCAAATCCAAACATTAAACGCCGCCCATTGACCTGGACGCTTCCGTCCGACCCTACCAAGCCGGAAATTCCATACCACTGTGGCGCTTCGCTTTCCATCCGAGCACATACACCGCCTCCGCCATTTGGCAATGGCTATTACAGAGACGTTGCTCCACGCCCACTGGCTGAATGGACAGACCTTGATGGCAAAACCCAGACTGAATGGTGCTGTCAACACCCAGTCATCGACACGCCGCCTCATCCTGATAAAACTATCCACCATCTTCATGTGCTCGAGGAGGTGGCATGCCGTGATGGTCGTGGCGCTCAAGTACTACGATGCTCTTTAGACGATAGCAGCGATGACACTACCTACATCGCAAAAATATACGACCCTTTATACTATGCATATGTCGGGCCATACGATGATCCTACATGGAGGGCCGATCAGGACTATAGTAGTGAAGCCGCAGCATATGAGGAGTTAAAGAAGGCGGGAGTTGATGGCAGCCTTGCTCCCAAGTACTATGGGTCATGGACATTCGACATCGTCCATCCTGACACACCAAAGGCCTCACGCTCAGTCCGAATGATTCTTATGGAATGGATCCCTGACTCTGTTACTATGCAGTTTATAGTGGAGGGAGGCTTTCGAGGCCGCATGTCTCCGCAGCACCGGCTCGATATTCTTGCTAAAGCTATGGAGGTCAACTCGAAAATAGACTTCTATGGTGTAAGACACCTGGATTTTGCTCCACGAAATGTGCTATTAGTTGGCCCTGATGTATTTTCTTGTATGCCTCGCGTAATTCTGTTTGACTTCAACATGTCTTCAGTTTTTAGCAAGCCAGGCTGCGACAAATTACAGTATAAGAGCAAGTTGCCAATTAGTCCTCAGTACTTGTTCTGGGGAAGGTGTCCTGAGGAATTTCAACACTGGACTCCTTACCCTCACTGTGTTGTGCGGGGAGTTTTCTTCGGTTGGCTGAAGTCTTGCTGGGAGAATTCAACAGAGTTTGATGGCCCACCAGAATCTTTAGAGAGTTGGGACAGTTTCTATGATGATACGCCTGAGTATGCTCCTCCCATTGAAGATGAAGACTGGCATCCTGATGTGTACTAAATGCCTCCAAACTGGCCTTGAAACCAACCTCTGATGAGGTATGAGATTGGACATAGGCTCTGATGGGAATAGATAGTTTTCAGCGATCTATGAAGTTGGTTAGTAACAATAACAGTAGCATTATTGAAGTTAGCAATTAGTAAGTTTTAATGTGACTCAATTTCTGCATCCCTATCATCTACTTTGTCATGAACTCTACATATTACCTCACTTTCCATTAGCCTCTGTCCAGCATTATAGTTGCATGAGAATATGTATATTGGGTATTAAGTGGAAAAGGGGCTGTATCTAGTGTCATTGTACAATAGGGAATTTAGATCTGAGCAATACACTTAACTACTAAGAAAGCCTGTGTGTGCTCCAGATAAGTCTCATGTAAATTGACAATGTACACGCTTATCAGAGAAGTGATTTAGTTAATATACAACTCAGAAACATCTCTCTTAAGGGTATATCTTCTACTTTGACCATAGCATTTATCCACAACAAGCTACACTAAAATTCTTCCCATACGTAATCACGAACTTTCCTCGGTTGTGATATAAAACCATCATAGCCAGGCATAGAGTAGTCTCCTCTAATCCCCTTGATAAAATGCAGCTAACTCCCAATAAGGGATTGATGAATACCTTGAGAGCTAGCTACGACGAATGTCACCTAGTCTTTGACTGAGTTTACCTAGGGTGAGACTTTTCTCAAGCTTGTCATTACAATGGCATGTTTAGTGGTTGTTATTTTAATTTGTATATATTGTTAACAGCTCGTAGTTGAAAGTATAAAAGATAAATTCAAAACTTTCGACCAAGGTTGAGACTCTTCATTGTCATAGAGTTCATGGTATTCATTCTTCTGTCTCTCCTTCATCAACCCCCGAGTACTTCAACTATGCCATATTTATACTTGGGTTTACAGTTACAGTTACATGTCCCCTCTTGAGGGTCTGCATAGTCATATTCAGGCAGAAAGCAGCCCTACTAGACAAGCACAAAACCCCTCATCCATTCAAGTCATTTCGATAAGTTTCTTTCTCTTTCTCTCTCGATGTTGAATCTCTGTTTATCTCCAGACCAGTTTACATGAACAGCTATGAACCAAGTTCTGACAATTTCTAGACCTGATCATATGAACCAATCTGTGAACTAACCCTTGCCACCCCACTAGTATTCCTGCCCTTCCCTGCCTTCTATATTCAGTGCTAAATGGCAATACTTTGTCTTGAGCACTAACTATCAAAAAGCAGAATCGTTCAAGTTACACTGTAGTTATTCTTATATTCAGCTCAACGATAGATGATAAGAGATAATTTATTGCAGGAAAGAAAACAATTTAACTAATTTACCAAGTTTCTAATCTAGATAGATAGGTTTAAATAATTTAAATGTCAGTGGTCAATCATATGTAGCAAAAACCGAGCCTTAAGCAAAACTAGGAACAATCGGCTTCAAGCTTGCCTCGCCAGACATATATGATTTATAGGCTCTCTCAAGGAAGCCAAGAAGAGCTTTCCTCATGTGGCTCTTGTCTTTTATAATAGTTAAACAGCACCATGTTCCTCCTGACCATTCTGTTCGGTCGCCAAAATATAGAAGGAGCAAAACGTCCCAGTCAAAGAAAGCGACGTATTGTGTCTGATAGCTGTAAGAATAGTTGACACCTTGCTTTATTATAGTCAAAATGTCTCCCCGAAAAAGAGTGACGCGTCTACTCACAGCATGATGATACTCGCTAGGCGATATACAAGCTTTGAAGACTTCATCTTCCTTTATAGTGCCAATCTTCTTATAGTCAAGAACAGCAAAAGGTTCCCATCCCTTGACAGCACCATAACGCAGCCATACTTTATCCGCACGTGAGCGGTTTGAAGCGGAATAATTGTTCGCAGACCTGATTGGAGTAGTGTGAATCGCACAAAATGCCAATTCAACAGGGTTCATCAATTGCACAGCTGCGGCATCTGCCACATCTGCCTCATTGACAATATCTCGACAGCGTTCCCAGGTTGCAAGATAGTTATGGCTTAGAAAGCGACTGACTCTTCGATTTTGGAGGATCTTGTCAGCATACATTGTCCAAGAGTCCAGGTTGGGATGGAATGCAAAAAAGGGAGATTCCGCTCGAGCAGTTGAAGAACCAGACACATGTGTCCTATGACTTGAATTCTGGGGAGTGGGAGCTTGCACTTCCGGTATGGCGTTATAGAAAGAATCAATGATAGTGGTCATGTTGAACGGTTATGAATGAAGAGAATTTGAGAAATTGATGTGAGGTTGAACTACAAACTTGAGGCTACTGACCATGAGGGAACACGGTATATATAGTACCTGGCTGATGCCGTTCTCATGTGTAGGCCGCGTTAAAAACATACTTGCCATGATCTCATTTAGCTATGTTGACTGTTCCGATCTGCCAAGGGGATTACAAAGTCAAAACAAGCGCCAATGGGAAAGGTTATCCATGTCACCATATCCAAATAAAGAAAAAGCCGGGACTTGCACGAATCTCACAGATAGTAGTTCGAATGGATCATGGAATATTCGTGACTTGAAACAGATATAGTATCCTGTTAAGCGCCTAATAAGCGCTTTGAAAGAGACATGGGACCAAATGCAACTCTCCCTCTTACAACCCTCAGGGGGGTACCTTTGAGGTCTGGCGCCTCCCCTTCTTCCAGGCTGCTAGAGGACGAAGCCTATGACACTGATAAGCGTCTTTCATTCTTTTCTCTTTCTTTGACTCTGTCGTGGGTTCTGATAATGAGCTGTGGAGCGCTGAGGCCGCTCTTGCCCAACTTTGAAGAACAATCTCGTCGTCGACTCGCCCCCTTTTTCCACGACAACTTTCGCGATCGCCAACTCATCATCGCCATAACACCACTCCAACTCAAAGAGTTCACCTTCACGCTCAGGACTGAGGTTTTGAGAGTTTGCACAGTCCACACCTTTTTTCTTATGTTTTTTTTTTTTTTCGCGCTCCTCTGTCCTCGGACAGACTAGTGACTGTAGCAGGTCACTAGAAAGGGGGCTGCCTTGGGTCACATCCACACCGCATGAGGCAGCGGCCACCAGGGTGGTGGAAGGAGAGACCATGGGCCCTCGGATGTTCACACAGTATGGTTGACTGCCTCGTCGCTTGACAGGATTCCCAGACTGCACTAGAGTCTAGTGTCTTGTCTCGATGATGTTCATGCCTTCAGGACACATAGCTGATTTTTCAGTGGATCGAATGTTTGTAGGGAAGTTGGGAGTCGATCCCACCTTCTGGGTTTAGGGTTTGTCTGGGGTTTTGTCGGTGGATGGAAAATAGGAAAACCAGAGGTTGCACACAGAAGGACAAAACCACTGTACTCTACCTGGGCCTATCCCCCATGCGGACAGCTGGGGGCCTTTCAGACTAGTCTTTACACGCGCCTTCCACCTACCAAAAATACCAGGTAACCAAGGCTGGAACCCGGCAGGTACGTCCTCAGGCCACGCTGGAGAGGGAGTCCTCCTGGCTTTATTGCCGGACCTTAAGAAGTCTTAGGAGATGCTCGAAATCTAAGCGTTCCTGTCACTGCTGACCGCCCAGGAGGTGCTCCCGTCCAGAGCATGCCATCGTATTGTGGTGGAATCACTGTAGACGTTTAATGGCACAAAAAAAAGAAAAAAAAAGGGACTATGTGCTGACTAAGAATAACAATCTGATTAAATGTCCACTTTACTTTTGTAGGCATGATGGCTGATTGGTTCTTGGTTTTGCCCGGCGCTTAAGGCCCCCTCTCAGGTCCACCTTATATGGCTGCTGGATCTTGCCATGTTTGAACATTGGCGTTTGGTCTTTCGAAAACCTCACATACATGCATTGTCGATTCTAGTCTGAAATGTCCTATACTCCACCAGATCCAACCATTAAACGCCGCCCAATGACCTGGACGCTTCCGTCTGACCCTACCAAGCCGGAAATTCCATACCACTGTGGCACATCGCTTTCCATCCGAGCACATACACCACCGCCGCCATTTGGCGCTGGTTATCGCAGAGACATTGCTCCACGCCCAATAGCTGACTGGACAGACCTTGATGGCAAAACCCAGACTGAATGGTGCTCTCAACACCCAGTCATCGACACGCCTCCTCACCCTGATAAAACTATCCACCATCTCCATGTCCTCGAGGAGGTGGCATGCCGTGATGGTCGTGGCGCTCAAATACTACGATGCTCTTTAGACGATAGCAGCGATGACACTACCTACATCGCAAAAATATACGACCCTTTATACTATTCATATGTCGAGTCATGCGATGATCCTACATGGAGGGCTGATCGGGACTATAGTAGTGAAGCCGCAGCATATGAGGAGTTAAAGAAGGCAGGAGTTGATGGCAGCCTTGCTCCCAAGTACTATGGGTCATGGACATTCGACATGGTCCATCCTGAAACACCAAAGGCCACACGCTCAGTGCGAATGATTCTTATGGAATGGATCCCTGACTCTGTTACTATGCATAGTATAGTGGAGGGAGGCTTTCGAGGCCGCATGTCTCCGCAGCACCGGCTCGATATTCTTGCTAAAGCTATGGAGGTCAACTCGAAAATAGAGTTCTATGGTGTAAGACACCTGGACTTTGCTCCACGAAATGTGCTATTAGTTGGCCCTGATGTATTTTCTTGTATGCCTCGCGTAATTCTGTTTGACTTCAACAGGTCTTCAGTCTTCAGCCAGCCAGGGTGCAACATATTACAGTACAAGAGCAAGTTGCCAATTAGTCCTCAGTACTTGTTCTGGGGAAGTTGTCCTCAGGAATTTGACCACTGGACTCCTTACCCTCACTGTGTTTGTGGGCCAGTTTTCTTCGGTTGGCTGAAGTCTTGCTGGGAGAATTCAACAGAGTTTGATGGCCCACCAGAATCTTTAGAGAGTTGGAACAAATTCTATGATGAAACGCCTGAGTATGCTCCTCCCATTGAAGATGAAGATTGGCAGTCTGATGGGTAGTTAATTCCTCCAAACTGGCATTGAAACCCACCCCTTATGAGGTATGAGATTGGACATAGGCTCTGATGGGAATAGATAGTTTTCAGCGATCTATGAACTTGGTTAGTAACAATGACAGTGGCATTATTCAAGTGGGCAATTTGTAAGTGTTAATGTGACTCAATTTCTCCATCCCTATGATCTACTTTGTCATGAACTCTACATATTACCTAACTTTCCATTAGCCTCTGTCCACCGTTATAGTTCGTGGGAATACTGTGATCGAGGGAATTAATGCGGACGGTCAGTCGATCCCGCCGTTTATCATTAGTGCAGGCAAAGATCACCTTGCCAATTGGTACCAACAATGCGACCTCCCCGGTGATTGGGTTATTGCATTGAGCGAAAATGGATGGACTAATAACAAGCTGGGTCTTGAGTGGCTAAAGCACTTTGATCGGGCCATAGCTAAGCGAACGAACAGTCTCTATCGCCTCTTGATCCTTGATGGTCACGAAAGTCACCACTCCGTCGAATACGAGAAATATTGCACGGAGAACAAGATTATCACGCTCTGTATGCCTGCTCATGCCTCTCATCTACTTCAGCCTCTTGGTGTACGGTGCTTTGGGCCGCTGAAAAGGGCATACAGTCAACAAATAGAGCATTTGATCAGATGTTCCATAACCCACATTTCCAAGACCGACTGCTTTCCTGCCTTTCACAGTGCCCACCAAGATGCTCATACAGAAAGCAATGTCAAGGGAGGTTTTGGAGGAGCTGGGCTTGCTTCCTTTGCCCCAGAAAATGTCATCTCGAAGCTTGATGTTCAGTCACGGACTCCGACGCCTCCCACAGAGGTCACGATACCATCGACCCCTTGGACTGCAAGGACGCCAAAGACAGTGCTAGAGGCCGAATCGCATTCTAATTATCTGCAAGGAAGGATTAGAAATCATAACAGCAGCTCCCCCGAGTCAATAATTGAAGCTGTCAAGCATTTTGAGTGGGCAACAAATGTTATTATGCACGAGATGGTCTTGCTACAGGAAAGGGTTTGACAACTTGAACAAGAGAATAAGAGAGTAGGGCGGCGCCGGAGGGGAAAAAGGACTAGGATGCAAAAAGAAGGGCCTGTGACTATAAGGGAAGCATTACAATCAATTGATCAGATAGATATCGATGCACAGGTAGCAGCTGAATCCTCAAGAGGTAGTCGCGGAAGGTCACAAGGAGCAAAGGTCCGACAGTCTAGTATTTGCAGAAAGACCGGACATAATGTAAGGACCTGTCAGCAGACATTTGAGGTCAATAAAGAATGGTAGAGTGATTGATTTTAATTGATTAGATAAATTGTGGTGTTTCTATTGCGAATTTAATTCAGAGGGTTGATATAAGTGCGTCCCTCGCTTATCATGTACGTTATTGTATTCATTCTTTCCTCTACCCCTGGGTACTTCGACTATGAGATATTTATACTTGGGTTTACAGTTACAGTTACATGTCAAGCAGGCTGGTTTCACGTCTGAGAGGGCAGCGATGGCCAGAGCCTCTGTGCAAATGGGTAGGCTCTTTCTTGACGGATAGGCGAGTCAGCCGCTCGGTCGAAGGAGAGCTCCCAGTGGAGAGAGACGTGGGAGGCAGTCTGCCACAAGGATCTCTAGTCTCTCCCATACTATACATGCTTTACATGGCGGAACTCTTCAAGAAGCTACCCAGCCTGGGATACGCAGATGATGGTCTGATATATGTTTCGTCGCCATCAGTCCAGACCAACATTGCCACGCTGCAAACCTACATGACACACGCGGTGGAGTGGTGTAGGGAAAATGAGCTGAGGATCGACTGGAGTAAGACAGGAATCATGCATCTGTACACCGGCCGTAAACTCCCGAGCATGAACACAGGGCTTCGACTGCCAAACAGAACAACGCTGAGCCCAGTGCAGGAAATGAAGTGGCTCGGCGTCACTTGGGACACCAGCTTCAACTTCAAAACGCAGTGCCAAGAGATGGCGACCAAGGCACGCAAGACAGCGAACGTGCTGCACCGCATCAGCAGAGTCAACAGTGGCGCGTCCCCGAATTCGGTAATGCAGGCAGTGAGAGCATGCATGCTGCCACAGATGACGTATGCGGCCACCACCTGGTTCCCCAGAGCCAGCAAGACCAGCATGGCCATTTTGGAGAAGGTTCTCAGAGAAGGCTTGCGAGCCGCTGTACCTGTCTTCAAAACGACAAGCAAAAAGTGCCTATACAGATTCGCAGCGTTCCCGAACATGACAATCACTTGCCAGGACATGCTGCGGACAGGAGGGATACGGGCATCAACATGCAATGCAGACCACCCTCTGTACTGGACGATGATTGACGGGAGCATTGATGAGGCAAAGGCCCGGCTACCACAACCGATCAGAGACTCGACGAAACTCCGGCCAGAACAGGAAGGACCAGCTGAGTCGCTGGCCCGAAGATCAGACATCTCGGTGGAGCGCTGAACTGGCTGAGACCATATGACATCGGCTGGATGAAGGGGCTACACAGAGGCACAGTCGCCCGGATCCTGGTAGCGCGCTCCGGACACGGCGACTTCAAAGAGTATCACGTGCGGCTCAACCACAGGAACGCAGAAATACACTGCCCAGTCGCAGGGTGCGACCAAGCCAAGACCTTTAGCCATCCGTGGGAGTTGTTAGAGGGCACGGCGCGGGGAGAAGGTGATTTATCGGGAGAGGGAGTGTGGAGGTACGAGTCTGGTTTTCTCTGCTACTTTTCTTTTGCATTCGTTTTACGTTTTGTTCACTGCTTTGTTTCTTTGTTTGATTATTGGTGTTTGGTTTGTTTTCGTTCTTTCTTTGTTTTCTTTTTTTTTTTTTTTTTTTTTTTGCTTTTTGTACTTCAACCACGGTAGAGCGGAAACGAGCAACAGGGTAACTTGGGAGCATTTGCGCTTCGCTCGCCAAAACTCCATAGTGAACCTTGCAGAGGGTTAATTTCTGTCCGGTAACCAGTACACCTAACTCTGCATTTGATCAAGTGATTCTCAACAACCTAAGATGCCAGCTACTACTATTGAAGCTAGAACCCTTCAGGCGCTTCAAAATAACCCAAATCTAAGTATCTGACGCGCCGCAAGGACCTATAAAATTGATGAGCGTTGACTACATCGCCGCCAGCAAGGCTTCCAATCTCAAAGCAATATCTTCAATAAATCGCGTCGACTATCTGATCTAGAGGAACAGATCCTTAAGAACTTTATTCTCGACCTAGATTCGTGAGGATTTCCCCCCCAGCTTCATGATGTTAAAGAAATGGCTGATCAATTGCTTGTTGACTACAATGCGCCATCCGTCGGCAAGCGCTGGGCTTCAAAGCTTGTCAAGCGACGCCCAGACCTCAAGACACGTTTTTTTTCGGAAATACGACTATTAGAGAGCGAAGTGTGAAGATCCAACCATTATCCGCGATTGGTTTCAGCTTGTGGTGAACATGATTGCAAAGTATGGCATCTGATCAGATGGTATCTATAACTGTGATGATACTGGTTTCCTTATGGGCACGACTCCATCAGAATAGTTGTCATGGGCTCAGAAAGGCGTTCAGAGCTCCAGAGCCAATTCTTGAAACCCTAAAGTCTCTTGGGAAGGGCACAAAGGCAGTTAGGCATCTAGCTGCTGAGAACAAGGATGTTCAGGAGGCAAATGAGATACTTAGCCAGCGTCAGCAGGCAAAAAGAGCTAGACTACAGAATAGAGGGATCAAGACAGTACTACAAGAGGGAAGGGAAGCAATTGATCAGATGGATATTGATGTGCAGGTAGTGGCTGAATCGTCGTGGAGGAGTGGTCAAAGGAGGTCAGCACGACCAGGTATTCAGCGTTGTAGTGTCTGCAGCCAGCCTGGCCATAATTAAAGGGCTTGTCAAGTAGTGATTGAGTCATGTGGGGAAGAGTAAAGTGAGTAATTTTAATTGGTTAAATGCGTTGTAGTGTTTTTATCGCGATGTTTAAAAGAGAGGTTCAGAAAAGTGCAGCGCTCGGTTGACTGCGGCGCTTACGTTAGCTTAATTGTCCACTTTACTTTTGGGCAGATACTACGTGGGCATCAGGTTTTTTCTACACGGGCATCTGGCTTATGTGGGCATCAGGCTTTATGCACTCTGATTGGCTCTAGCTCACAGGTACAAGGCCCATAAAGGCGGTGAAGCATGTGCAATAACAGTGGGCCAAATCTCAAGGATTCTTTACAAGTAGCAACACTACAGTTGCTGTGAATTTCTTCTTCTAGAAGGGCCATTTCACAACCTTTGTCTCTATACTATTTATTTGAGCTGCCTTTTTACCCAAATATAACCACTTGATTCTCATTCTCTAAATACAATCCAATCTCACTCTCTGTCCATTAGATCTAAAGCTTGTTATTCTTCAGTATATTTATCTATCCTTCTCTAGATGTCAGCTACACCCCTTGTTCCTATTCTGAGAGGATTATCCCCCAGCTCCCAGGTGACCTCAGCCTCTATACACCCATTCTCTGCCTTACTCTACTGGCTGTCATGAGGTTGTTTTCCTGAGTAGGTGCAGCTACATCATAGTACGTAAGAGTATTAACATAGGATAAAGAAATCATATATCAGTGAAGTCTTCAACACAACGAGTATCCTGTCCTTTTTACATTTCTTTGTATAAGTATCAGCTATCAGCCATAGAATTGGCCAGGGGAGAGAGGTACATTGGCAGAATTCCAGAGCATAGAATGCACTAACAGACACATTTCTAGCCAATCAGAGTGCGTAAATTGATGCCCACATAAGCCAAGCCCGATGCCCGTGTAGAAAAAACCTGATGCCCACGTAGTAGCTGCCCCCATAACATAACTCTTTCAGGGCACTTATTAGGCGCTTAACAGAATACTACAACGTACAGGATAAGCATGCGCACCAAAAGTCAAACAACTTTCTTCCATTTGATCAATCCATTCTCAACCATTAAATATGCCTCACCCAAACAATGAGTGTAATATACTTCTTTGTCAGAACAATCTACTAAATTCAGTTATCTCACTTTTGAAGTCACTCGTGATCCTGTATAACCAGATGTGGAACTGTGATGGTATGCAGATTGATTGAAATGGTGAAGCTTGTTTCTCGATTCCTTCTCTAAAGTGTTGAGTTCTTCCAACACTTAAGCTGGAGTATTCAGGCTCAGGCTTACCCAGAGTTAATCCGACTGAAGGCAGATTCCCCAGAATACTCATCCTTTATGTAGTTCATCCAACATTTTATCCAACACTCCGAGGTTGTCAGATGATGAACTACTGTGTTCAGTCATGAAAATATCTACACAAATCTGTTATTGATTCTCATCTGAAATGTGGTTGCTCTAAAACCTCGTGAGTACAAGCCTCGTGCGCTGTCTTGGGCGCTTCCACCTGATCCTACCAAGCCCAAACTACCATACGACTGCGGCATGTCCCTTTCCATCCGAGCACATACACCGCCTCCACCATTTGGCTTTGGTTATGACAGAGAGCTTGCTCCACGCCCAATGGCTGAATGGACAGACCTTGATGGTGTGACCCAAACTGAATGGTGTTCTCGACACCCAATCATCGACACGCCGCCTCACCCTGATAAAACTATCCACTGTCTTCATGTGCTCGAGGAGGTGGCATGCCGTGATGGTCGTGGCGCTCAAGTACTACGATGCTCTTTAGACGATAGCAGTGATGACACTACCTATATTGCAAAAATATACGACCCTTTTTACTATTCATACATCGGGCCAACCGATGATGTCACATGGAAAGCTGATCGGGACTACAGCAGTGAGGCTGCAGCATATGAGGAGCTGAATAGAGTAGGAGTTGATGGCAGTTTTGCTCCAAAGTATTATGGATCGTGGACCTTCGACATGCTCTATCCTGAAACACCCAGCGCCACACGCCCAGTTCGAATGATTCTTATGGAGTGGATTCCCAACTCCATCACTATGGAGAATCTACGGAAGGGGGGCTTTCGAGGCCGCATATCTCCTCAGCATCGACTGGATATTCTTGCCAGAGCTATGAAGGTCTACTCGAAGATGGAGTTCCATGGTGTAAGGCAACTAGATTTTGCTCCACGAAATGTGCTATTGGTTGGCCCTGAGGTATTATCTCATATGCCTCGTGTAATTCTATTTGACTTCAATGTCTCTGCAGTCTTCAGCCAGCCAACCTGCAGCAAAACGCAGCACAAGAGCAAGTTGCCAATTAGTCCTCGGTACTTGTTTTGGGGAAGGTGTCCTGAGGAATTTTACTACTGGACCCCATCTCCTCACTCTGATTCCCGGCCAGTTTTCTTAGGTTGGCTGACGAGTCATTGGGAGCATTCAACGGAGTTTGGTGGTCCACCAGCGTCTCTAAACAGAAGACTTCGTGTTATTGAAGATCCACCTGAGTATGCTTCTCCCATTGAAGATGAAGACTGGAAATATGACAATGATTAAATGCCTCCAAACTGGCATTAAAACCCATGCCTTACAAGGTATGACATTGGACATGGGCTTCAATAGGAATAGTGTCGGAACAATCTACTGAATTCAGATTTTATCACTTTAGAAGTCACTCATGATCCTGTACAACCGCACGTGGAACCATGCTGGTATACAGATGAAGTATTCAGGCTTGTGTTTACCCAGGGTTAACCTGACTGAAGGCAAATTCCCCACAATACCCATCCTCCATGTAGTTTATCCAACATTCATCCAACAAATAGGTAGTTTTCAATGATGTATGAAGTTGAACAGCAAGGATGACTGTGATTGCCATGAGACTAGGCTTGTAGTTGCTTTCAGTGTAATGTTAGTAAAGAATGATGCAATTGGTCCTTAGAAAGAATCTCTTTTTGTCATGGTGCACTACTGCTTGTGTTGCCTTGTTCACTGCTGTAGCCATGTGCTACCTTGTTTCCCTGCTCCTTTGTTTCCACATGTTACAGGACTAGTAGGTGATACTAAGTTTGCTGATTGATGACTTTATTGTCAAATGAGGGAGAAAGGAAGAAACTATCTAAAGCCTTTGCTGGCAGTGCCCCCTCTTTATCTTCTACAAGATTTTCCAGCACATCTTGTCTGGCTCTACTTTCCTATTCTGGCCTAGTCCCTCATCCTTTGCTTGTCTACCCACTAATACCCCACTCCTTTGTTTCCCCCACCTTCTTCTCCATGCCTTGTTTCCCCACACCTAGTTCCCTGCTGTCATGGGTTAGTTCACAGATTGATTCACATGATTAGGTCTGGAGATAGCCAGATATTACATGGAGGGGAAGGGAAAGGAAACTAATCTAAAGTATTGTGAGGGCTAAAGGGACCTTCTAATAGCAGGACTTGTGGTCTTGTATCCAACCTGTGACTGTTGTGCCACTACTTCTTACAGGCCATCAATCCTCTGTGTATTCATTCCACCATGGTCACTATACAAAATTGATTCCTGAGGCAAAAGTGCCCCACTTGATAGAATCAATCACATAATATAACGCTGTTGCCCCTTTCTGTATCCTAACTGGAATTCACAAACATCCATTTGACTTGTAAATCTCCTGTCCCTCTTCCACCCATACATTATTATATCAATTCTCAGCAACTCCTCCCAGCTAGCACGAATGACTTCAACTGAACAGTGTTACCTAGTTCCAGATAACAAGGTTCTACTTGAAATATTCTCGGTTCCAGTAAAGTCAACTAGTTGCCGAATAATATCAAACACACATAAAACGTGTACATTCAGCCTTACTGAATCTTTTCCTGACTATCCTAGCCATGTCATTGTTCGGCTGGAGATATCAGGAGGCTGCTTGGCTGCCATTGCAACTTTCCAGCGCCTATGTCATTCTCAGCTACTAAACTTGGTTCCAGCCGTCCTATGTGTTGGCACAGCGACCACTGAGGATGCAAGACAGGTTGAGTACTCTGTGTCAGCGTATTGCGAGGGCACTATTCCACTCGAGAACGTATGGGACACACTTGATAAGACCCATCAGCTGGAGTTGGTGGATTCAGTTGTTCGTGCAATGGAGAAGCTTCAGCAAGTAGATGTCCACAGCATTTCACCAAGCTTACCCGGAAACGCTAATCTTCTGAACTCGACTGCCAATTGGCCTGCGAAATGGATGGGGGGCCCAAGTCTTGGATACCACCCAGATGTCAAACACTTTCTGGATAGCCTTCTCAATACAGGCAGTCGGGGACCACCAACCTGCAAGCTACTAGAACTCAATGGTGGAGTTGTAGTTGCCTCTTCGTACGATGACATTGGTCAAGTTGAACTTTCACGAGCAGACCTCGAAAAGCTCCAAAGCCATGCTGTCTGTTGCCATAATGACATCGAACCTCGCAATATTCTCATTACAAAACTGTCCTCGACTCCAGGGAATGAGCGATATGAACTTACTGCACTGGTTGATTGGGAAATGGTAGGCTTCTATCCCTTCTCGTATGAATACAGTCTTAAGGATCTTGTTCTGGGCTCTTCCAACCTCTCTCTGGGTTGGTATACTTTATTCAAGGAATGAACAGCTCATTTATTACCTCCAGATGAATGCCACATGAGATTCATCAAGGCACTTGGGATTATTGACAGATCTCGGAAGCGACGGATGGTACGGAATGTCGGTGTTCGATTTCAAGCAAAGTGGATAGAGAGGGAACAGGTTACAATGTCTCCAGACCTTCGTCAGGGTTGGGTCCGCAAATTCGATACAAAACCTCCAAAGCCATTTACCAAAGATGACGCTGAAATCATGGAGCAAGAAGTTCTGAGAGAACTTGGATATTCATAATTCATACACATATTGAGACGAAATGAGTTGTTTTCATGAAAGCTAGAATTGACTGAGGCTAGGCTAAACGGGGGAAACAGTCCCCAACATGCCCCCAGGACATGCTAGAATCAATTCAGCATCATTGTTTACAGAGTCTGCAGCCATCTATATCTTGTCAACAGTGCAACAAGTCAATGCAATCCAGCAAGTAGAGTAGCCACCAGATCCCAAAAGGCTAGGGCCGAAGAATTTTGCTTTCTTCCTTTCTTTCCTTCATATTCTACCTTTTGTTGGCACATGATGTAGATGTGTGGCACATGAGGCTGTGAAGAGATAGGAAATAGACATAGTTATCACAATGGAAAATGTCTCTAGTCAGGTTAACACTAGGTAAACAATGGTAAGACTTGAATCCTCGACAGGTGGCCACAGAAGGTCACAAGGAGCAAAGGGTTGTTTTCTAGTGTCAAAGATCCTATCTTATTTGGCATATACACATCATGTTAGCAATACCATGACAGAATGCTATTGAGCCAAGACCCTTTTTACCTATTGCACTTATGAGATAAATATTCAGCAATACTGGACAGGAGTATATTTAGGGCTAGGCCTGGAGATAGCATTGGGTCAGGTGGGGCAGGCACAGGGTTGCAAGCAGTTCCTAACTACTTAGTAGACACTACTGAGACCTGTAAATAACTAGAGAGAGCAATGACCAGGACTAGAGGATGGATTATACAAGCTTGATGAGTAGGATATTTTATTAGTGTGAATAGAAGGGTTATTGACTCAGTGGGCTCCTGCCTAGAGAAGCCTGCAAACACTATGTAATTCTAAGTCAGGCCAGGTCTTGAAGGGCATTGATCCCAAGGGCCTGTCAATAATTGCAGAAGCCTCTCTAAGCACCTAGTTGTAGAGGTTTGAGTAGATAAAAAAGACATCTAAATTTCTTCAGGGATAGGTGTGGCTAGAGAAGAGAACAATATCAAGATCAAAAATACCAAGTATCCTTGATAATGAGGACCATGAGCCAATGAAGCCAAATAGTGCCAGAGATAACAATAGAAAATGAGCAGAGAAGCAGTATGAGAAGAGAATACAAAAGTCAAAAGCCTCATGTGATTCTGGTTGAGTGAGGGTAGAATCACAGAAGTTAGCAATAGTGCAAAGAAACAGGACAACACTAGCATTAACTTGCTTACTGTGAAAGGTGAGCTTAAAACAACTGATTGTGTTAAGAAGCATACACCAGGCATGTACTATTTACATGACAGTGCAGCCTAGGACAGAGTTGACCTTTTCAGAAGGCTTGGGAGAGGTGGTGGAGGTCTTGACAGTGGCCATTGTGAAGATTAGGTGGGGTTCTGACAAAGAGGAAAGTAAGGAATGAGCTGGTAGAAAGGGAAGAGGAGATGTAGAAGAGAAGGTTACTAGTGGGTGATGAGTGAAGGAAAGGGAACAGTGAAGATGGAGGAGGGAAGGCATGCTATTTATGTTAAACAGTTGTCATTAGACATGATATAGGGTTGGTTGACCTGCTTGATAGGAAAGTCACTGCCTAGCCAACACTGATTAGACTATACAACCTATGAAAATCTTGGACTATTTCCTGATTCAGATGTTCTGTCTAGGTGAGCTACCAGACAGCACTTGTCTAACTGACTCCACTCAGCAGATCTCAAGTCAGCTGACTTGCATCTTGAGTCCCATTCAAGACTGCTATCTTGCAGGCATGGTCCTTTGGCCTTGGGTGCTGTAATCATGGGTCCCTATAGCTTCATTATCTTGGACTACAGACTAGTGCATCAGAAAGTCCACAATCACTGTGGCTCATTTCCCCTATATCTGAATGATTCTAGCTGAATTTGGAGATCATTAAGCTCTGTCTCCATTTGATGGCTTTGGTTTTCATTCACATAAAGAGATAGCACTTGACATTGTCCTTCACATTCAATCCTAGTGTTTGAGCACTAGAACTAGATAAGGACAGTTAGATCTAAGTGATAAGGATAGTTCACTCCACTTTTCCCCTTCAGGAGGAGTGCCATAGTTACCTGAAAGAATTTGAATGGCATATGCTTAGCATTGTTTCCCTTTGTTCATGTGTTATAGAATCTAAAAGAAGGATCTTAGATTAGTTAATGAGTTCTTTCATGCATCCCTTTTTTGTGTTGTAGGTTTTAGGGTTCAGGGTCACATGACAATTGGACCCTGACCCCACTCTGAGATAGACTTATTGAAGCACCAGCTTCAGAAGTCTATCACAGAGTTTGCTTCCTTCTTCACTAAGCTTTTAGAATCAGAGAATCAATGTACATTATCAGGATAGCTATTCATACAAGACTCACGTATTTATATGCATCAACGTGAGTGATTATAGCACTTGTTTACTGTGGTCAATAGCTGTGGTGTTACAACTGCCATATCATAGACGCAGGCGTAACACTCACAGTGTTTAAAACAGCTGTGAAAATCTGACTATGCCAATGTGTAGGTGTGACTAGTGAATGTGACTATCATTGAGCTAGTGGGTAAAAATGCATATGGTGAGCTTTTCTGCGAAGGCCCCCTATATTATAAGGGGCATTGTTGGTCTTGAGAGATATTAATATGTTTTGATTAGACCTATCTAAACTGTGACAATCGATACCTTTGGCAAGCCTGTCAGTGCCCTATTAAATAATCTCGAAAGTGATTCCAATTGTCAAGATGGGTGCGGATGGCAGGCTTCCCCTGGCTTACCAAGGAGCGCAGGGTTGTTCTTTCACAACTTGTGTCTCTCTACTTGCCCAATTCATTGAGAAATCCAGGTTCAAAGAACTCAGTCAGGTCTGACAAGGTTTAGCATGTTGGCATTGTAATCATCCAGTCATACAAGGCACTGTTGAGTCTATTTGGATATCATCAAACATCCTCTATTGATCAGGAAAAGGAAGAAACTGGGCTGCTCAAATGAGTAAGACTGTTAATGGGATTGTCTTGTGAGGGAATTATGTGGGGCTTATCTTGCCTCCATTACAGCCTCAGGCCTAACAGTCCGTGCAGGCAGTAGGCTGTTTGGTGATGGCAGTAGCTGTCATGTAGAGATGCACAGGGGAGGGGGAGAGAACCTGTCTAATGAGGGAAGTATTGCAGGGGTAACTTGGTCATGTTCATCCTTCTCAATGGTGCACAGCCCTAAAATACCCATACTTACCGCAACAGGCAATAAATGTAATAGCTGGCAGGTTTGTGATGGCATAGACAGGCCGAACCTAAAAGCACTGGATGCATGCAGTTGTGGGGATGGCTGAAGTGAAGTGTAAGTCGTAGGTGGAGCCATGGGATGGGGACCTGTGACTTGTGAATGCTTGTAGCTTTAGTGGCCATTACACAGAGGCTGTAGAATAGATGTTATGTACAGTGTGCCACGCAACAGTAACTGATCAATATGGGGTTGACATAGGCGAGGCAATGAAGCCTATACAACAAGTTCAATGTGAAGAGTTAGGGGGCAAGCTTGATGGCAGTTTTGATCTCCTCGAGATATGGAGATATGGAAGAGTGCTGGTAGGTTGTCATTCAAAGTTGTTGTAAGAAAAGCAAGAGAAAAGCAAGAGAGAAGATGCCAAAAACGCAGAGAGAGTGACTTATTTCTTCATTAAGGAGTAAATGTGTTCATAGACTAATGATGCTGACATACAGGCCATACAGTGAAGCCAGGTGGAAACACAGTCAAGTGAGTAAAAGTATTGCACCCTGATCAATAACATGAACATGACAACTGCATTAATAGACCCTGGTTCATCAGTGTACAACATGTCAAGTTTCCAAGTGAACTCTCTTCACAGGTCTACCATTGTCCCAAGAATTTCCACTATTGGTCTTTTGAACAGCTGCATCTTCATAGTATCCAATACGCCAAGAGTCAGGAGGACATTTGATAATCTGGGATCGATGAAAATCAATCAACATAGTGCGCCCAGACTGAGCATCATGCGTCACATTCGCCTCACGCACATCGCCGTGAACAACTCCAAGCGCCAGAAGCCTGGATTCGAGATTGTTAACAACACCATAGTCCATTTCCATGACTGGTTCACCTGCATATGATAGCAAGAGCATTTGCCTAATAGGCTGGAACCCATAATTGAGTGTCTGTTGCATTGACACATGGCCAAGACAGACTGGAACAACTTCACCTTGTACAGGTCTTAGTTGATAATACACCTTCAATTCATGCCGGATGAATGGTAAGGCAAGGTTCAACATGCCTTTTCCAACAAACGTGTAGCCATATGGATGAGCTGTGAGCTTCACAAGAATCCCAAGTAGACCAGACTTATTGGGTTGTACTTCACAATCAGAGTCCAGGTTGGTGTCGAGCTGGGCCTTGACAATATCAACAAGCTGGGACAGTGAAATTTGGTGCTTCTTATGGACAGAGGCAGAAGAGGACTCAAAACTAGGCTCCTTGCAGTGAAGATTGACATTTGGACATGATTGGTCAAGATAACCTCCATTGGCCAGACCTAAGAGACATCGCTGTGAGCAGTACTCAGGTCGAGGAAGTCGACATGTGCTGGAATTGGTATATGAGTCGACATGTACTGCCTGCTTCTTCTTGGAAGGGTCGTGCTCGTGTTGGCTTGATGACCTGCCATCGGGTGGTGGGAATTGTGGATATGGGTTTCGTAGTGAAGACGAACCAGTATTTCCACTTTCATTCCCTTTACCAGAACCAGACGATGGATCAGATGGTGGCTTTTTAGACCCATGGAATCGAGGAAGTCTATTCTGTATACTTGCAATTTGTTGTACTGAAAGATTTGTAGAATTAAAAGCCAGCTGAATCATTGTCATAACCATAGCGTATGGGGTGTTTTTGATACCATTCTCTAGTGCTGAAGATATCTCACTGTCCTGAGCTGGTGAATCGTCTAGGTCATGACGTGGGATATCACTGACATCTTTTTGATGAACACACAGATGAAAATAAAGCTCTGATGGCTCTTTGTAGTTGATGTGAAGCAAAATGGTAGCTTGACCAGTTGAGAGATAGCCATATGAAAGGCCAAGAGTAACCATATAATTGTACGTCTGTACTAAAGCCTTTGCCACCAGTTGGGAGCTAGGCGGGTGCTCTTGGTTTTTCAGGTTCTCAATCTTGCCAGACGCTGGTGAGCTTGCTCCAGGATCTATTGATTCAGTAAATATTCTGCTCCCTGAATCAACAATATCCTTCAACGCAGAACAGAGTAAATCTGGGGTGAATACATGTGCAGGCTTGTGTTCGATAACTAGAAGGTTTTTCACGTTTGGTGATTCATTCACTCTTCTCAGAAATGTACCATCTGGATTGATTCTGCGCTCGGGGGACCGCATTTTGATTGGCTGCGTTCTATCAGGATCTGGAGGTGAGGTGGCAGGCCGCTTGAGATTACGTCCTGCATTCGAGATATCTAGAGAGGGTCTACGACCACGCGAGGCAAAGGCAGATACGACAGTCACTGGCTCTGGAATATCAGCTCTAATACTGGAAAGATCCAAAAATTCGTCTGGTGAGTTCTCATCATCTGAGCCCTGCATGTTGTACTCATGGACCTGTTCGCAAATCTTCTTGATATATGCTGTGTTTGGGTGGAATTCAACTTTCTCCACTTCTTCAGAAACGATCTGACGCCAGGTACTAGCGATTTTGGCGACAGGAAATTCAATAACCAAGGAACAGAACAGTGAAGATTCAATTTCACTGGCATGTGTCACTTCTTGAGCCATCTCTTGCACCGCAGAGGCACGTGAAAGTGGCGGAAGCAATAGCTTATCACCAAAGGCATTAGAAAGATCAGTGAACTTTTGCTGGTGAAGCTCTGGAAACTCGTTCCATGGCAGCAGCTTCCTAGGACAGGTGCGACCAAGAACAGATGTTGAGCTTGCGGCAGTGGTTTCCGGGCCTTTTTGGCGTACTCTGAGAGTTTGAAAGCAGTGCGCGTAGAGGTGGTAAATGTGTGCGTGGAGGGACTGCTTAGCTGTGGCGGCATCGGCACGCTTCTTTTCGGCATCGGCACGCTTCTTTTCGGCATCGGCACGCGTCGTTTCAGCATCGGCATGAGCCTTTGCTTCCACAAGCTTTGAGTCTTTTTCATCGATAAGAGCCTTTGCTTCCACAAGCTTTGAGTCTTTTTCATCGATAAGAGCCTTTGCTTCCACAAGTGCAGCCGTCAATGCTTCTATATTCGTCAAATCTAAATTTTCCATTTTGTAGGGCCAATTATTTCGTTTTTAAAGCAAAGGTCGTGCTGAAAGAACAATATTGAACTGTTGAAGAAGAGCATTAATGTTGCATAGTGTTAGCAATAGACATGAGTAGCAAAGAGGTTACTGTTGACATTTGACACCTAGGTGATGAGAATCCATGTGATAAATCCATATCACGTGACATACTTACGTAAAAAGTTAGTTTACCCCGGCGCCGCCTACATGCGCGCCCCCAATTCTTTTATGCGCCCCCTCCCTTGTTGTTTTTTGCTTACCTAAGCAATTTTTTGGCTTACCTAAGTATGATTTTGCTATGACCAGCAAGCAGACTACAGATACAGCAGATGGAGGCAAACAATACAGTGAAATTTATTGATTCAATAGATCTGAATATCTAAGCGGGCATGTCCTCGAAGCCATTGTATGGCCAACCTGATAACACTTGCTACATTTAGGGGCTTTCCTTGTCCTAGGCTCAACATTCTCAAATCCAGACGGCTCACGCCTCGTACTTGAGGCTGGCTGAGTGGGTGTTCTGAAAGTCGGACACCTGTCACGGGCAGGCAGGAAGGTTCTATGAGACTAACCCAATAGCTCAAAGACGGGACAGGCAGGACAGGTAGACAGGGACGAGGACAGGCAGGACAGGATGTTCAGGATGGTAACAGATACCAGGACAGAAGACAGGGACAGGAAGTTCAGTATATTCAGGGTAGGAGACGAGGACGTTGCTTGGGGAGCAACATTCAGGTAACAGAGGGAGGTTCTATCTAGTCTATATATCTACACAGGTTGTAGTTGACAAGATCTACAGTGGGGTGTGAGGCTGGTAGCGGTGAGCGAGGCTCCAGCATCGAGCAGGACAGCAGTCATGCAGGGAACGCTAAAGTAGCGTGGGAACAGTGGTCATGCAGAAACGGTGGTCATGCGGACGACAGTATCATGCTATGACGGACGGTGGTTATGCAAAGGACGCTAGCGTGCTGTTACATCATGCAGGAACACTAGCGT
This sequence comes from Ceratocystis lukuohia, assembly GCF_044167205.1. Lineage (NCBI taxonomy): Eukaryota > Fungi > Ascomycota > Sordariomycetes > Microascales > Ceratocystidaceae > Ceratocystis > Ceratocystis lukuohia. The sequence goes on along the minus strand of NW_027263524.1, from coordinate 3,526,079 downwards.
ACTGTAACGGTCATGCAGAAGACGCTAGCGTACCGTGACAACACCTCCATGGCTCTAAAATAGGCTGCTGATAAAGTTGATTTCGGTTTAGATGCCAATGAGGATGAAAATATTTAAGGGAAAGATTCCGGTTTGTCTCCTGAAGTAGCTGAAGAGTGTGGACACAGGGTAGACCAAGAGAAGATGTGAATGATTGGGTACAAGCTTTCAGAGGCTTTCCAAGAAGTTGCCGCTGCTCTTGGACTTTGCGTAAAGCCTGATGCGAGACCCAGCCACGGACAGATTCAAATGGTGCCACAGGGATATCTAGAGGCACACGTAATTTCTGGGAGGTTTGCATTTTGTGAAGCTCTCTCATGTGACCCAAGATTGCGTTTTTAATGGCTTGCCAAGCATCGAAAAGATCAAATCTTGAAGTTCCCAAGTGTGATTTGATCAGCCAGTGAATTCCTTCAACCCTTGAGGTAGCGGTATTACCAAAATGGAAATACTTGTCCACCCATGCTTTTACAAGTCGTTCCTTGTGTGGGTTGAGCCAGTATGTCAAGACATACCCAACTTCTTGAAGGTGTTGTGAGGTGTACTGACGCCGAAAGTCTTCAACACGGGTCTTGTACGTCTCTTCGTCTGGCGATGCGATTATGGAGTGCCACCATCCATAAAACTCCTCCCATGCCTTGGTCTCCGGACTGTCGGGTGACTCATTGCGCTTAAGGCCAAAAGCTGGTTGGCAGTGTTGGAGAACTGCCTTATTGGCATGCCAAAGGCAAAGCAAGGCAGCAGCAGAAGGGAAATGAATTGGAACAGCATTCATAACTGCTTGACATCGATCTGTGAGAACAACAGAAGGAAGTTCTTGTTGGTATAGAGACTTCAGGTGTTGTAATGCCCATAGATAGTCATCCTCCGTCTCTCCTGAAAGGAATGCGAAGGCGATGCAAAACGATTTCTGGAAGGAATCGACTCCGATCATATCCAGGAGCGGCATAGAATACCGATTTGTCTTATATGTACAATCAAGTAACAAGACATCTGGGTTCTCTAGTAGATATGCTATAGAGCTAGGATGCGCAAAGAAAAGAGCTGTTAAATGGTTTTCCGAGTCAACCCGAACTTCGCACCTAAAGCCTTCTATCTTGAGCTGGTCGATGAGGGCTTGTACGCTGCTCTGCCCTTGGCGTAATTCTCGTCTCGCAGCTGCAATTTGATTGCCAATGTCTTTTGCAGTTGCAAGAGTATCTGAGGTATTATATAGATACGTCCTGATGCTTCGAGGGGCAACTCCAGCCGTTACTAGGCCCGAAACTGTAGATATGTCCTCTGTTTTGAGAGTGCGATGTATGGGATGTGCAGATGGGTCGTCGCTTGGCGGATGATTATGCTGGGCAAATTCGCTGCCTGGCCGGTAAGTTAGAGTCCAGCCACCGTCATCTGGAGATTCTTTGGCTAATACTGAAAACTTGCAGCTAGTTACTCGACTTGAAGTTCGGCGTTTTCGTATGGCTAAAGGGTTTGGCGGCTTTCTAGATCGATCGCAAGCAACAACAACTTTTGTCCGGCCATTTTTAGTCTTTTTAGACTTTCCAGTTGTGAATGCATAGCCTCGAGGTTTCGCCCAGGCATTCGCAGCAGCAAAGAGAGCTTCGTGAGACTCGTAAATCCCTTCAGGGGGAAGGATATCGTCTGGAAATTGACTGACTTGTAGTGCCTCTGCATTGTCTGCTACTTCATCTGCTGTGTTGTTTGCATTTACAGCATTTAAAGCGTGTGATAAAGCGTCTGTCTCCATCTCTATCTGGTTTATCTGGTGTATTTGATGTGGTGTATGTGGTGTATTTGGTTTCATGTATCTTCTGAATTTGCATCGCTGTTGAGGGGTCAAAATCATACTTAGGTAAGCCAAAGAATTGCTTAGGTAAGCAAAAAACAACAAGGGAGGGGGCGCATAAAAGAATTGGGGGCGCGCATGTAGGCGGCGCCCAGTTGACTGTGGCGCTTACGTTAGCTTAATTGTCCACTGTACTTTTGTAGGCATGATGGCTGATTGGTTCTTGGTTTTGCCCAGCGCTGAGGGTCCCCCTCAGGTCCACCTTATATGGCTGCTGGATCTTGCCACGCTAAACATTGGTGTTTGGTCATTCGAAAACCTCACGTACATACATTATCGATTCTAGTCCGAAATGTTCTATGCTGCACCAAATCCAAAAACTAAATACCGCCCACTGTCCTGGACGCTTCCGGCTGACCCTAGCTGACTGGACAGACCTTGATGGCAAAACCCAGACTGAATGGTGCTCTCAACACCCAGTCATCGACACGCCTCCTCACCCTGATAAAACTATCCACCATCTTCATGTGCTCGAGGAGGTGGCATGCCGTGATGGTCGTGGCGCTCAAGTACTACGATGCTCTTTAGACGATAGCAGCGATGACACTACCTACATCGCAAAAATATACGACCCTTTATACTATTCATATGTCGATTCATACGATGATCCTACATGGAGGGCTGATCGGGACTATAGTAGTGAAGCTGCAGCATATGAGGAGTTAAAGAGGGCGGGTGTTGATGGCAGCCTTACCCCCAAGTACTATGGGTCATGGACGTTCGACATGGTGCATCCTGACACACCACAGGCCACACGCTCAGTGCGAATGATTCTTATGGAATGGATCCCTGACTCTGTTACTATGCAGTCTATAGTGGAGGGAGGCTTTCGAGGCCGCATGTCTCCGCAACACCGGCTCGATATTCTTGCTAAAGCTTTGGAGGTCAGGTCGAAAATAGAGTTCTATGGTGTAAGACACCTGGATTTTGCTCCACGAAATGCGCTATTAGTTGGCCCTGACGTATTTTCTTGTATGCCTCGCGTAATTCTGTTCGACTTCAACAGGTCTTCAGTCTTTAGCCAGCCAGGCTGCATCGGATTACCGTATGAGAGCAAGTTGCCAATTAGTCCTCAGTACTTGTTCTGGGGAAGTTGTCCTGATGAATTTCAACACTGGACTCCTTACCCTCACTGTGTTGTGCGGGGAGTTTTCTTCGGTTGGCTGAAGTCTTGCTGGGAGAATTCAAGAGAGTTTGATGGCCCACCAGCATCTTTACAGTGGCGCCTCGGTCGGTATAAAGATACGCCTGAGTATGCTCCTCCCATTGAAGATGAAGATTGGGAGTCTAGTGCGTATTCAATGCCTTCAAACTAGCCTTGAAACCAACCTCTGATGAGGTATGAGATTGGACATCGGCTCTGATGGGAATATATAGTGTTCAGCAACTCATGAAGTTGGTTAGTAACAATGACAGTGGTATTATTGAAGTCAGCAATTTGCAAGTTTTAATGTCACTCAGTTTCTCCATCCCTATGATCTACTTTGTCATGATCTGTACGTATTACCTAACTTTCCATTAGCCTCTGTCCAGCGTTATACTTGCGTGGGAATACTGTGATCCAGGGAATTTCCGTCGAATTCGAGAAATATTGCAAGGAGAACAAGATTATCACACCCTGTATGCCTGCTCATGCCTCTCATCTACTTCGGCCTCTTGATGTAGGATGCTTTGGGCCGCTGAAAAGGGCATACAGTCAACAAATAGAGCATTTGATCAGATGCTCTATAACCCACATTTCCAAGACGGACTTCTTTCCTGCCTTTCACAGTGCCCACCAAGATACTCATACAGAAAGCAATATCAAGGGAGGGTTTGGAGGAGCTGGGCTTGCTTACTTTGACCCCGAAAATGTCATCTGGAAGCTTGATGTTCAGTCACGGACTCCGACGCCTCCCACACAGGTCACGATACCATCGACCCCTTGGAATGCAAGGACCCCAAAAACAGTGCTAGAGGCCAAATCGCAATCTACTTATCTGCAAGGAAGGATTAGAAATCATAAGAGCAGCTCCCCCGAGTCCATTATTGAAGCTGTCAAGCATTTTGAGAGGGCAACAGCTGTTATTATGCATGAGATGGTCTTGCTACAGGAAAGGGTTCAACAACTTGAACAAGAGAATAAGAGAGTAGGGCGGCGCCAGAGGGGAAAAAGGACTAGGATGCAAAAAGAAGGGCCTGTGACTATAGGGGAAGCATTACAATCAATTGATCATATAGATATTGACGCACAGGTAGCAGCTGAATCCTCAAGAGGTAGTCTCGGAAGGTCACAAGGAGCAAAGGTCCGGCAGTCTAGTATTTGCAGAAAGACGGGACATGATGTAAGGACCTGTCAGGAGACAATTGACGTCAATAGAGAATGGTAGAGTGACTAATTTTAATTGATTAGATGGATTTTGGTGTTTCTATTGCGAATTTAATTCAGAGGGTTGATATAAGTGCGTCGCTCACTTATCTGCGTCACTCGCTTATCATATACGTTATAGTATTCATTCTTCCCTCTCTCCTTCACCAATCCCTGAGTACTTCGACTATGAGATATTTATACTGGGGTTTACAGTTACAGATACATGTCCTTTCTTGAGGGTCCAGATAGTCATGTTCAGGCGGAAAGCAAGTACAAAACCCCTCATTCGTTCATTCAAGTCATTTGGATAAGTTTCTTTCTCTTTCTCTCTCAATGTTGAATCTGTGTTTATCTCCAGACCAGTTTACATGAACAGCTATGAACCAAGTTCTGACAATTCCTGGACCTGATCATATGAACCAATCTGTGAACTAACCATTGACACTCCACTAGTATTCCTGCCCTTCCCTGCCCTATATATTCAGTTCTAAACCGCCATACTTCGTCTTTGGCTCTACATGAGACATTTATCAAAAAGTAGAATTGTTCAAGTTACACTGTAGTTATTCTTATATTCAGCCCAACGATAGATGATAAGAGATAATTTATTGCAGGAAAGAAAACAATTTATCTAATTTACTAAGTTTCCAACGTAGATAGATAGGTTTAAAGAATTTAAATGTCAGTGGTCAATCATATGTAACAAAAACGGAGTGTTGAGCAACACTAGGAACAATTGGGCTCAAATTTGCCTCGCCAGACACAGAAGATCTATAGGCTCTCTCAAGGAAGCCAAGAAGAGCTCTCCTCATGTTCCTCTTGTCTTTTATAATAGCTAAAGAACACCATGTTCCTCCCATCATGTCCGATCGGTCGCCAAAATATAGAAGAAGCAAAACTTCCCAGTCAAAGAAAGCGACATATTGTGTCCCGTAGCTTCCAGAATAGTTGACACCTTGCTTTATTATAGTCAAAATGTCTCCCCGAAAATATCTTTTTTGACTACTCACAACATGAGGATACATGTCAGGCCGTATACAAGCACGCAAGATTTCGTGTTCCTTTATAGTGCCAATCTTCTTATAGTCAAGAATAGCAAAATATTTCCATCCTAGGATGGCATCATGCCGCAACCATACTTTATCCGCACGTGAGCGGTTTGGAGCGCAAGAATTGTTCAAAGACTGGATTCGGTTACTGTGAATTGCACACAATGCCATTTCAACAGGGTTCATCAAGTGCACAGCCGCAGCATCTGCCACATCTGCCTCATTGACAAGACGTCGACAGGGTTCCCAGGTTGCAAGATAGTTATAACCAAAAGAGCTATCGGCGTGTAGATGTTGGAGGATCTCGTCGCCGTACATTGCCCAAGAGACCAGTTCGGTTTTGAATGCAAAATGGGGAGCTTCCGCCCGAGCAGTTGAAGAGCCAGACACATGTGTGCTATGCCTTGGATTCTGGGGAGTGGAAACTTGCACTGCCGGTATGGCTTTATAGAAAGAACCAATGATAGTGGTCATGTCGAATGGTTGTAAATGAAGAGAGATTGACAAGTTGAGGAATTGATGTGAGGTTGAACTACAAACTTAGGGCTACTGACCATGAGAGAACACAGTATATATAGTACCTGGCTGGCGCTATTCTTTTCTGTAGGCCGCGTTAAAAACATACTTGCCATGATCTCATTTAGCTATGTTGACTGTTTCGATCTGCCAAGGAGATTGCAAAGTCAAAACAAGCGCCAATGGGAAAGGTTATCTATGTGATGGTTTCCAAATAAAGAAAATGTAGGGACTTACACGAATCTCACAGGGAGTAATTCGAATGGATCATCTAATATTTGTGACTTGAAATAGATAGAGTATTTGTTAAGCGCCTAATAAGCGCTCTGACAGAGTCATGGGATCCGATGCTGACTAAGAATAACAATCAGCTTAATTATCCACTTTACTTTTGTAGGCACGATGGCTGATTGGTTCTTGGTTTTGCCCGGCGCTTAGGGTCCCCTCAGGTTCACCTTATATGGCTGCTGGATCTTGCCACGCTAAACATTGGTGTTTGGTCATTCGAAAACCTCACATACATCCATTATCGATTCTAGTCCAAAATGTCCTATACTCCATCAAATCCAAAAATTAAATACCGCCCACTGTCCTGGACGCTTCCGTCTGACCCTACCAAGCCGGAAATTCCATACCACTGTGGCACATCGCTTTCCATCCGAGCACATACACCACCCCCGCCATTTGGCTCTGGTTATCGCAGAGACGTTGCTCCACGCCCAATAGCTAAATGGACAGACGTTGATGGCAAAACCCAGACCGAATGGTGCTCTCAACACCCAGTCATCGACACGCCTCCTCACCCTGATGAAACTATCCACCATCTTCTTGTGCTCGAGGAGGTGGCATGCCGTGATGGTCGTGGCGCTCAAGTACTACGATGCTCTTTAGACGATAGCAGCGATGACACTACCTACATCGCAAAAATATACGACCCTTTATACTATACATATGTCGATTCATACGATGATCCTACATGGAGGGCTGATCGGGACTATAGTAGTGAGGCCGCAGCATATGAGGAGTTAAAGAAGGCAGGAGTTGATGGCAGCCTTACCCCCAAGTACTATGGGTCATGGACGTTCGACATGGTCCATCCTGAGACACCACAGGCCACACGCTCAGTGCGAATGATTCTTATGGAATGGATCCCTGACTCTGTTACTATGCATTATATAGTGGAGGGAGGCTTTCGAGGCCGCATGTCTCCGCAACACCGGCTCGATATTCTTGCTAAAGCTTTGGAGGTCAACTCGAAAATAGAGTTCTATGGTGTAAGACACCTGGATTTTGCTCCACGAAATGTGCTATTAGTTGGCCCTGATGTATTTTCTTGTATGCCTCGTGTAATTCTGTTTGACTTCAACAGGTCTTCAGTCTTTAGCCAGCCAGGCTGCATTGGATTACCGTATGAGAGCAAGTTGCCAATTAGTCCTCAGCACTTGTTCTGGGGAAGTTGTCCTGATGAATTTGAACGCTGGACTCCTTATCCCCACTCTGTTTGTGGGCCAGTTTTCTTCGGTTGGCTGAAGTCTTGCTGGGAGAATTCAACAGAGTTTGATGGCCCACCAGAATCTTTACAGATTTTGAACAGTTTGTATGATGATACGCCTGAGTATGCTCCTCCCATTGAAGATGAAGATTGGGAGTCTGATGCGCATTCAATGGCTTCAAACTAGCCTTGAAACCAACCTCTGATGAGGTATGAGTTTGGACATCGGCTCTGATGGGAATATATAGTGTTCAGCGACCTATGAAGTTGGTTAGTAACAATGACAGTGGCATTATTGAAGTCAGCAATTTATAGCTTTTAATGTGACTCAATTTCTCCATCCCTATGATCTACTTTTTCATGAACTCTACATCTCATCTAACTTCCCATCAGCTTCTGTCCAGCGTTATAGTCGCATCACTATATGTTGGATGAAATGTTGGATGAAATGTTGGATGAACTACATGGAGGATGGGTATTGTGGGGAATCTGCCTGCAGTCGGATTAACCCTGGGTAAACCCGAGCCTGAATACTCCAACCTAGTTCCTCATGATGGAAGAACTTAACAGACAACCTTCACCAATTCCATCAATCTGTATACCAGCACGGTTCCACGTGCGGTTGTACAGGATCGCGAGTGACTTCCCAAGTGATAAAAACATGGTTCAGTAGATTGTTCTGACACCCACCACAATTCGTCATTCAAACTTCTCACAAACATCCATCATCAATTCTGCTCTGAAATGTCCCGTAGACATCGCGGGCTCTCCTGGAGCCTTCCGCCCGACCCTACCAAGTCGGAACTTCCGTACCGCTGTGGCACATCCCTTTCTATTCGAGCACACATACCACCCCCGCCATTTGGTCCTGGTTATGAAAAACAGGCCGCCCCATGCATAGAAGAGCAGCATGAGAGCAGGTTGCCAATTAGCCTTCGGTACATGTGCATTATCAACTTGACATATTATCTAGTTCTGTGTTAGGGGCCATGCTAAAAGATTGTTTGATGCTTATTTACAAGTAGGATCTGTAAGCAGTTGACAAACCATTGCTAGCCTGTTGCAAAGCCTCACGCTTTCGATGTGGGCAGGATCTAGCCGCAAGACTAGTTATACTCCTAAGGAATGACGCTAGAAAGCTAGACTATAATGGAAAACCATTGAAAAAACAGGTTCCTTGAAAAAATAGAGCAAAAGACTGCACTCGTTCTGGTAGGCTAGGTGGCTGGCATGACAAAATCACCATCAAAACTAACTAGGCCTGTGAAAACAACCTAGGCGTCCAAGGAGGCTGCAAACCTGGATCAGAGACAGAAGGACCCCTCCTTTGCAGAGCCAGCCACGGCGAACTGTTGTCCTCACGAGCTGCTGGCTGCAAGTATCATTCTCCTTTGGTATGCCCTTCTCGGGATTACATCTCGTGACTCTTTGCCACTCTCTGCTCTGCTCTGCAGTCTTGTAGGGCTTGGCAGTAGTAGCAGCAGCACTCTGAGTGCCTGCTAGCTTCTTCACGCGCACACACAACAAAATGCATGACTACGAAAGCTTTTTGATAACTAGGAGACCAACAGAGCCAGACTCAGAGCCAGGCAAACCTATAAAGAGTGTCCAAAAGACTGAAAGTGGCTTTACACTGCCAGTGGATATAGACAGTCACTGACCTCTACTTGAAAAGAGTGACCATATCAAAAGTTATATTGGAACAAGCACCGAAGTAGTCCAGGCCACGATAATGGACGCTTACGTCGAGCACTACCACAACAGGGGAGACTGAGCCTTAAGAACTGATCGGATATTGATTGACTCAGGCAATAGGGATAGCCCCAGTCTATATGAATGCTGGAACTCAAAGCAATGAGATGGCTTTCATTGTCAAGATCCCAGCAGCTGGCACAAGGGACCCCGAACAGTTGAGGATGGGCCCTAGGCTCATGCATGCCGCCTGAAAAATCAAAGGGTGCCGCCCACTCACTGCCTTGGGTCACACGACACTCCTGTTTAACATACAGATTTATTCATACATATACTTTCTATCTATCAATCTCAGGTCAGTTTCAGTACAGGCTCGTATATTTACCAGGGACGCAATATGCTACATTAATATAACCAAGAAAAACAATTAAAATTTACTCTCTTTGTCTGTATAGACCGAGTCCAGTTGGCAATCTATGAAAATAGCTAGGTATCTGTCAACGCCGAAGCACTCTTCATGTAATCTAATCCTTGTCGTGGCCCCAACTCTATCTAGTTCTCGTCATCACTCTCACCACTCTCATCGCCGCTCTCGTCACCGCTCTCGTCGTCTCTGGCTCTCTTCACCTTGCCAGAGCCCTCCTTGTCACTCTCATCGCCGCTCTCATCGCCGCTCTCGTCATCGCTCTCGTCGTCTCTGGCTCTCTTCACCTTGCCAGAGCCCTCCTTGTCACTCTCATCGCCGCTCTCATCGCCGCTCTCGTCATCGCTCTCGTCGTCTCTGGCTCTCTTCACCTTGCCAGAGCCCTCCTTGTCACTCTCATCGCCGCTCTCATCACCACTCTCGTCATCGCTCTCGTCGTCTCTGGCCCTCTTCACCTTGCCAGAGCCCTCCTTGTCACTCTCATCGCCGCTCTCATCGCCGCTCTCGTCATCGCTCTCGTCGTCTCTGGCTCTCTTCACCTTGCCAGAGCCCTCCTTGTCACTCTCATCGCCGCTCTCATCGCCGCTCTCGTCATCGCTCTCGTCGTCTCTGGCCCTCTTCACCTTGCCAGAGCCCTCCTTGTCACTCTCATCACCACTCTCGTCATCGCTCTCGTCGTCTCTGGCCCTCTTCACCTTGCCAGAGCCCTCCTTGTCACTCTCATCACCACTCTCGTCATCGCTCTCGTCGTCTCTGGCCCTCTTCACCTTGCCAGAGCCCTCCTTGTCACTCTCATCGCCGCTCTCATCACCACTCTCGTCATCGCTCTCGTCGTCTCTGGCCCTCTTCACCTTGCCAGAGCCCTCCTTGTCACTCTCATCGCCGCTCTCATCGCCGCTCTCGTCATCGCTCTCGTCGTCTCTGGCTCTCTTCACCTTGCCAGAGCCCTCCTTGTCACTCTCATCGCCGCTCTCATCGCCGCTCTCGTCATCGCTCTCGTCGTCTCTGGCTCTCTTCACCTTGCCAGAGCCCTCCTTGTCACTCTCATCGCCGCTCTCATCGCCGCTGTCGTCATCGCTCTCGTCGTCTCTGGCTCTCTTCACCTTGCCAGAGCCCTCCTTGTCACTCTCGTCGTCGCTCTCATTGCCGCTCTCATCATCGCTCTCGTTGGTCTTTCTCTTGACCTTCTTATTGGCCTTCCGGCGTCTCACAGGCTTCTTCTCGAAGGGACATTTGCTGCAATCAACACCCTCGGCAACGCCGCTAGCACAGACGGCTCTGCAGTCCTCGGGGCTACGAGCGTACTTCATGCCAGCCGGTTTGGCAAGGCCAGAAGAGGGCATATTGGCGGCCCCGCTCACGGGAGCGGCCGAGGCAGCCTCGGAGGCGGCAACAACAGCGATGATAGCGTGCATAAAATGCATTGTGGCGGATGTATCAAGGAAAAAGTGACTGGGTTTGTTTGGGTGTGGTTGTTAAGGTTATCGTTGTTGGATGGATGTCGTGAGGACAAAATAAATGGCAGAAGTAGATGACTGCAGATGTAGATACAAAAAAGTAAATATTTCAGATGAAAATGCAAAGGAGCAAATAAAATATACAGATAGAAAGAAAGAATGTAAATGAATGATGTAACTGTGCAAGTGTAAGGCAAAGATGTAGAAGTGAGTGATGATGGATAGAACAGAAGATGGTTGGCTTCAGCAGAGACGATGTAGCTGTTATATACACGAGGAATGATGCTTGGAATACGCATCTTGGTCGCCAATTCTGGAGGCCAAGCAATGAGCCGCTTGCACGCCACATCAGAGTAATTTCTTTTATCGCCAAGAATGAAAATACACAGAAATCTTGATAAGCGGTGTATTACGTGCCACCTCGACTAGATCTCGTTGTTTCACTCGCATCTTATCCTTGCCCTCCCTTCTCACGGCCTACTATTTCGAGCCACTAGCCCACTAGCATTTGTGCCGTTTATCCCCCAACCGCAGCCGATGAAGAGAGTAATTAGCCCATGGTCATAGCAGAAATCTAGACCTATCCATAGGGGAAGATGGAGGAAATAAGGCCTTGGATATCAAGACAGCTGACCGAGGTATACAAGGAAAACTGCGAAATAGCCCACGCGATATCAAGAAGCAGGCAGCAAGGAGATGAAGCGACAAATAGGGTAGCAAAACGAGGAACCCTACCGTAGAAGCCTCCGGACTAATAGAGCATATCCCAGAATGTTTCCCCTTGCCACCCACCCACCCCCCAGTTCAGTGCCGATCACCTTGCAGTATCCTATATGTCACCCTCTGATCTCGCAATCATCATGCTACTGCCAAGACCTAGAAGTCCTAAGAATATCACCCCAAGGAACGGGTCGACCGAGGCCTTGATTAGCATAGGAATGGAAACTGGGCTGGGCTTGGGGCTAATTTCTACGGCCTAGCCAAATAGCCCCTGGTGTCAAAGCCACCAATGGGGGCTGTTACATGGCCTGTCTCTTCCAGAAGCAAGCTCTACTACCGAGTAGCCAGCCAGCAGCAAGCTAGTATGCACATATCAGCGGCCTCGGAACCTCTGGCCGCAGTTTGCCTACGTCGCTCCCAGATACTTTTCTTGTGCTCTAGATTTATCCCACATAACTTGCAGACGCATGTATTGTCCGAATTCATGCCATCTGCTTTCTCTAGCACAGCCCCATGTCAAGAACAAGGCCACGGGCTGTGCACCAAGTCAAGCTGGGGTGAGGGCCACTCAGCAAGCAGCACGTTACTCCTGCTTGATTCTGTCCAAGACCCTTTGTGTCTGCTCATTTTTCTGCAGTGCGCTTCTTAGCCTGCATTTGTCCCTACAGTACTACTATTTACATGTCCTTGTTTTGTTTTGCGCATATGTCTGTACGCAGTCTAATTTTAAGACACACCCCTGCCTGTGCTTATTTGCCACCGCCGACCTGCTATGGAAGCGACTAGTGGTGTAAATATAGCTTCTGTTTTGTCTGGGCCGCATAGACTTCCTTGTCCGATGTTACTGTGTTCCGTTTAAAGAACGCGTTAAAGCATAGATCCTTTGGAGCGTATAAGTGCTAGTCTAGTGCTTCTCGCCATCATCGCCGCAGCATGTAAGAAAGTAGCAAAACTACAGTTTGCAAAGAACAGAATCTTGTAGAAGGTGTTTTTCTGGATTCATGGCTTGCGAAAGAACAACAGGAGCGAAAGAAAGCAAGAAAGAGAACAGAGACGCTGTAAAGGGGGACGGACTACTAGAGAGTATGGTCCATTCTATCCTTGCACCCATATTGCACACGGGCCCCTATAATAGACACTAGCAAGCTTGGCCCGTGAATCTTGGCACATGCGTACACTAGAATCTGGTGGGTTCTAGGCTACTAGCGATCGGCTCAGCTCTCTTTACATATGCCTGTGGGTGTGTGTAGCTTGTGGCTCGTAGCGCAGTGCACTCGTAAGATTCTTGATAACTGCCTGGATTGCCGGTTAGATCAAAACAGGGCGGGCTATTAGAGTCTCTTTATTTCATCTGATAATCCCAGACAATAAACAAGAAGGAGGAAGTGGAAAAGAATCCCCAGAAATGAACGATTCTCTTGTATTACCCCCCGCCTGTGAGCCTAATCTTAAGCCTAATCTTGAAACCCAAGCTGGCTACTCCATAGGTATATTTCGCTGAATAGATCCCCAAGAAACTATTATAGTTCATGTATGAAATTTGAAGTATTGAGCAGAACCAGAACAAACCCTGCAATCGCCAAGCACCATCCTGAATGGCAATCAGGACACTCCTGTGGAGAGGCTAGGTCTATCTAGTGATGGCCTTGGCCCATCGCCCTCTGTAAGCTACCAGGCTAGCATGCTCCACCACCTACCTTTATGCCTATCCACCGCCATGCATAAGAATCTACAGCTTGCTTAGATTAGATTCCCATGCATAATACTGGACGATTCTCTAAATCCGACTCCAACATCTTCAGTAAGCCCATGACACGGACAAAGGCCACGGAGGCCGCGACTTTAACCCTACAAACGACGTGTCGGGATGCCTACACGAGAACAATTTGAACTGTCGACAGAATTTCTGGGCCGATATCGATATGTCGCTTGTGATCTCTGATGTGGCGTGGCGTGGTGTGACACTGTCAAGCTAGTAGATCACATCACAAAGCACCAGACCCTTACGACGACAACCCTAACGATGAAACCTAAGATTATCATTCACCCTTTCTGTAGAAATTGGTCCTCATTTTACTACTCCCCTTTTTAAGATAAGCACAAAGTCTTATCGGTTTACCCGAACTTCATCCGGAACTTATTGGGAAGTTTGCTTCAACACTTTCACTCGTTTTGCCAAGCACCACGTTGCAGAACTTCAAACAACTACAGCGCCCGCTTCAAAGAATGAACGGTAAAATATCGGGACGATAGAGAGAGAACGACTCGGACGGCGGCTCGGGCGGTGGCTCGGGGCCTGAGCAAGACACACCAAACTGCCCTGCATGATAGATTTGGTCAGCGCTTTGATCTTGGCGGCAGAAAAATAACAGTGCTCTAGCAGTGCTCTAACAGTGCTCTAACAGTGCTCGGTTCCTCGTCTTTAGCCAGTGATCGCTTGGAGAAAACAACCAGCTAGGCCGGCCGGCCCTGAAGACTCCTGATCCATGCAAGAAAGGACAGAGCGTGCCATGGTAATCTTCCCTCCAAATCCAGCCCTTCCCCTCTTCCTATGCCAGCAAATTTGCGTCCTTCTGGAATACGCCTATTCAGCTGGGCTAGCCATCTAAACCTGGCGCTTTCTAAAACCCCGCGACCCATCATGCAACAGTGACGCGAAGGAGAAGAGCGACAGCTATCATAACATCCTCATCTATGCGCGCTTTTCAAGCGTCCATGAACGGTAAATGCCATCGATAAACTTTGACCAAGTATGCATCTGCAGGCTTGCTACACAAAGGCCCACGGCAGCTGCTGAATAGTGGTGTTTGAACATCGGCTAATGGGCATATACAGTGACGTTCAGCTTTCCGTGGTTGAACACTGCAAACCGCAATATATAGTTATCTGCCATTGAGTACTTCCGCAAGGTACCCACCGCGGACACGAGACGGACAATATTCTGGGCTGCTCCTGGCCCTGCCATGTAAGATCTAGATGGCTTCATGCTAGGCTATTCGTAATCCATCGCGCACAGGTGACTAGACTTTTGCATCACAGACATGGCCAGTACTATGACAACCAATTGGCTCTACACCCTATTTGGTAACTAAAGTTAGATTCTGAATGGTTCATTATGTGGACCTGCTGGTGATTTAATGCAAGTATCATCATCAAGTCCGGGTTGTTGGCGCATGGGGCCACATGGAGTCACTACACCGCGTGAATCATCCTGGGCTGTCCATTTTGTCGAATGCGCAATACAATCTCTGGCGGTTTTCTTCGAGTTCCATGAGAAAAAATAACGAAGCAGACACACCATAGCTCAGCGCTAAAGAGTCCACGAGGTGTTGCTGAGAAGTAGTTAAAAAGCCAATGTTTGCCGCCCATTGCATACAAAAATCTATGCCATCTTCTCTTCACACCACTATCCTCATCATACTCTCTTTCTTGCACTCTTCAGCCCCGCAACTCTCTTCACATTCTTCACAACAACACCGCCACAATGAGATTCTTTTCAGTTTCTATGCCTTTGGCTCTGTCCATTCTTGGTCTTGCCCAAGCTCTGTCCCTCAAGGACCATGGCTATCATGTCGCGGGTGATCAAACTGTCGATGTTGTTATTTCTTATGATCAGGATGGAGAATCGCAGTTGATCGACGCCTTCGGTTACGACATTGAGAAGAAGATAGTCACTCTCTTCGTTGCTAACAACGACCTAGAGCCCGCAAGGGAGAACAAGCTTGGCCTCGGCCAAATCTACGTTTCCCTCTTAGAAGGGCGCAATCAGAAGCCTGAAAATTTCAACTGGGTCATTACTGAAGGTGGTGGTGAAGAGGAAATAAAAAATCTCATTGACGATATCCGCACGGCCCGCGGTCTTGATCCCACAAGTGACATCGAAATCCATGCTAACGACCCGGAGTGGAAGTCGATCTTGGACACCAAGTACTACCAGAGAGCAGCAGCCCTTAACACCAAACCGCTCGAAACAATTCTTATCACAACAGCTCAACCCGATATTTATGAAGATGGTTCTTTAGTCGATTCCTTCTACTTCCATTTCCCAACCAAGATTACCGAGAACGCGGAAGGCGAAGTGCCTGCATCAGTTGATGACAACCAGGAAGATGAGGCGGCTGCTTGGTTCGACGAAATGAGCGAGGAGCTGAAGGAGGACCTGGAAGACGAATGGGAAGACAAGGAAGATAAGGCAGCTCTCATGAGAGAACTTCTCGCTGAGCAACAGGACGAGCATGTCGTATCCTTGGAAGCTGTGTTTGATGGACTTGCTGAGTCGATCATGGCCTCCCAGGAGAGTGAGGAAGCTCCCGCAAAGAGTGAGGAAGCCCCCGCCGAGAACAAGGAAGCCCCCGCCGAGAACAAGGAAGTCCCCGCCGAGAACAAGGAAGTCCCCGCAGAGAATGAGGAAGCCCCTACTTCTTGAGTTTAGCTGGAGGCTTGGTGCTCTCTAGAGTGGTGGTAATAAAGTTGCATGGTGTGGAGAGTATGGGAGGTGGCTCCTACATACCTTTTTAAGCTTTTATAGACAATGTAATCCAATTAATTTCAACCAAGTACGTGTTCATGAGTGCTCCATATCCTCTTTCGCATCGTCCTTCCGCGATTGCTATGCATTTTAAGCAGCAAGCTCGGCCTACTACTTGGCTATCATACACTCGATGGTATTAGTCTCGGTCTCATCAGCCATATCAGGTTCGGCCTCGACGTCCTTGTTTTGAATGATCCTCTATCGTCATGCCTTTATGTAACAACCTAGGTCTGTAACTGGGCTCCCATTGACTCAGCCTCTGCCACCCTATGCTCTGCTCCTCTCCAGCGACATATGATGTTGTCTCACACCATTTCAAGATGCCGAAACTGCGCATATCTGTGTCTGCGCAAACTGTAGTGCCGCCAAGGCGCCCGCCAGCAGAGCGCACTGGGGCAGCTTCACCATGCAAGTTGCTCATGTTGAGCAAGGGAGGAATAGGTACTCAGGGATGAAAGGGAAAACAATGAATGCTATGTTGATTTGCAAATGCGAATGCACGGAGAATGATAGGGCGAGCCAAGGTAACGCCGCAGGGCAATGGCTTGGAGTCACATTTTGTGCAACAAGCGGGACAGGAGCTAGGAGCCATGGTGGTGAGACAAAGAATGGGCCACTAGACAGGCTGAGATCGAGGTCGCGGCAAGATACCGGGATAATTGACGAGGGCGTGGGTACTTGTTTAGCATGTTGCCTGCAGTCCGTGATAGATATCAATCCTCGACCGCTAACTGGCATTAGCCATTTGACTGGTCTTCAGCCACAAGCGTCATGGGCTGGACGCGGAGTGTGTCGTACTAGTGGCTTCGGAGATAATTGGGGCTTTATATTGAAGAGGAAATGGAAGAGAACATCTCTAGAAGCAATGGATTGGGGCTGCGAATATCACGTTTCTCCTGTAAGGCGCTTGCAAGGTTGCCATGAATCTGGAGTGTCAGGGCTGTGCTTGAACACGACGGAGCTAGGGGATCCCCTGCAAAGCCTTCTTAAGATGCAAACATTCCCAGCCCATGAGATAAATCCCGCCCTCCTTTCCGTCTTTAATATGAAATCTTGGGCTTCCTCGAATCTGCTTATCTTGTACGACTTATCTGAAGCTAGCCGGTGACATGGGATGTGTTTCTGTTTCTAGTGCGCCATACAAAAGCCTGTGACATCCAAGACGTCACTAGAATACTGGGGGGGGGGGGGGGATGTATTGTCTAGTGGCTAGGCCCGCTATTAGATGATATGTGGTGTGACTGCCAATGATCTCGTGTACAGAAGGCTTCTTACTTGCGTTGCTGTTAATAATGCTCTTGCTTATAGGGTTGTGTCTCAGCTCCAATGTCTATTCTACCCCTGCAGTTGCGTTTATAGCAGTGTCTGTTCTTGAGTCATTGTTTCTTTCTTGCGCTGGCTCCCAGCTCATTGCCTGTAGTTCCTGTAATTTCAATCTATTTTCGCCCGGTTCTTTTCAGAGTGTTGCTCTAGTATGAGGGATTTGGCCTAATCCATGGAGGAGGGAGCAGTTGTGGCACTAGCATAGTGCTCGCAGGGGTACAGGGTTTGCCTATGTCTCCTTGTCTGAATCCAGAAGCCCTTTAGTGTCTATTCGTTTTGGAGAAGAGGCGGTCAAGTAAAGATGCAGCCATTGTAGAGGGAAAATGAATGAGCACAAGCAGCAATACAAAGCTGAACAAACACGCACCATTCATTGTATTCAATCTATTTCCGCGTATTCAACATATATAAGTAGCTTGATATGAGTATCTATCTGGCTGCCAAACTATGAGCGACTCGACATACCTGCGCTACCTAGAACTTTCTTGCGGGCTGGTAGCCAGCTGTTAATCTATATCGTACTTTCTCAAGCCCGTTCTTGTTGTATCAGGCCAAGTTCGTTCACTAGGCTAAGCGTTTATACCATAAGCCTATCTGATATCCCCCGGTTGGGTGCAAATTCTCAATAATGCAACCCGCTCTCTTCATAAACATCCCTTTTCGCACCAGTAGGCTATGGCCCCTTCTACAAGAGATACTGCTTGATATCTTTTACTGTCGCTTCACATCTTTGACGACACCGCTTATCCTCAATACTATTGCTGTATTTATTGCATGATAGACCTCTCCCCTGACTGAACACCTCGGGTAGAGAAGATCATCTCTGCGTCTAAGAAAACTTTGGGACTGACTATAAAAGAATGGCTGGAAACAAAACAAGGAAAGTTGGAGTAAAGAGCTACAGTGGGAATACCGACTTGCCTAGCCATCTAGCTCTAGTACATGTTGTTGGGCAGAGATCCAGGCCATGACATCCATGAACTTTTTGACGGCTTCTTCGTTTTCGCGCAGGTAGTTCTTTGTGTGCGCCGAGATTTGGCTCGTTCTCTCCCAGTCCCAAAGCGTGATGTCTTTGAGGCCACTTTCAACATTAAACCGATGGTAGGCGTTAGAGTCCGAGTAAGCGGTTTTCATTCGCATGGCAGCGTGCTTAGAGCTTGTTGCCATATTTTCTAGTGCCTTGGCAATAGGCCTGGCCTCGTTGATTTCGATAACATCGCCAATACCTGTGCCGATGCTGAGAACTACCAATCCCCGGCCTGGAAATTGCTTTGTAGCCTCAGCAATGAGCATCTCACAGGGATTGTTGTGCCCAAAGGCAGCATCGATGTATTCGATGTTGTCTCGGCCAATTTTGACTGACTTGAAGAAGCCGACCGCTGCCGTTGTTGCTCGAGCGACTTCCCACGCCTTGCAGTCAGAGATGTTGTCGTCGTTTTGGCCATATGTCTTGAAGAGGATCGGTAATGTATCGACGTTGTTTTTAGTTACAGCTAAGACAGCTCTAGATAGTAATGTTAGATCCGAGCCTTGGCTCTTGACTGGGCATGTCTGGAACTTACGTTTTAGTGCATGATGGGTCACAAAAGAGCAGATCTTCGGGGTTTCCGCCGTGATCTTGGATTGCTGTTTTGATAGCATTGTTGAACTTGGTAGCTGAGAAGGCAGATGTCGAGCCTAGGATTGACATTTTGCGATGGAAAGCCTTCTTGGAAAATTTCGTGTAAGCTCGAATGCATTCATCGACAGACATTCCCATTCGGCCCAGCATGATGGCAATGACACTATGAAGAAGAAGACCTGTTAGCAAGAGCCATAAAGCACGCGGATATAAGGGCAATATTACCCTCCAGTGCCGGTACCACCAATCAAGTCAAACTCATGACATGGCTTTGGAGTTGTTGCTAGGTTCCTAGACTGTTGGATTCCCTGCATCATCTTCTCAAGGATCAAAAGGGCCGACAACCCACGGACACCGCCGCCATCTATCAAGGTTAGTAACAAGACAGCGGGCCAAGGTCAAGGCATCTTACCAATAGAGAGGACTTTCGCCGGCCGGGGGGTTTCAGCAAACTGTCTACTGTTGACTGCCATTGTGAAGTAAAGAAGTAAAAAACGAGGATAGCGGCAGGACTGAGAAAAGTGCGATATAGGGGAACGGATGGGATGCTGTGATTTATTTAGTTGAAAAGAGCTATGAGTTTGATCATGCAAGCAAGTCAAAGAAAACAGAAGAAGAGGCGTCGTCGTGGCCGTATAAATAGCTGTAAATCCGACTGGCGGCACTGCACACATGCCAAGGTGAAATGCCTTGAGGATAGAAGCAATAGAATGTGGTGAGGGGGGAGCCAGGAAAACTGCCTTTGCAGGTGTATCTGGTGGCTTGGAAGAAAGTACCTTGCATTCTGCATACACTCATCGGCTCATGCCAAGTGGCTAGGCGCTGGGCGTTAGATTATGTTAGACTCGACCACAAACGGATATATCGTGCATGGACTAAGCCACCGAGGCTGGTACTGAATGAGATGAAGTGAGAACGATGAATTTTATATGAAGCTTTAGATGGTTCTGAGCGGCAATGACTTGTCTGGGGGTTAGTTATCTCTCGGATGCCCTAGGACTTGCACTCGTGTCTCAGCGTACGCTTTCTTTTAGGTGTAATTAGACACCCTTGTGCGGATGACAGACTACTCTATTGTCAATTTTACGGAAACTATGGCTAGATTGATTGGTAGGCATATCTAACAGGCTGCTAGGAAAAACGGCAGTAGTGAGGCAATGTTCAGAGACAGTAGTATTCGTGCTGGAAGACTATCCTTATCTTGTACGAGGCGGTGTAGCAGGGGTAGGCACCGCGAAGATAACCTAACGGCTAAGCCTCTATCTAGCATGTGAAGGCATACATACAAACTTGAGGCGAGACCAATGGGAATATCGCCATGATCTAAGAGATATTTAAATCCTTGCGCAGCACAGTCAAGTAGGCGCGTGGGTCAGACGTGGCAGCTCTTGTATGGAAGAGAAGTGAGCCAAGCAGTGAGGCGCTTCTATTGACGCCTCGGAGAACAGCAATCACGGTATCTTTCCAGCGGGCTATAGTCCTGGGACAGAAGGCAAGATGCAAAATCATACTGGTTTTGGCAAGACCCTCTACAAAACAGGGGCCTAGGATCTCGAGTAGACAGTACCGTTTCGCGTAGCTGACCTACCTTATGCCGGAACGTGACTAAGTCAGCATGCAAGCAACTTGACAACACTCTTCTACAGAGAGAAACTGATCAGTAATCTAGTTTCTCATTATGCGCCACAAAATATAGTTACTTTGTCATTGCCAACTCATAAATGTTGTTTCTTCAGCTGGGCAGGTCAGGTAGGTAGGTAGGTAGATTTCTGGAAGCGCCAAGGCAGACAAGGTTCCCTGTCACTCTAGCCACTCGAATTTCTCGCCAAGTCCTTCTTGAGCCGGGTATGGTAGCAGCGGGAGCATTCGAACATCAAGGCTAGTCAAGCAGCAAAGCCGGTCTAATTTTGTTGCAACTAATAGATGTTCAGAGCAGACACGTAGCTATTATTAGACAGGCGGCAACAGCAAAGCAGACGACTAGAAGAATCAGCAGTGAGTGAGTATACGAGCAGCCGTAGATATCTGCGAGTCATCCACTTCTGCCCACAGCTTTTCGAGAACAAAAAAAGGAATCAAAGGCGCAGTGGGCGCAAAGGAATCTGTAGCAAGCCGTCAATGTGCCTCGCGACTGTCAGCATCTTTGCACATACATATCACAGTGCAGGTAATATTGGGACTGGCCTGAAATAGACCTTCCTCCCTATACTGTCCGTCTTTGACTGTGGCATGGGGGGGGGGGGGGGTGAGGAACGAGGGAGGTTCTATTTCAACACCAGAAACTACAGTCCATGGTTGCATGCCACGTTTATATTCATATTCTGCTTCTCGCTAAGGCGGCTTCATTCTGTAATGGAGAATCACCATGCTTGCATGCCTGTTCTATTACCCGAGTGCTCGTTTACGTAGGGATATATAGACGTGATATCTAGAAGCATTAGTCCCAGCCATGTGCACCCCAAACCGTAGCAGCTAGCCTAGTCGTCTTCAAACTCCACCAGAATACTTCTAGCTTTGCAAATGTCCCCCGGCTGATACACGACTCTCTTCACTCTTCCATCGTGGGGGGCTTTGATCACAGTTTCCATCTTCATAGATTCAATCACAATCAATGGGTCACCCCTCTTGACTTCTTGACCATGTCCGACCTCAACTTTTAGAATCTTGCATGGCATCGGTGCCACCACAGCCCCGCTAACCTTCTTTATGCCTAGTGCAGCGTCGTACCACGTTGGGCTCAAGAGTTCAAGCTCATGCTTCTTTCCGTGCTGAAACACAACAACAGTTGTCTGGTCAGACGCTGCAGTTTGAGTCTGAGTTACGACTTTGCTTGTGATCCTCTGCTGCGGGAAGTATGTTGTGACATCCGCTTTGGCAGAAGACTCGGCCGATAAAGCGCAAGAAGTAGTGAGGCTTTTGTAGCTTCTAGTGTCAGAATGATTGCCTGCTTTAGTGGTAACGTTAACATCGTACATTCGGTTGCCGGTTGGATAGAGAGTCACCACTGCAGTGACTTCACTTTCGTTTCTCACGTCCAAGACTTTGAAGCTGAAACTCCTTGTTCCAATGGAATCTGCTTCTCCTGGGTTGGCTATACCGCCAAATCCAAGGTTTGCGCCAGCAGGCAGGGTTTGAAAAGATTGTGTCTGGGCCTCATCCGCAGCAGAAAGTAGCAGCGCAAGAGCGCCCTGGACAAAAACCTCATCTTGGTAGAGCGGGGCAGCGAACAGCTCATCATGGTGCTTCTCAATGAATCCAGTCTCAACATCGCCCTGAACAAAGGCCGGGGATTGGCACAGCCTCTTGAGAAACTCAATGTTGGTCCCAAGCCCGACGATCTCATATTCAGCCAAGGCCCGATCGAGCCGCTGGATCGCAGTTGTGCGATCGTCAGCCCGCACAATGAGCTTCGCAATCATCCCATCATAGGCCTCTGTAACAACGTCTCCCTCGCCAAATCCAGCATCAATGCGGACGTCTTCATTGGTGGCAGGGGTTCTCAGATGAATCAACTTCCCAGAGTCGGGCATAAAGCCCTCCTCGGGCTTCTCGGCATAGATCCGGGCTTCAATGGCAGCACCTCTAGCGGAAATATTCTTTTCGATGTCGCTTTGGGTCAAGGGCAGTTTCTCGCCAGAAGCAATGCGGACCTGCCACTCAACCAGATCAGTCCCAGTGACCATTTCGCTGACAGGATGCTCGACCTGCAGGCGGGTGTTCATTTCCATGAAGAAAAACTGGCCAGAGTCTTTGTCGAGGATGAATTCGACAGTGCCGGCGCCGACATAGCCAACAGCCAAAGCGGCTGTTCGAGCTTTGCTCCACAGATCTGCGCGGATGGAAGCATCAAGGTGCGGGGCTGGGGACTCTTCAAGAATCTTCTGGTGGCGTCTCTGGATGCTACAGTCCCGCTCGCCCAAGGCCACGCAGTTTCCATACTTGTCGGCAAAGATCTGCACCTCGACGTGGCGAGGACGTTCGATGTACCGCTCAACAAGCATGACCTCACCGCCGTCTCCAAAGCTAGCATTGGCCTCTGCCCTAGCGCTTCGCAGCTGGGCCAAGAATTCAGACTCCGTCTTGACGATACGCATTCCCTTGCCGCCACCGCCACGGACGCTCTTGAGGAGAACAGGAAACCCAATTTTTCTGGCATGGCCTAGCAGCTGATCCTCTCCCTGTTGTGGCCCATGATAGCCGGGCACACATGGCACACCGGAGCTCTCCATGATCTCCTTGCTGCGGGCCTTGTGGCCCATATCAGCCATGGCTTGGGCAGGCGGCCCCACAAACACAATACCCTCCTGCTCACATCGAGCGGCAAAGGCGGGGTTTTCGGAGAGAAAGCCGTATCCAGGGTGCAACGCTTGTATGCCGTGCGCTTTTGCCAAGCCGATTATTTTCTCAGTATCGAGATATCCCTTGGCCGGGCCGAGATTGAACGAGTAGTTGCCGACGGCCGCATGTTGAGACGAAGCGTCTGGATCCGTGTAAACAGTCGCAGTCTGGATTCCGAGTCTGTGGGCAGTCTTGTGGATGCGAAGAGCGATTTCTCCGCGATTTGCAATCATCAACGACGCAATAGGCGTGATAGATGGGGCAGTGCTGGATGAGGATGCAGTAGTAGCTGGAGAGTAGCTTCGGTGTAGAGAGAGGCGCCTGGCCTGGGATTTGAGGGAACGCATTGATATTCCGCGATACACGCGCACAAAAAGAAAGAA
Organism: Ceratocystis lukuohia; assembly: GCF_044167205.1. Lineage (NCBI taxonomy): Eukaryota > Fungi > Ascomycota > Sordariomycetes > Microascales > Ceratocystidaceae > Ceratocystis > Ceratocystis lukuohia. Next base: position 3,502,295 of record NW_027263524.1, on the reverse strand, counting down.
AGGGATAAAGGGGATTTGATATTAGTAAGAAATGAAGAGAGAAGGCAGAGAAGAGAAATGTAGAGCAGAAGGTTGTATTGTATGTAGGCCGATGGCAGTAAGAAACGACACTTGGCAGGCCGATAAATAAATGAGGAAGGTTCTTTCCTAGCACTACGCCCGTATTTATACAAAGAATTTTTATAATCTAGATCACATTGCACTGCAAATGCAGCTACTACAAAGGCTTCAAGCACAACTTAATGTCTCGCCCAGCTGTGTTTGGAGATGCATTCTCCCTCGTGACATGCTTTATGCCGTCCAAGTCAAATGCAGGGCGCCTGGAAAGCCGCAATTACCCGCTATTCTCCAACAAGCCAACGCTAGCAGGGGCGTGGCCCAGGGTTGTGCAGTCACGTGAAGCGCTAGATACCCTAATTCTTCATTGTTGGGAAAAAATGAGGCGAAGCTGAAGGAAAAGGCTATGGTGGCCATGAGAATGAGGTACACTGGTGTAGATTATCATCTACACGAGGCTCTGCCCAACAGCAGGAGCGACTTGAGTTTAGAGCGACTCAGTGTCTGCTTAACTGTGGTCATCGATGACGGAAGGGTGCCTATGAGCAACCGGCCATCCGAAAGCCGACGTGGGGTAGCTGTATTGTCTATAGTTCAGAGGCTGCAGGATTCTTGAGAGCCTAAATACCTCTGCCATGACGTTTCCTGGATCAAGGGTTCTTCAGGGCAGGGTATCCTGTGCAGTCACAGGGGGTTAGACAGGCGTCGCTAGCACTCATGTATCCATGCAACGCCTGACAAAAAGCGAAGCGCCGGCTCGTTCATCGAATGGCAGCATGCTATCCATTTGTTGATCTGTCTCCGTGGATAGGTAGCACATATTACGAAAGCCGTGGCGAACCATGTATAGTTCTTTGGCATAGGAAAGGGAAAAAGAGTGTGTTGTTGGTTTGAAGCAACATACTCTTCGACAAGACCAGTGTATTTTTTCTTGAAGTCTCTTCTGATCTGATTGCACGAAAAGGCTTCAACTCCAGATTCGTCTCCATCTGGGCAGTGTTGTTGCTGTCGCCGGCTTCTAGAAGTGAGACGGCATCAGCAAGGGATATCGATCGAGAATGGCCGGAGTCTTTCCTTCGGTTTCACGTATACATCGGCCCATCTACCGACTAATATTCTGGGGGGGAAAAGGACTGAGAAGCGTGGGATGACTCGTGGTCACGGTTGCAGTGGTATTATAGCACTGAGATTATAGCTAACTAAGCGAAGCACTTTAACAACATCTTTGATGGAGTCAATCTTTATGGCAAGCCTCGTCTTGGGGCGTGCATCTTATTTGGAGGGGGGGAAATTCCCCTAGCAATTACTTTGCTTTTGTATCCTAGGCCCAGTCTCCTCCATTCAGCAACCTCAGAGGGAAAGAAAGACCCAAAGGGATGGATGGCTTAGGAAGAAACATCACAGCGTTGCGTTGCGTTATGCTGACAAGGTTGGCCTTGACCTTGGACTTGGCACTGACCAGATGATTCTCGCCCATCCTACAGACCAAAAGATCGCAACGAGAAAAAAGCCAAACAAAAAGCAGTATTTTCAGGAAGAGAAAGCTAGGGGAGCAGTGAGTGGCTGGACTGGAAGTGAAGAAAATAGAAGGGTGCAACTTGGATACTGGCTTTTGCTGCAGGCTATAGTAAGCGTATTATCGATAGATGCTGACTCTTTGACACGTCAGCAATAGAAATGACCGTACCGTCACAGCTCGTTTCAGCACCACGGGAAGTGCATAGATTATGTAGTGTCTATGTAAGCCATGCACACAGCCTGCAAATTTATACTTAAGGTAAACAAGCCCATTTAAGAGAGCAATCTTCACTTTTATTCCATCCATCAGAGAGTGAGGGCCGGGTCAAAAGCGTCGAAGGAAGGTCTTTTCAAATCTCTCATGGTCTAGCAAATGCCAAAATGGCAGTAACCCTAATGCTTGATGATCTGATGATCCAGTTCGCCCAAACGTTAGGGTTACTATCAGACACGGATATATAAACCGGCTGAGATCCGCTCCTCGGACTACACTTAGAGAGACACAGAACAACTTAAATAATCACGTATTCCTTTTTCCTCCCATGCTTGGAAGAACTCAGTCTCTGGGTTTCCAACTTAGCTGTGCATGATAGAAGAACTTAACACTTTAGAAAAAGAAGAAAGAGACAAGCTTCACCAATTCGATCAATCTGTATACCAGCACGTGGTTGTACAGAATCACGGGTGACTTGACAAGTGAAAAACTGAATTCAGTAGATTATTCCGACAGGGGGAATGGTTGTCGCAGGTGTAAAAAGACGTGCAAAGGCAAAATTAGTGCAGCCTGGAAACTGGGAATAGGCTACCGCCTTTCAGGCGACCAATGCCGAAGGCTAGGCAATCACGCCGTTTATCGTAGTTGCAGGCCAATATCACCTTGCCAGCTGGTACCAAGAAAGCAACCTCCCGGACGATTGGGCTCTTGCGACGACCCATAATGGCTGGTCTGATAATGAGACAGGTCTTGAGTGGCTAAGGCACTTTGACCAACATACCAAGGGCCGATCAACCGGTCACTATCGCCTTCTGATCCTCGATGGGCATGAAAGCCACCACTCAGTTGACTTTGAGAAACACTGCAAGGACAACAACATTATCACACTTTGCCTGCCATCTCATTCATCTCATATACTCCAGCCTCTTAACACTTGCTGCTTTGGACCTCTCAAGAAGGCATATGGCCAAGAAATCGAGCATCCGATCAGGTGTTCGATAACCCACGTTTCCAAGACTGACTTCTTTGCAGCACTTTATGCTGCCCATCAAGGCTATTGATCAAAAGGATATTAACACACAGATAGAGGGGGGATTATCGAGAAGTGGTGGTCGAGGAGGGCCGGGGCTAGTGAATGTAAGGCACTGTAGGACATGTAGCAGAACTGGTCATAATGCAAGAGCATATCGGATAGTTTCTACAATGTCTGCAGAAGACCATAGCACTTAGTTTCAATTGTTTAGATGCTATGTTGTGTCTTGAGTGTCGATCTTTTAGGTGCGCATGCTTATCGTGTACGTTATAGAGGTGACGTCATAGTTTATATTCAGTCCTAGGAGATTCTGTAGATAGACTAAATAGAATATTCTTCATGCAAAGTCACACGAACAACCCCAGGGGACTAATTGGGCCACGGGTACTCGTGGTTTTAAAATCACACGGGCTTTCGGCATCACTAATCGCTAACACGATAGGTAAAGTCGCGGTAATAACGCTCTTTAACCATGGAGAAGTAGGTAAAACAAGAATGAATCGCCGGGATTGAAGTCGTAGCTTCGTTCCCTGACAATTATCTCCCACCTGAAAGCGAATATGAGTCTCGAGAGTCACTTTTACAAGTAATCAATTCTTATACACTAGATTGTTGTCATGCCTTTGTCATGGGAAGATCTACTAAGGAGAAACCCGGCCGATTGACAGTCCATACACCCGTGATAGAGCATGTAAGCCTCCTGGTGCTTTGAAGAACGGGCAATGGAAGACTACTACTGCTCGAGGTACCAACTGCTCGTTCTCAATAATGGCAAAACGGCCTCTCAACAAGGATATCGAAGAACAGCAGTAGATAAACCCCTGCCTGTATCATAGTCACTCACCATAGAATCTATTGCTATTTAATAATAGAGCTCTTTTTGTAACTTTGACGTTCAATAGATCAGAGTGTGCTATGCTTGATGACTTGATGTGTTACGAAAGTGGAATCACGAAATACAAACGCTCAGCGCCATGACACAGCGTCACAACACGCCGGTACCCGTGGCCCAATTGGGCTCCGACGTAAAAGGGATGCGGTGGTAAACTACCTACATCACATCTACTTACTACGCTATATTCCTACCCACCACCACTACCCGGGGTCTATAAGCCCAGGTAATGGATGCAATACCACCTTTCATGGCTTACATGCAAGCTGGTAAACCATGATGAACGACCCCTGAACATTAATGCTATGCTAGCCAATTACAATTACGCTAGACTGGTGTGAATCAACGACGCCCCACTTTAATCGGAGGAGAGTACTTGTTATGGATTGCTTGGCTTTTTATAGGATCGTTCATACGGTCATATGGAAGCAGCACTTGAGAATTTGTATTTGTGTATATAATAGCTCGTGTCTTCTTGTTTGATTTGAATATATTTAACGCCTACTGGAATCACCAAGATCAAACGACGCATGTCTTCTTGTTGGACATCCTATCAACATACAATCCCGTTCTCTATTCCTTGTTCTTGCTCCTTACTTGAAGACTGGTGCCTCAAATTATTCCACATTGCTCACTGGGTTGACTGCTTCTCATCCTTGTCGATCCTTGAACGCTACCTCCAAAACTCGTCATCTGTGCTTTTCTAGACCTATGTGCGAACCAAGCCAATATGAGCTCCCATACTAGCCAGCCAGTGAAGGTCCTTTCTCTGGGTATGTTGTTGTCCAGATATCCACATCTTATCTTCATACTAACTATCATAGATGGCTGTGTTATCTGTGGGATACCTACCCTTCTAATCCTTGAGAAAATCATGGAGGATATTAAGGTTGCTGAGGGCTTGTCTGAAGTCCCAAAGCCCTGTGATAAATTTGACCTGATTGGTGGTATAAACATGGGAGGGTATGTTTCTCACTATGTTTTCTATTAACTATGAAATTCTTTGCTCATGATAATCTTTTTGAAGCATCATTGCCCTCATGCTTGGCCCGCTGAGGATGACAGTTGACCAATGCATCCGAGCCTACAGGGAGCTTATTGAAGTGGCTTTCACTCCCAAGCGGAGAAGATTTTTTCCTGCATCTCCCTCCAGTGCTTTCTCAGCAAAGAAACTGGAGCATGCCATCAAGAAGATCGTTCGAGAATACTGCACAATGCCAAGCTGTATGGAGCACCGACAGGCAGGCAACTCTACAACTGATTTTTGCCAACATGAGAACCAGGAGCTACATGACGACCCATACACCAAAACGTAAGTTCTAGCCAAGTGAACCCAATAGCTGATATGCCTAACATTTTTTTATAACTATTTAGTGTTGTCCTTGCTATGGCAAAATCTAGTTTCAAAACAAAGCCGACTTTATTCACGACATATAGTCATTCTCCTGGTTTATCTGGGTCTAAGATCTGGGAGGTGGCTAGAGCAACATCTGCAGCAGCACCCTTTTTCAAGTCAATCAAAGTTGGTCGAGATGAAGCTGAATTCATTGATACTAGATACAGCTACAACAACCCATGCAAGGTTCTCATCGAAGAGGCTGCAAGGAAATTCCCAGGCCAGGGGATGATCGTTTTGAGCATTGGTGCAGGCCTTAGAGACATCGTCGACATCAAGGTCAAACAAAGACCAGTTCGCGAAGCTCTAGAAAAGATGGCCACTAGCTCTAAAGCTACCGCTTCACGACTTCGAATAATGTATGGTACAACTGGAGGCTATTATCGATTCAACATTGAAAATAGCACTCAAGACATCACACCTTCAGCCCAGAACGAGACAAGCACAATGTTAGCTTGCATCAACAACTACCTCACAGAAAACAGAGATGAAGTTGAAAGGTTCATTGAGGTAATGACTAATCCTAACAATACTCCTCATCATCTAGCACAACAGCAGGGATCATTGGGTCATAGTGCCGTTCATGAACTGGGCCTGGAGCATCGGCTTGTGTCTCAGCATGCAATAACCTATGCAGAGTTGGAAGCTTAGAGCAAGCGAGCACCCTAACTATCAAGTGTTAGGGCGTGTTCCAATTGAGGAGGCCGAACTTAGCTAGTGCAACAGTGTCTCTGTTATGAGACTCATTCACCATTGGTTGTTTGGCATGGGGTGTTTTCAACAGTTCTATTCTTTGCGCCGGCAATTTCTTTAGCTATTCATTCGCTCACACATTTGTTCTTTGATTGTTGGTTTGTTAATTACTTTACTTGTTCGTTGTTCTTTGGGTATTTCGTTATTTCGTTATTTCGTTGTTGATTTTTTGATTCATTTATTCGCTCGTTATTCATTCTTTCAGTGTTCTTCTCAGAAAAGAAATGTGAAATGATGTCGCAGTCGCCAGACTACAGGGGAGGAAGGAAAAATACAGGAAGTCTTCTTCCCTGCCTTTTTTCCTTCCGTCTCCTTACAAGGATAGAGTCCAACTGAAGGGAAGGGACCTAGGACACTAAAAAGTGATTGGACCCAGGCAGTGGACGAGGACCCTGGCCCACTCAGAAAATGGAGCCAGAAAAAGCGGGACCCTGAGGGCGAAGCGGGAGACAGTGGGGACTCGAAAATCCGATCAGAAATAGATAAGATTAGGAAGAGAATAAATACACCAACAACAACAACAATAAGACTCACAGAAGCAAGATACTTCTTACTTCTGCGAAAAGCCATGGGAACCAACAAGAGGAAAAAAAGGATACATGATAGCCGCGCCTGCTTGAATCGGTTGCCAGGATATAGTTGCTGGCTTCATCTTGATAGACCTTCGATGCCTCCATCACCGTGCGGACTTTTGTTTACGCCATGGAGAGCGTCCACTACTGTGTGCGATCAGGACCTTATTTGTGCTTTTGAGGCATGGCGTATTAGTCTTGATATATAAATATTAATACAATGAGATAAACGATGGGAAGTGGAAGCAATATAGTCTGGGCTCAGAATCACCTCACACCTCGGCTGTGCATGTATGCTCTTACCATGGCCTCCTCCTCCATCACCTGTAAAGAAACAGGGGGGAGAAAGGGGATGACTAGTTTAAGTTCCTCAAGTAACTATCTCTAACGTCCACCTGATCTAGCACCTTTCAAATTGTTGGTTTTGGCTTCTCTTCCTTCTCTGGAGGGACTATCGTATTCACTTTTTGTTTGAAAAGAACTATAGCGCCATGCCTCCGAAATAGCTTTTGGCTTAACTAGGTCCTTGAAGCACATACGTCTGAGACAGCTGGTATTAGCCTATACTATAATAACTAACCCTTAAATCATTTGCTTCTTCTCTAGCAGCCACCTGATGCTGTTGATGTGCCCCTGCTAAATCGTCTCCGTATCCAAGTCTTACCCTTAATTCACTCCTGAAATCAGACTTGCAGATACTCGGCGCTCATCACCACTCAGATCTTGATTTTCATGTGAAATGACACTGTCCTACACTTTGCTATTTGTCAGCTCACTAGCCCCCCACTGTCAAGTCGAACAAGCGGGTCATCGACATCTACGAACGCCAGGGAGGTTTGGCCAACATGTTCATCTACGATAATGGCCTACAGCTGCTGGGGAAAAACGAGCCCTGGGCTCATGTAAAATCCCGTGCTGACTGACCGCGGCACCGGCTGAGTGACAGGACTAAAGCATGGTGAAAATGGGTGTCTGCGTTGTGGCAAACATGGTCCCGGGTAGCTCTATCAACATTACAGTATCACACAAGCCAACTTACCTCGATACTTCTGTAGTGTAACTGTACAGTTAAACAAGCCTCTGGCCCAGTCTCCTGCAAGATTGAGGAAAGTTTAAGTTTATCCCAGTGCAACCTACAGTTGGCGCAGGAAATGAAGCTTGTCTATAAGAAGGTGTTGTGCTATTCGTTGCCTACAGCGCTATTCCGTAGCAAAACGCTATATTGCAAGTTCCATATGAAAATGAAGACAGCTACGAAAGATTATGGCCCAAGTTCCACGCGTAGAAGGGCTTTGGCATATCATTGAGGCTGCGGGGTGCTGAGTTCATCATCAAAGTGGCTACCCTCCTCGAGCGGTGTTGGGGTCTGTAGCCGCACATTAAGCTTAGAAATGACACTTTCAGCATCTGAAGGAACAAGTCTAGCTCCTCTAAATCCTCTCTTGATATTCCTTTCTGTCATAGTGGCTTGATGGCCAGCATAAAATGCTCCAAAGAAGTCAGTCTTGGAAACGTGGGTTATCGAACACCTGATCAGATGCTCAATTTCTTGACTATATGTCTTCTTGGGGGGTCTAAAGCAGCTAATGTCAAGAGGCTGGAATATATGAGATGAATGAGATGGCAGACAAAGTGTGATGATGTTGTTGTCCTTGCCGTGTTTTTCAAAGTCAACTGAGTGGTGGCTTTCATGACTGTCGAAAATCAGAAGGCGATAGCGACTACTAGATCGTGCTTTTGTATGCTAATCAAAGTGCTTAAGCCACTCAAGACCTGTCTCATTATCGGACCAGCCATTGCGGGTTGTCACGATAGCCAAATCCCCTGGAAGGTTGCTTTCTTGGTATCAGCGGGCAAGGTGATATCGGCCCGCAACTACGATGAACGGCGCGATCGCCCAGCCTTCAGCATTGATTGACCGAATGGCAGTAACTCATTCCCAGTTTCCAGGCTGCACTGATTTTGCCTTTCCACGTCTTTCTGAACCTGTGACAACCATTTATCGGCCGTAGAATGCAGAAACCGGGCACTTCGCAGCTTGCGATAGACGAGATCCGTCGTACCCTCGCAGGAGACAAGAGCTGCAGATATCTGGCAGGAAAACTAGACCCTAAGTGGAGGGTATTCCGCATTGGGATGTGAGAGGGGATGGCGCGGCGAGAAGGTGATTTCTCGGGAGAGGGGGCGTGGGGGTACGAGTCTGGTTTTTCTTTGCTGCTTTGTTCTTTGTTGGATGTTTGGCGTTTGGTTGTTTTTGTTCTTTCCTTCCTTTTCCTTCTTTTTTTTTTTTTTTTTTTTTTTTTTTTTCCTATTGTGCTTCAACCAATGGCAGAGCGGAATCGAGCAACATGGTAACTTGGGAGCAATTGCGCTTCGCTCGCCAAAACCCTATAGTGAACCTTGCAGAGGGTTAATTCCGTTCCGTCCAGCGGCGTTTGATCTGTGTTGAATATATTCAAGTCCAAGTTGGCTCCTTGATAGTCGTATCTGTCGGAACAATCTACTGAATTCAGGTATATCACTTTTGAAGTCACTCGTGATCCTGTACAACCGCACGTGGAACTGTGCTGGTATACAGATTGTTCGAATTGGTGAAGCTTGTTTCTCTATTCTTTCTCTAAAGTGTTAAGTTCTTCCATTACGCACACTTAAGCTGGAGTATTCAGGCTCGGGTTTACCCATGGTTAATCCGACAAGAGGCAGATTCCCCACAATATCCATCCATCCAACATGTATGGGTTAGAGCGCCACGCAACAAAGAATGAGAAGAATCGACATACATTTTTAGGATCGCTATACATACAAATATGCATCAATGCGGGTGACTTTAGCGTTCTGTGTACTGTGGTCAGTAGCTGCAGGGTTACAACTGGCCCGTATCACAGACGTAGGTGTAACACCCACAGCACGTAACACATGCACAAACACACAGGACAGCACCTCGCATCATAACCTGTGCCAGTACCCGTGGCCCAATTACAGCGGCGCTTTTGATTACCTAATCGAGATTTTGCTGTGAGACCTTGGCAGCAACGCTAGGAAATGTGGCTATAATACTCAAAAGTAAATGCCAATGTAAGCAAGTATTTGGTAGAACTGAAAAAACTACCTTTACCTCTTAACAGGAAAACTATGATTAAAAACCCCTGAACGTTAATGTGACTGACCAATTACGCTCCAACAACATGAATTACTCCCACTGCTACAATGGTTGCAAGTCAGATTTGGCGGGGGTTTGACTTGGGAAATTGTATATATATAATAGCTCGTAGTTTCTTGTTTGATTTGAATATATTTAACGTCTACTGGAATCACCAAGATAAAACGACGCATGTCTTCTTATTGAACATCCTATCAACATATAATCCTGTTCTCTATTCCTTGTCCTTGCTCCTTACTTGAAGACTAGTCCCTCAAATTATTCCACATTACTCACTTGATTAACTGCTTCTCGTCATTGTCAATCCTTGAACCTTTCCTACAAAATTCACCATCTGTGCTTTTCTAGACCTATGTGTGAACCAAGCCAATATGAGCTCCCATACTAGCCAGCCGGTGAAAGTCCTTTCTCTGGGTATGTTGTTGTCCAGATATTCACATCTTATCTTCATGCTAACTATCATAGATGGTTGTGTTATCTGTGGGATACCTACCCTTCTAATCCTTGAGAAAGTCATGGAGGGTATTAAGGATGCTAAGGGCTTGTCTGAAGTCCCCAAGCCCTGTGAGATATTTGACCTTATTGGTGGTATAAACACTGGAGGGTATGTTTATCACTATGTTTTCTAATAACTATGAAATTCTTTGCTCATGATAATATTTTTGAAGCATCATTGCCCTCATGCTTGGCCCTCTGAGGATGACAGTTGACCAAAGCATTCGAGCCTTCAGGGAGCTTGTCGAAGTGGCTTTCACTCCCAAGCGGAGAAGCATTTTGCCTGCATCTCCCTCCAGTGCTTTCTCAGCAAAGAAACTGGAGGATGCCATCAAAAAAGTCATTCGAGAATACTGCACAATGCCAAGCTGTATGGAGCACCGACAGGCAGGCAACTCTACAACTGACTTTTGCCAACATGAGAACCAGGAGCTACATGACGACTCATGCACCAAAACGTAAGTTCTAGCCAAGTGAACCCAATAGCTGATATGCCTAACATTTATTTATAACTATTTAGTGTTGTCCTGGCTATGGCAAAATCTAGTTTCAAAACAAAGCCGACTTTATTCACGACATATAGTCATTCTACTGGTTTATCTGGATCTAAGATCTGGGAGGTGGCTAGAGCAACATCTGCAGCAGCACCCTTTTTCAAGTCAATCAAAGTTGGCCGAGATGAAACTGAATTCATTGATACTAGATACACCTACAACAACCCGTGCAAGGTTCTCATCGAAGAGGCTACAAGCGAATTCCCAGGCCGCGGGATGACCATTTTGAGCATTGGCGCAGGCCTTAGAGACGTCATCGATATCAAGGTCAAACAAAGACTAGTTCGCGAAGCTCTAAAAACGATGGCCACTACCTCTGAAGCTGTCGCTTCACGACTGCGAAGAAGGTATCGTGCAACTGGATGCTATTATCGATTCAACATTGAAAATGCCACTCAAGACATCACACCTTCAGCCCAGAACCAGACAAGCACGACAAAAGCTTATATCGACAACTACCTCGAAGAAAACAATGATGAAGTTGAAAGGTTCATCAAGGTTATAAGTAACTCTAACAATACTCCTAATTCTCTAGCACAAAAGGGGGGATTAGCAGGTAGTAGTACAGTTCATGAGCTAGGCCTGGAACATAGTCTTGTGTCTCAACATGCAAGAAGCTATGCAGAGTTGGAAGGTTAGACCAAGTAAGCACCCTAACTATCAAGTGTTAGGGCGTGTCTCTGTTATGAGACTCGTTCACCATTGGTTGTTTGGCATGGGGTTTTTTCAACAGTTCTATTCTTTGGGCTGGCAATTTCTTTAGCTGCTTCTTCATTTTTTTTGTCTGGTAAGGTCTGCAGCAGCCATTCATTCGCTTACACATTTGTTCTTTGATTGTTGGTTTGTTAATTACTTTACTTGTTCGTTGATCGTTGTTCTTTGGGTATTTCGTTATTTCGTTATTTCATTGTTGATTTTTTGATTCATTTATTCACTCGTTATTCATTCTTTCAATGTTCTTCTCAGAAAAGAAATGTGAAATGATGTCGCAGGACAGCCAGTATGGATTCAACAGAGATAAAATCTGTGAGGAGGTAGTGGGCTGTGCTTACTGTCGTGCCCCAAGACGATAGCTGCCTTTTTTGCTTCTCAGGATTCCTCCTTTTTCCATGTGAAAACTTGTTGATGCTACACAAAAAAGAAGGTAAAGAAAGTAAGGGGGGGGGGGGACAAATGAAGAGAATAGGACAAGCAAGGGTCGGAGAAGCAAGATGTCGAGTCATGAGCCTAGAGCCTATGCCTGTACAAAGCAACAAGCACTGATTGTCATTTGTGATCAGACTCCTTAAGACAAGGTTAATTCTACGCAAGCGATACATCAGGGCTGCCAGGACTTTTCACAGCCTAGCTTTTTCAACTGTAATAGAAGTAGCTGTAGAACACTCGCAGAAGCCAACTCTCCCCCCTACCTGCTACAACCCTTGGGGAGGGGGGGGGCATCTTTGAGGTCTAGCACCTCCCCTTTTTTCAGGTTTATAGTGGAAAACGTTTTATGACGCCGACATCCGTTTTTTTTCATTCTTTTTGATAGACAACTGAGCTGTGATGTGATGCCATGCCTTGAGGCCACACCTACCCAACCTTGAGGTTAACCGCGTCGATCAACACCTTTTTCGCCATCGTCAACACCTCAAGGACCCAGGACTGAATTTTGGGAAGTTCACTTAGTCCAAAATATTTCCTTGGTTTTGTTCTTTCCTGCGGTCCTGTCGGACCACAGACTGGTGACTATTAGGCCAAGTCACTATAAAGGGGACTGCCTCGAGGTCACATCCACACTAAACAGGCAGCGCATCGAAGAAGCAGAAGGAAGGAAAAATATGGGAAGTCTTCTTCCTGTCGGAACAATCTACTGAATTCAGTTAAATCACTTGTGAAGTCACTCGTGATCCTGTACAACCGCACGTGGAACCGTGCTGGTATACTGATGTGAAGCTTGTCTCTCCATTCTTTTTCCAAAGTGTCAAGTTCTTCCATCATGCACACTTAAGCTGGAGTATTCAGGCTCGAGTTTACCCAGGGTTAACCCGACAAAAGGCAGATTCCCTCCCCACAGTACCCATCCTTCCCTTATTTTTCCTTCTCTTCTCCTTCTAACAGAAGGGACCTAAGACACTAAATAGTGATCGGACCTGGGCGGTGGACGAGGAGCCTGGCCCACTTAGAAAATGGAGCCAGAGAAAGCGGGTCCCCTAAGGGTGAAGCAGGGGACAGTCCGGACTCGAAAATCCGATCAGCAATAGATTAGATTAGGAAGAGGATAAATACACCAGAAACAACAACAAGACTCCCAGAATCAAGATACTTCTTGCTTCTGCGAAAAGCCATCGGAACCAACAGGAGGAAAAAGGATATATGATAGCTGCACCTGCTTGAATTGGGTCTTCCAGTCTCATCCCTCGGTTACCCCCTTATTTGTCATCTTGCACTAGTATTCGTTTACTTCATCTCAACTTTGTCTTTATTAGAATCTCCTCACATTTTCTCTCTATAAAGTTCACTTAGTTATATTGAAGAAGAAACCGTATCTCAGTCTTTTCCGTGACACAAGAAATCCAAGTGCAGCAAACAACAATCTTCAAGAATAATAGCAGGTAAATAGCAAACAAAACCCAAGGTTACCATATGCAAGGCAAGCCTAAACAAAACCCCGTGAGGATTAACTGAAGTGAAGCAAAGAAACACCCAACCCTCCTTTTTTATCTATCCACCCACTCGCATTCGCTCATGTCATTATAAACATATGTGCCAAATCCCCCCACATTTTACCCTCCGTCTACAAAAAGCAGCAAAAAGCAGAATAAAAACAACGCCAACATCTAAAATGCAACACCCCTCGCCAGTCTATAGGCCTGATTTATTCCGCTTCATCATCCGTATCCACCGGACGAGGAGTGCCCTTGGGGCTGCTCAGCCACTCAATATGGCGAAGGCGACGGCGGGCCTCGCGTTCTTTCAGCTCTTTCTTCGTCATCTTCTTCTTCTTTCTCGCCTTAAACTTCATCTCCGAGTTGTCCTCAGCGCCTGAAGGAACCGTGCTGGGGGCCGTGCTGGGGGCAGCACTGGTCATAGCACTGGCTACAGCGCTGTTATCCTCAAAGCGATCCATGGAGACAGCAGCCTTGCCCTTCTGCACCATTCGCCCGTGATTCACGTGCCATTGTTCTGAGCACAACGCACCGACAAACTCTTCGTTGTGAGAAATCAAAATAACACCTCCCTTGAAGTCGCGGATAGCAACAGCCAGGCCACCAAGAGAGTCTCGATCCAAGAAGTTGGTAGGTTCATCGAGGACCAGCAGATGGGGGTTGTTCCACATGGCGCCTGCAATGACAACCTTGACCTTCTGTCCACCAGAAAGAGACCCAATCTCGTTGTGGTTGGCAATCTCAGGGTCCAGGCCCAGATCCTGAAAGTGCTGGGAAATCACTTTGGGCTGCAGCTCACGATAACCCAGACCCTCGCGCGAAGCTTCGTGATCATCAAACTCCTGGATCAGCTTGTTGAAGCCAAGTTCAACTAGCTTCTCACGAGACATGAAGCTGTTGAACTTGGGCATTAGTCCGCGCCACTTGATCTCGTACTGGAAGGTCTTTTTGAGCTTCTGACGACCAACTAGCGCTTCAACTTGGCGGGGGGACTTGCCGTCACCAATGTCGATAGGCTTGTCCATTTGAGCCTGCTCCTCCGGTGACATGATGCGGGTTTGCTTCATGTGCACTTCACGGTCATCGCCATGCTGATAACGCCATTGAAGGTACTGGTTGGGAGTCTTTTCCAAGTGCATTTCCACGTGCTCCAGAGCATGCTGCTTAATGTAGCCAATACGCAGATTAGGATGCTTTTCGACCTTGCCAGTAGAGGGGATGACTTCTCCCGTCAGCATTTTAATCAATGTTGACTTTCCAGCACCGTTGGGGCCGATAATGGCTACACGCGACGACAGAGTGAGCTGGCAAGACACATCGGACAAGGAAGGCTTGGGAGCTTTGGGATATGTGTAGGTAGCGTTGGTCATGCGGATGATGGCGCGGGTGTTGGACTTGACGCCCGTGAGAATACCAGGAGGCGGGAACTTGAACTGCACGGCGGATGCAGAAAGAGTGTAGTATGACTTGGCCTCAGGGCGGACGTTGACAAAGTCGGCGAGGTTGCCGTGGTATAAAGCCAGCTTCTTGTTAGCCTCGTAGTGGTAAATGTCGGTAGTAACAGCATCCAAGAAGCCCGAGTCGTGAGAAACGATCAGCGAGGTGATATCGGGGTGGGTCTGAAGATAGTTTTCCAGCCACTTGACGTTTGCAACATCCAAATGGTTAGTAGGTTCGTCTAGAAGCAAGACGTCAGCCTTTTGCAGCATGGCACGAGCCAGAGCTAGCTTCATCTTCCAACCACCAGACAGAGATCCAACAGGCTGTGACTGACGACCCTCGGGGCCAGAATCAAAGCCAAACTCCTCCAAAACAGCAACAATACGCTCGCGACCAGCAGCAGCAATCTCAGGGTCTTTGATAACAAACTCAAGAATGCTGATGTCAGCATCCTCTCCTTGATTGTGTTCAACATAGCAAGTACGCAGAACGTCTTGAGGGGGAAAGCCCTCCAGCTTGCCGCCGGCAATGGACTTCATCAAAGTCGACTTTCCGGCACCATTGCGGCCGCACAGACCATAGCGGTGTCCCTTTAGCAGACGTAGATTAGTGTGAGATAGCAAAAGCATACCACCATAGGCTAGAGAGAAGTTGGCATTAACAATTTCCACCTCACCCTCCTCGTCCTGGGGGGGCTGGCCATTCTTGATGCGATCCTCAGTTACGTAGTGCTCATGGACGAAGGCGGCAACCTCTGCCGCCTTAGGAGTTAGATGCTGCAAGTAGGGAGCGACAACCTTGGCCAAACGCTCGAGCTGACGATGGTTCACACCTTCAGCAACCTGCTCGCAAAAGTAAGAGTTGACAAGCTTGTAACCATCAGTATTTTTGACATCAGAAACATCATGCTTCTTGAGTCCGGCCTCGACAATAGTGGCTACGTCGGCGGCAGTAGTGCGGCTGGCAATGTTGTTATCATCACCCATGGCCTTGTGAATGGTTGCCAAAGCACGAGCAGCAAGCTCTCGGACCTCAGGAAGAGAAGCGCGATCAACTACACCCTTAACACCAGGCTGTAGTTTAGGCAAGAAGGTGCGAGCCTCAATAGGATCGTGGACAAGCTTGGTAAGGTTTTCAGTCACGACAACAGTCTGGCGAAGAACCTCTTGGGCCGTAGAAGGGTTGTTGAGAGAACGTTCAAGGAAGGGGGTCAAGAGAGCGAGTACAGGCGAGGTGACAATGGCAACAAAGGTAGTCATAGAGAGGGCATGAATCGCCTTTTGTAGAGTCTCCGACGAGGGGTTTTGCATAGAGTTGAGCAGCAGGGGAATACGAGGAGCAACGTCGTCGTTGGAAAGCAGAGTAGTCAAAGCACTCATGGCAGTCACAGCCTGTTTAGAAACTTCGCTTTTAAGGTCGTGCATTCCCTCCTCGACGATAGGGATGAGGATGGCCAATTTAGCGCCCATAGCTTCGCGGAGGATATCCTTCTCATCCGAGACTTCTTTCGAGACACCGATCTCCATCTTAGCCTTGTCAGCCATCTTTTGCAGTAGGGCATACGCGCCAACAGTTCCCTGCCACTTGCCCGTCTTTTTAGACAGGTAGCGGGTCAGGGCGGGCAATAGCCCAACGACCATGGCCTCGCCACCAAGGTTGTTAAATAGGGCATCAATTCCATACTGAGCGGCCTCGCGAACGACAGAGCCCTTGTCAGCAAGAGCATCCAGAGCAATGTTGAGAACACCACCGTCCTGAATGAGGAAGAGGACTTCGCTAATGGGAGCGCGGGGGGGAATCGCTCAAAGATAGCGCCGAGCAAATTCTGGGCGCTCTCACGGCGAAGACCACTTTTTTTATCGCCAGCAGCCTTCTTCACCTCAGCAATGACGCCATACTGGGTCAAGCCGGCATATCCCACGCTGTTCAGCAGAAGCTCGCAGAGAGCATAGCTGGCTTCAACGGAGGCCTTAGAAGTCTGGGCATTGAAGATTGTGGCGATGATACCGGCAACTTCTTCCTCGGAGGGGGCCGGGCCAGCACCAGGTGCCACCATGAGGGGCAGCTCTGAGACAGTCATTATTGGCAGAGAAAAAGCGGAGGAAAGGGCAAAAAGTATGTTGAAAGTAGGAAAAAATAAAAAGCGCAAGCTATACGCAAATGATTGACTCGAATGTGGCGAAGAGGGGAGATGGTTCTGATATGAGAGCTGTTAGGATATGGAAACAATAGTGTATAGTGCACGTTCAAGCAGAGCCTAGAGAAACCGACAAGTGTTAGTAGATGGCCAGGCGATAGAGGGAATTGAGGCAAATACACAGAAGGTAATCCAAGTACATACACAAACAAGTCTCTCAAGATAAGACAAACAGAATGAGACAAGAAGGAAACGCCTCTATCGTGATCTTCTCTAAGCACGAAGAGCAGAGAAAGAGGGACAAACGCAAGGCAACAGTCACAACAAGCGACACAAGCCGAGACGATAATGAGAAGAAGGAAAGGAAAAGAGAAAGAAAAAGAAAAAGAAAGATGCCCCAGGCCAAAGAAAAAACAAACAAGGCCAAAGAGCCAAGCAGCCAAACAAAGGAGGGGCAGGCCGAAAGATGGCTTCGTAAGGATCTGAAATTTTCACAAACATGCTGATAAGATAAGAAAACTAGTTTTCAGGTTGGCAACTCAGCCCCACTAAAAAGAGTGAAAAAGAGCTGGAAAGGGAAAGGGGCAGCCTATATGTGGATACACATAAAATACATTAAGTATCTGTACGTGCTGTGCACAGTACATACAGTAGCCTCTATTTTATAGAGTAGACATGCACAGGATCGAGAAGTGCATGCTGCTGCTTCACGCATACATACATATATATGCATATACGCATATACGCATCAACGTCTTTCCATGTACTTGGGCGGTTGTTTTCTTAAAAGTATGTATACACTTTTATGCGCAGTGTGCAGTAATAGTGCAGACCGCTCGCTTGGTATGGATCCACCTTTCCTGTAGCAATTTGTCCATTCTAAGCCAGTGTGGGGCTGCTTATCTGATAAGAGCCTCAACAAAGAACAGACATCCTAAGACTTCTTCTTTAGTTCAAGCACACCCCCTACCCCTGATGCACCCCCCATTCTGCACAATAACTTCCCTTCCTCCCAATTATCCAGACTTTTACGCTAACTATGAACTGTATCTCGGCGAGTCCTTCCCTCTCATTTCACCTAAGCGGGCGACACGCCCTCCTTTAGCCTCAACCCAGCCTCAGTTCAAGGCCCAGCCTCCTTAATACTGAATACTACCTCGGCTGCACCAACACTTACATCTATTCATGCTGACACCGCCAAACTCTCGCTAGACCGCCTTAGTATCACTTGTTCGTTTAATGATTGATTGCTCTGTCCTTGTCTTAATGTGTATGCGCACCTGTTAGCGAGTACATGGCCTTGTGGCTCTAGCGGGACCATCAACTTCCTCCAGCCTGATCTAACCCCACCCAATCCTTCTTACCTAACAACACATCATGAAGCCCGGCTCAGAGCGGCTTCTTGGCCGCCGAGACAGCAACACCAGCGACGAATCGCACTCTTCTTTCGACTCTGGCCACCTTAGCCCAGACGGGTTCCTGGACTCTACCCGACTTGGCCGATATCCGAAACAGGCCTTAAGCACATCCAACGGCAACAATCTTGATGCGAATAGATTAAGCACTTCAGATGTCTATGATGACAGCACCGATCCCAGAGATTCTAGTCCTAGACATGACTATGATGATGACGATGATGACGATGATGACGACAACCAGGGCCTTATTTCTGGCCAAACCCGCAATCGCGACCGGGACGACGATGGCGATTTGATTATACCCTCTCAGACGAATGGAAACTCTCGCCTAAACTGCTTTCTAATTGTTGTATGCGTGATTTCGGTGCTTTGGGTTGTGATCTCTGGCGTATCTCTGATTGTCTACCGCAAATACACGCAGGCTCCTCTTGATGGTCATTCCCCGCCGTGGTACCCAAGCCCTGTTGGTGGAACTACTTCAACCTGGGCGACTAGCTACCAGAAAGCCCAAAAGCTTGTCTCTCAAATGACTCTAGCCGAAAAGGTCAACGTTACTACTGGTACTGGTTGGAGTATGGGCCTTGCTGTTGGGAATACCGGGCCTGCCGTAAATGTAGGCTTCCCTCAGCTGGCTCTACAAGACGGCCCCCTCGGCGTCCGCTTCACGACAAACTCAACAGCTTTCCCGGCTGGCATCACCGTTGGTGCCACATGGAATCGCGATCTTATGTATGCTCGTGGTAAGGCCCATGGTCTGGAGGCCCGGCTCAAGGGGATTAATGTGCTGCTTTCGCCCTGTGTTGGCCCACTTGGTCGTATGCCTGCTGGCGGCCGCAATTGGGAGGGTTTTGGCGCTGACCCATATCTCCAGGGTATAGCAGGAGCCGAAACACTCAAAGGCATTCAGTCAGAGCACGTTATGGCTACTGTTAAACACTTTGTAGCCAATGAGCAAGAGCACTTCCGCCAAGGATGGGAATGGGCTCTTCCAAATTCGCTTTCGTCCAATGTTAATGACCGTGTTCTCCATGAACTTTACGCCTGGCCTTTTGCAGATGCTATCAAAGCTGGTGTTGCCAGTATTATGTGCTCGTACAACATGGTTAATAACTCGTATGCTTGTGGCAACTCGAAGCTATTAAACGGAATCCTCAAAGATGAAATGGGCTTCCAGGGTTTTGTCATGTCCGACTGGCTAGCCCAGAGATCTGGTGTCGGTTCTGCTCTTGCAGGGCTTGACATGTCCATGCCTGGAGACGGAATTGCCTGGATGGATGGCAAGTCTCTATGGGGTTCAGAGCTAAGCAAGTCTGTGCTTAATGGCTCCGTACCTTTAGAGCGCATAAACGACATGGTCACGCGCATTGTTGCGGCATGGTATCAGCTTGGCCAAGATGACGAAACCTTGTTCGATCGCAAGGGACCCAACTTTTCTTCCTGGACTGATGAAAAGTATGGCAAGTTAGCTCCAGCAAGCCCCTCTGAGCAAGAACTAGTCGAAGTCAACAAATTTGTTGATGTGCAGCAAGATCATAATAATCTGGCTCGAGAAGTGGCCGCCGAAGGAACTGTGCTTTTGAAGAACGAAGGCATACTCCCTCTAAGTCGGGACGGCTTAACAGCATCGTCGTCGCCGTCAGACACTTCGCGGTCTTCAGGAAAAGTCCGTATTGCTATTTTTGGAGCCGATGCTGGCCCCGGGGATGGTCCAAATGTTTGCCCGGACCGTGGATGCAACCAGGGCACGCTTGCCTCGGGCTGGGGCAGTGGAGCTGTCAACTTTCCGTTTCTTGTTACTCCCTTGGAAGCTCTCAAGCGCGAGTTTGACCCAAAAAAGGTGGAGTTAACTGAGGTAATAACCAACGACCCCGTATTCAAAAAGAATCCGGGCCTACTTGACCAGGACATTTGTATCGTCTTTTCCAATTCAGACTCTGGCGAGGGCTTCACAACCTGGAACGGAGTTCGTGGAGACCGGAATGATCTTTTTCTGCAGCTTGGCGGCGATGCTTTAATTCGTGATGTGGCTGCGGGCTGTGGCCATGGCAAGGGACGAACGATCGTTGTGATCCATAGCGTTGGTCCTGTAGTTATGGAGAAGTGGATTGATAAGCCCGGCGTCCAGGCTGTTATATTAGCGAATCTGCCTGGAGAAGAAAGCGGCAATGCCTTGGTTGATGTGCTCTTTGGCAACCATAATCCTAGCGGCCATTTGCCCTATACCATTGGAAAATCGCTAGAGGACTATGGCCCCGACGCTCAAGTAATGTACTTTCCAAATAGCCTTGTTCCGCAACAAGACTTTAGTGATAAAGGGCTGTACATTGACTATCGCTATTTTGATAAGCGCGGTATTGAGCCACGTTTTGAATTTGGCTTTGGTCTATCGTATACTAACTTTGAGTTCTCCAATCTCGTTATTGAGGCCGTCAAAGAAAAGTCCCCTTTTCCTGCAGCCCGACCCCCTAACGCTGCTGACCCGCCATCGTACGATACCAGTATTCCTGATATCTCTCAGGTTTTGTTACCCAATGGTTTCGCAAGGCTGGAAAAATACATTTACCCCTATCTCGACACCTCAGACAACATCTCTACACCCAGTGACCAATACCCATATCCCAAAGACTATTTTGTTCAACAGCCCTTGTCCGAGGCAGGCGGTGCCGAGGGAGGCAATCCAGACCTATGGGAAACACACCTTATCGTCTATGCTGACGTCAAGAATACAGGGTCCCTTGCAGGAAAAGCAGTGCCCCAGTTGTATCTGTCTTACCCTGAGACGATGCATCACGAAATCGACTTCCCAGTTAGGGTTTTAAGGGGGTTTGATAAAGTCACGCTGGATGTAGGCGAGGTCAAGACAGTTGCCTTCAATTTGACAAGACGAGATTTGAGCTACTGGAATGTCCATCGACAGAACTGGGAAATGTTAGTTGATGGCAAATACGGCATTGCAGTTGGAGAGAGCTCTCGCAAGCTGGCCTTGACGGGCGAATGGTAGCAGAGGGAAAAAGGGACTGGTGATATAGAGCAACCTAGTGATGTGTACCAACATATCTAAGCCTACCTCTGTGAGAGCGAGCACATATATATTTTATAGATGCGACTTTCGCCACCCAGGGTTTCATATCATATCTGCTCTATGAGACTCTCTGTAATCGTCACTTTCAAGCTCCGGGCAATGAATGACAAGACTCCCAAGCCAACCCCCCATAGCAATAGCTGAAAATAAGCACCAGGCCACCATGGCACCCTCATGGGCAATATTAACGGCAAAAGAAAAAATAGAACCTGCAATAATCGGGCCGAGACTTCTGCCTGCTGCAGAAAGGCTCTGGGCAATACCGTACAAAGCACCAAGATTTTGGCTGTCAGGACAAGAATTGTTGATCTGTGGATATCGGCATGTGGTTAGGCAAGGTTGTTTCTTTCTTCCTCTCTGGCATTCTCTGAAAAAAAACCCCCGATGGGGGTGCATAACTCACCAGCAGCATAATACTCGACAGCCCCCCAACAATGCATATGTTCTTGCATACCAACACCGTACTAATCTCGCCGTATATAAGCAGATTGTTCCACGCCAGAGTTTCTTTATCCTCGCTAAGATAGCCTACTAGTGGCATCAAGGCCAGGCTGACGGCCAGCCCTAATACTGCAAAGCGATAAGTACCGATATTCCCGTGTTCAGTCTTGATCGTCGGAAAGATAAAGGCTTGAAACCCCATGGTGACAAAGCCGGCTATGGTCATTAGCAGCCCAATGGTCGCAGGATCGAGGCTGCGGCCGGCGGGGGCCGGAGATGCAGCAAAGACGGGGTACAGAGTTGCAAAGGCAACGCTACACAGTTGGAAGATGAAGTACGAGGCGAGAAGTAAGACAGTTGTACGACTAAAAAATGAGGTCTGTGATTTGACGCTGGCGACGTCACTTTCTTCTTCTGTTTCTGTAGTTTCTTGTGCTCCCACTTCTGCCTCTGCGTTGTTCCGCTCGTTGCCATTGGCCAGCGCCCCGGAAGCTGATGCTGTATTCCTGTTATTTATTCTCACATTAGACACTGCAAATAGAAAAGAGTCTGCGTACCGCCTGACAAAGCTCCTAAGTGAATCGGGGAGGCATTCCAGAAGCGTCTTGTGGCGCTCACGGCCACTTCTAGGCAAGTGGCCATGATCAGGCTCTCTAAAGCCTACTCCCACCACTAACAAGGTGATGGCTAGTAGCCCTGCACTGAAAAGGTTGGGTGCTGCATATGGGTATTTCTCGCTGTATCGCCCTGCAAAAAGGCCGCCCATAGCAGGGCCTGTAATAGAGCCCAGCGAGTATACAATCGGTAGCCAAGTAAATGCTGTGCTTTGGTTACTCCGATCTGTCAGCTCTCCCACAACTGACGGGAACACAGCAGCATTTCCGTTGAGCACGCCCATGGCCGTCTGCAAAATAACAGCCTGGCGAAAGCTAGTACTGAAGCCAAAACCAACGCATGAGCAGAGCAGAAAAAGCGAGCCCATCATTAGAACGGGCTTGCGCCCAATGCGATCAGAGAGAAAGCCCCAAAGAAAATTAGAACACAGCTGCGCCAGCGCAAACGAGGAAGCCAGCAGCCCTATATAAAGCGATACTTGGTCTGAAGGCACGTCATGAAATGATTCAAGCATGGCCGGTAGATATGGGCCCATCGAGTTCAAGGCTGACTGCTCGCTGAGAGAGAGCAGAGCTAGAATGCACAACTGCCTGTACGGAAGCGGTGAAGTATGAGAAGGGCAGATGCCAGGGTCAAAGTCCGCACGGAACTCCGAACTTGATTGGAAATGCCATGACCCACGATTTCCTGGCCGCTGGTGTTGCTTCGTCTGCCATTGTTGGGGCAGTGAATTCGACGAAGGTGACGCTGATGGCGGCGAAGAAAGCCTACTTTTGAAACTGAGAAGCCGAGGCAGCCGAGGTGCATGAAATGATGAAAATGACGACCGAGCCGTCAGCGAGGTGCCAAGGGGCGGTGGCGTCACTGGCAAAGTCTGGTAATGGGGGGTAGAAGACTCCCGACGCAAGAGTGGGCGCTGCTCTCTGGTGTTGTTAGTCATGGCCCAGTGTTGTTCATACGTCTGTCTGGTGAGTTATATGTTCTTTTATGTATTTTTTCGTATTGAATGAGGTTAGAAGAGCCCCAAGGCATATATATATGTGTCTGAGTAGAAAGATCCAATAAGAGGAAAAGAAAATTTGTCCTATCTTGAAAACCTCCCACCTCACTATCCATAGGCTAAGTTAGTCTACATCTGTTAGTTACGTGCATAGGTTTATGAACACTAGTACAAATGCGATCGTGGATTAGCTCAGCCCGTCCAAGACATTCCTGTGCATAACCCTAAGGACCTATATGAAGCGCTTTAGAATTTTGTGACGTTTCCAGCTGAAGTCGGCGCTAAGATCACATCGTCTAACACAACGAAAAAAAAAAAAAGCCGAGTGGTATGTACCAAGAGGAAGAATAGCCATTTCGGTCATAATATAGTGAAAAAAAAAGATTAAGTTCAGAGTGATGATATCATCAGGGACTAAGGCTTGAGTCCATGACTGTGATGTAATCAGGAAGGAGCAGGCTCCATCATCATGATAGTTTGGGAAAGAGAAGACTCGAGACGAGTCCCTTTTGGAAAGAACAAAAACGTTGTAGGAAGGTATGCCAATTGAGGAAGGAGCCACCCTAACGACACTCCGGTAGAAAAGAAATCCATTCGTCCTGCCATGGAGATAGGGAGATAGGGATAACTCCAAGCATGGCATCGCATCGGGCTCTTATATAAGTCTACAACATCTAGCATATGCGGTCCTTTTCAAGTTGTTGTTGGGTTTGTCCTGACCACTGTGCGTTATGTGAGGGATCCATATGTGGGGATTAATTATAAGTAGTTATGTATTAGTATGTGTGTATATTGACGCTTACCTACTTTTTTCTCTCCATTAACTATAGAAAACAACCTTCGCGTCCGTTGTTTCTCCTCGTTTGCCTCTCAAGAAGAGTCTGGACTCCAACCTAATTACTACTCTGCTCCTGCTCGCGAGATAATGCATATTGTATTATTATCAGTACACACACGTACGTACACACACATACAGAAACATATATGGATACTTTAAGTATAGGTAGCGTACACGCAGCTTTCACCGATGGATTCTTCTCACACCGACGGGATTTTCATGGATGGCAAATCTCAGCATCAAGAATATGTAGGCGGAAATGCAGCTAGCAGGCCCTAGCCAATCGTATCCCACCACGCCTTCAAAAAGGCGGGGAAAGGGCCTGTCTCGAAGCAGCTCGGAAATATGAGAAATGATGGGTGCAACTCGCCTCGAAAATACAAATTTTCACCATCTATTCAGGCCTGGATTTGCCCTCGGCCTGGTGACATGTGGATGTTTAAAGAAACCTGTGTATAAACAAAGTTTGAGGGAGGTTTCTTCCATGTTCTCTCCTCTCCTCTCTCTCCTCTTTCTCGCTCTTTCCATCCTTGTCCCCTTGCCCCTTGCACTTTTTGGGCTCTTATTTGGGTGGCGGCGGCAGCGGCCTTAGCAAGCTAACATGCATTGTACTCATCGATTTCGGCCTAGCCCCAGCCCTTTTTTCTTGAATACTACTAGTCGCCAGGATTTGCAGCTTGCAGCTTCTCTCACCGACAAGTCGGAGGTGCTTTGAGAAACAACAGGCAAGCAATTTGTAAATATCAGAGATGTATGTGTATTGCCGCTAGACGGAATCCTCATAGCCGAAGAAGCGATATTTATTTACTGTTGAGTAGACTCAAGCAGGCTAGTGGTATACAGTATAGTTGAGTATAGTGGCAATAACCCGCCGTTGTATGCTTCGTGAAACGGATGACGTTAATTTATTTTCGTTTGATCAGTATGTAATGAGCCCGGCACAGCGTAATTTTCAAGCCCAATTATGATGGTTTAAGTGGCCAAGCCGTGATGATATCCTGATGGCTCTACTTAGTTGTTGGCTCTAAGTGGCTCTATTTGTGTCTGATTTATGCTAATTCTGTGCTTGTGCTTCTCTTGTCGGCGCTTTGTTTACAATGGTCGTATCTCTTCTTGCTGCCCAACCCCGGGGATGCCCCCCTCCCCTCCTAATTGTAAAGCCACCAGGATTAACAAGTATCTGAATGAGGCCAATGGGGCTTGCTTAGCTAGTCCCATTCTTTGGTTGGCTAGTCCTGTTTCTGTCTCTTAGTTGTGACCCAGTTTGAGAAGCCCCATGGACAATGCAGGCTTGTCACTATAGCATTTTGCATAGCCTTTGGGTCGGTCCATCGAATTTATGGATTTTTTTTTTTTACTTTTTCTTTTGAGCCCAGTCCTTCATGCGCTTCATGTGGTGGTGGGTAGATGTAGATTGGCTAGGTTGGTGCCTCCTTATTTCCTAGCCGCTTTCTTTTTTTTTTTAAGACCTTTTTATATCGCTATTCAGGGCGGATAATGATTCAGGAATAGACAAAGAAGTGAGGCCTTGCTTTGCTTTGGCTCATATGACAGCACCATTATTGTGCTCTTTTTGGCCGTGACGTGCATTTGCATTAGGGAGAAAAAAAGGTGTATATCTACGGATTTACCCATCCTCTCAGCTTGATTTTCTCGTTTCTACTCGAGTCTAATTTCTCTTCTAGGCACAATCTTGAACAAGAAAAACTTCCCTCCTTTTCCTTCTCTCTCGATAATCTTTTTATAACCTCGTGTTTCTCCTTGTTTGTATAGATTACGAGACTTGTTATCCTCGCCCCCCGATATTTTCTTTATCAAGCCTGCTATTAGCCTTCCGTACTTTCTTTCTCTCTTCTTTTGCTGTGCCCACGGGGTCTATCTATACCAAGTAACAGTTCTTTAGACCCCCTTGGTATTCACACCTCGATTTGGGACAGTTGTTCTTGGACGCCCTTTGCTTTTTATTTCATACGTCGTTCCGTCCGTTCAGCTTCCACGGTTCATATTCTTTTCTCACGCTGTTTGTCGTCACAAGCTTGATTTCTGATTTCTTTTTTACCCCATTCCTTGATACACACATCGTACTTACACACACACACACACACACACACCATACATACCACACACCTACTCATACACATACACACACACACACGCGCATATACACATATACACATATACACAAAATCCCCACACAATGTTCCTTCGACGTTTTCTTTCCGACACAACTGAGCGATCCCAGCATCCTCCCCGCTCCCGAACACCGTCTCCGCCTCCAAATCGCGTCAAGCGTATCGAGATGCGAGATATGCCTGAGCCATCCACCACCACAACATACATGGCAGCAACAACCACCTGCAGTACTTCGTACTCAGCAGGATACCAGTCCGGCCCGGATCCTGAACGACTTAGAGACCGACTTACGCGTGTGACTTCCAATGATGTCAACTTCAAACCAGCCCTTCCCATGCCCGAGGAGGGCGTTATGGGCTTTGACGAGCTGCGAGAACGCAACGAGCGGCTTGAACTGACTTACGAGCACAGCAGCATGGGTCCTAGTAATGGTTTTCTTCCTACTCCCCAAATGGGATATGACAACACCGGCCTTCCAATGGCCCGGCTCCCCCATGCAGGCATTCCCTCGCCGCCCCCCACCCGGCCTACATCGCAAAATAGGGCTATTGAAAACGCAGCGCAAGGCTATGATACTAACGAGGGGGGTGGCATTACCGATTCTGACGATGCATGGGCTGAAGAGTCTGATAGCGATGTCACTGCCTCAGAATACGCCCCAAGCAGGTCCTCGTTCTTCCGCCATCGCCCAGGAACCGGACCTGGATCCCGTGCTGATTCTGGGCCTGGGCCCGGGTCCGTCATTAGCCGCTCTGGTCGCTCTAACCGGGCAGTAGCCCCACGTCGCTTTGGCACCAAGCCCCCATCATACAGAGGAACTCTATCCCACAGAGGGCCTCCATCAAACAGAGGGCCGCCGTCGGACAGAGAACCGCCATCGAACAGAGGGCCGCCATCGAATAGAGGGCCGTCATCAAACAAAGGGCCTCCATCGCATAGGGGACCTCTTTCATATATGGGGCCTCTATCAAACAGAGGGCCGCTGTCTTATAGAGGTCCCTCGTCCAACAGAGGAGGGACTCGTTCCGCTGGCCCGGCCTCCGTCATCTCCGTTGGCCGATCTCCCAAAGGCCGTGTATTGACGATCCAGGTCCGCCATCCTGACTCTCCAGCGGAGCCGGCCCCAGTCGTTCTTTCGAATGACAGAACCGTCTCTCGCCGTCGTCGCTACCCTTCTTCTGAGGGAGGCTATTCATATTCCGATTATGGCGATCGCCCATTAGTCCGTCGGGACCGACGATTGATGGCATCTCTCCCCACCATTACCGAGGAGGAAATGGCTGATCTCAGATCTAAAAAGGACCAAAGCGATGCTGCTCTCTATGCCACACTGGCCGAGCTAGACAAGGTGCGGGCTGAGCTCGCCAAAGTCAAGCGTCGGTTTCGGCAAGAAAAACGGGCGAGCGCTCGTGAGCGCGAGTTTATTGGCGAGGATCTTAATGATACTCGCGACGAGTTGATTGCACTTCGCGAGGACTTTGCTGAGCTTGAGGCCGACGCACAACAAGACCAGGTGACTGTGTCACAACTGCGAAGTCGACTACAGAAACAGGCTAATGCCTTTGAAACACTGCAGAAGGAGGTGGCCGAGCGCGAGGAAGCTGTCAAGAATCTCGAGGCTGATGCTGCCGATAAGGAAAAGATGATGGCCCAAGTCACCGAAGCCCACGAGCAGCTTAAGGCTCTTCAGGATGAGCTTGAGGGCCAGAAGCAGAAGCTCAAGGTGGCGGAAGACCCTGAACATTCCAATACCGTATACGGCATGCAAACCAGCGCTCTTATCCAGGTCGTTGCTAGTCTTCAGCTACAGAACAAGGCACTCACGTCAACCAACGAGACCATCAACAGTGCCAAGGAGCGGCTTGAGGCCCAGCTCACTGCGCAAAAGGAAGTTTGCGTCGGTCACGACGAGAAGCTTGCCGAACTAGAGTCTGTTTCCGAGGGCCTTAAGGCCAGCCTGGCTGAATTTGAGTCTGCGGCCGCCGAGTCTAAAAACAACTTGGATGCAGTCACTGAGAGCAAAGGTGGCCTGGAAGCCGAACTTGCTGCTGTCCAGGCCGACCTTGCAACAGCCAAGGCTGAGCTGGAAGCGGCGGCTGCTACCGCTGCTGCTGACAAGTCTGCAGAAGAAGCCGCTACAAATCTCGCGGCCCAGGTTTCCGAACTGACTGCTGCTCTAGACGCTGCCAAGGCCGATGCAGACGGCTTCCGTTCCCAGTTGGACGCCCTGAACGCATCTTCCACCGATAAAGAGAACGCCCTGGCGCAAGATCTCGAGGCTACCAAAGCCAGCCTGTCGACTGTCGAAGCCGAAAAGGGCGACACTGAGTCTAAGCTGGGTGCGGCTACTGGTGAAGCCGAGGCCATGGCTGCCAAGGCTGCTGGTCTGGAGGAAAGCCTTGCGGCCGCACAGGAGAGCATTGCACAGCTAAATTCAGCCAAGGACGCTCTGGATGCCCAGTTGGCAGAGCTGACAGCCACCAACGACAAGCTTCAGGGCCAGGTAGACAAGAAGACTAATGCTGCCACCGAGATTGTTATTCTTAAGCAGGCTAAGGAATCTTTGGAAATGCAGCTGGCCGAAGCTACTGCCCACAATTCACGCCTCGAGTTTGAATGGATCAGCGCCACCAAGGATATAGAGCGACTTCAAAATGAGCTGACCGCGATGACGAACCATGTGACCCTGCTCAAGACCGAGGGCGTACAGTACAAGATCCAGATTGAGTCCCTAAGCGACCGGCTTGCTAAGGATAAGAAGAAGAGCAAGCATCACCACCACCACCACTCCAAAACCACGCGCCATGAGCAACTAATTGTGGTGCGCAACAGTAAGCCCGACAAGGGTCACATGTGAGTACAAAACTGACCGAGAACTAATAGAAACCTCTAAACTAACATTTCACTGTGATCCGTTTGGGCAGGTCTTCAAAGAAGGAGTGTTCTGCTTGTCGCTGAGCCGCAAAAGCGGGAGCAAAACAAATGGGGGGGGAAGTCAATAGGGCGGGAGCAGGCTGGGGCCAGGGCCTGGCTAGACTGTGCTGTCTAGTTAGCGCTGAAGAGCAGCAGGGTTTGGCGACTTGGGCTGGAGTCGACAGTACTAGAGAGCTGGCCACATCTAGAAATATTGAGCATGCATGCAGGAGAGCTGGAGGAGTTGGCGTCAAAGGGGTCGAGGGGGTACGGTTTTTACCAAAACACCTGTTGGTGCTCCCCCTCCCCTCCACGTTCTTACTAAGGGATGGGGTTGTCGTGTAACCGATATTGCCCCACTCATGACAACCTTCAAATAATAAATTGTGTAGATTGAATACGAACATGAGTAAAGAATTAACATGTGTGTGTGTGTGTGTGTGTGTGCGTGAGTTTGAAGCCTCGAGAGCTTGAAAGCAGCGTACGGATTCACAAGTTGTAGAGCCGCAGTATTGATAGCTGAAGAAAACGACGATGCGGCCTGGTCATCCAATCACAGCTTAGGATACTCGTGCAAGTGGAGCTTCCGTAGCCCTCCTTAGTAAGCAGGCTCAGGCTACTCAGGCTTACAGTATAACCAAACTTGGGCTCTTCTTCATGGCACCACACTTCTTGGATTACGACAAGTTTATTCACCGCCTCCCTTTATTTTCTACGCCTCGTCACACCACCGCCTTTCATTACTCATCGCTTTTCCAGTCATTCGTTCTTTTCCCATCAACAGAATCGTCGCGTCGCCACCATGGCCCAGAATCCGTTAAACTCCGAAGCTTCACTTGGTGAGAATAATCTAGTGCAAACTACCAGCTTGCCTCACGATGTTGTTCAATGCCTTGAAAACGCGCGCTTTGTATGAGCTTCTGACGCCCTGCAGCTGCCCTCCAGCTTACATATCTGCCCGTGGATTCTTGCTAATAGTCTGCGCTACTCTGCTACTAGCTCCATCTTGCGACCTGTAATAACAACCAACCCCACGTCTCGCTTATGAACTACACATACCTCCCGTCTTCACCCTATTCCCAGTTGCCAGTGATAGTTATGACGAGCAATCCGGAATCAAAAAAGGTGCACAACATTATTGGGAACCCCAATGTGTCTCTGCTAGTTCATGACTGTAAGCCGCCGCTACGCCCGCCTTTCGCTTCATCCCATCGTTCCACCCCTTCTCCGAGCGTGCGTTATAATGCGGCCCTTCTAACCCATGTCTGCTACAGGGGTCTCTCACCGTCCTCCTACGTCATCACGCCGACTCTCTGGTGGCTCGCCCACGCCCGAATCCCGCTCATCTTTGGCCACCTTACTAGCTAATCTCAACTCCAGCGCCATGTCAAGCATAAGCGCCACCATCAACGGCAGCGCACGCATGCTAAAGCCAGGCTCGCCCGAAGAGGAATTTTTCCGCAGCAAGCATCTTGAAAACAATACCTTCACCGAAAACGGTCTCTCTTTCAATCATGATCATGACAGCGACAATCGTGCTGAAGATGGGGGTAGAGAGTGTTTTGTAGCTGGCGAAGAAGTGAGCGTGCTGCTGGTTGATATCAAGGATGTCCGAGTCAGTGATTGGAAGGGTTCTGTTCGGGACGTGGAAGTTGTGGCCAAGAACGGTAACAATGCGGCGGGCATGCATAGCTGAAAATGCGATTTGTTAGCTAGGAGGGACAGCATGAAAAGCAAGAAAACAGAGAGCCAACAACAGTGAGGGGAAAGAGAAGGATATTACGCAAAATCATGCTTCACCAGCCACTTGGGCATCACACTTTCACAAACTTCACGTCTCTTACATAAAGACAGTGTATCAACGGAGCATACGCCAACCAACTAACTGCTGGCTATTTGGTAATTCAAGCAACTGATTCTCTAACTTCTAAAAAAATGAACAAGTCTGATACAAATACACGAGCATGGGAAGAGTCAACAAAAGAAATTCCAGTAGCAAAAGCTAAGGCAAACAGAACGACGGCAAAAAACAAGCTGTTATGAAGAAAAAGGAAACGCGACATTTTGGGTCTTGGAATAAACAAAAAGGAAAGATGAGAGAAAATGAATGAGAGTAAAAAAGACAAAGAAAAAGGATTGCCGAGGCATGAAATAGAAGACAGAGTAGATACCACACTACATGCTATCCATTTATCCGCACTCTGCCTATCCAAATTTTAGGACATGCTTGCCCACTCAACAACCTCTAGGGCACACATAACCAGAACCAGGGTCGACGGCAGGATCCAAACGACATAACTCTGGAAGAGCACCTTGGACATAACGCCCTCGTACACGTTGTTAATCTGGCAAATCTGAGCTAGCTGCAGCGCACTGGGAGCTCCGGTGAGCAGGAAGCACACAATGATGAAGATAGGGTCATCAAGAATGCTGATGGGCACAAACTTGGCAATCATGGCAAGAATGGGGGCCATAACGACAGTCGGCAGTACCATACGACTAATAAGGCAGGCCACCAGGAGCTTGCCGCCAAACTCCTCTTCCTCGGGGTCAACGTTGGTGGTATTTTGAGTGTTGCGGGCAAGATTAGCGCCAAGAATGACAAGAATTAACGGCACAGCAACGCCTCCGGTCGACTTGATAGCGCTGCTGACCGAGTTGTTGACAAAGGATCCCTCTTCGAAGAAAATCTTCTGCAGCGAAGGCACCGACGCCACGATAATGGCGAAGAGCATAGCCCATAGCGGCGGGTTCATGAAATCCCAAACGCCCGCCAGGAAGCGGATCAGGACACCCTTGAGGCTAGACAAGGCAGACTGGATAATGAGGGGCATAGAATTGTAGAAATAACTGAGAGGAGCGGTAAGGAATTGGCCAACGCGGGAAAGGAGGTTTGACTGCTGCTGCTGCTGCTGATAACTGTAGCTACGGAAGGCAATGGCATGCCCATCAAACGAAGGTCGGGGCGAGATCTCATCGTCGGGGGCCAGCAATGGACGCTGGGAGTCATTTGAGCGCTTGTAAACGGCAAAGTGGGTACTATCCAGGTCGTCTTCATCGTCAGAATGTTCCGGCGAGGCGCGCGAAGCGCGGGAAGAGGAAGCTATCGGGGTACGACCAGGAGGGTCATAGCTGCTAAGATCGTCGGTAGAGTTGCTGTAGCCAATTTCAGTGGGAGCACCACTGGTGCGGCCCTCCTCAAGGAACTCGTTTTGGTACTCAGGGTACTTGCTCTTGGGAGCTAGAAGAACATGGTATCCCCAGCTCCAGCGCACTAGCTGGCCAAGTTGCTGGAAGATGAGCAGGTAGAGGATACCGCGGGCGCCCACTTCGTCATCGTTATCGCCGGGGATGCGATCCCAGTGAAGGCCTTTGAGGGTTTGCGAAAGCGATAGAATCAGAGAAATAGGCAAGGAGTTTGAGTTGCCAAAGACACCCATGGCGGTGACAAAGTTGGAAGCGCGGTTGTTGAAGCCAAAAACCTTGGCCACAATGCGCGAGGTAGTCCACGACACAAAGGTCATGATGCAGAAAATAATGGGAATGATACTAAGATCGATGAGTTTGTCGGCGTTAAGCTGGGAGGCAAGCTTGGTGAAGACTAAAAAAGGCAGAGTTAGCACAAATGGGGGGATGACAGAGAGCCGGTAGCAAGGCAGGACCTACTAAGACAGGGTGTAAACAGCATCATGTTCAGGTTTGCCAAGAACTTCTGCTGCTCCGCATCGAAATGGCCCATCCGGGCAATGATATAGCCGGGAAGACTAACGCACACCACCTCCAGGACAGCCGACATCACCAGCACCACCAGGTGCATGAAGTCGGGATGGGACTCATGACTGCCGCTAGCTTCAGCCAGGTTGAGAGGCACAAGAACAAACCTTGACACCAAGGCGCTACTAAAGCCTAGAACCATTGAAAGGGAGAGGGGCGGCTCAAGAATGCAGGAGAAACGGTTCGCCAAGGCTGGCCAGATAGAGCAAGACGGATAAGACTAAAAAGAGAAGGCTTCCGGACTCGCGATGTCAAGATCGTCAAGTGGCAAAGTATATGGCGATGGAGGGGAGAGAGGGAGTAGGAGGACAGGGTGAAGAAGAGAAATAAATATCAGTGGCGACAGCGGTGATGGTGAATGGCGACTGGGAGGCAAACCAATGGTAGAATCACCACAAAGAGGAAAAGAAGCGAAGAAGGGAAGAAATGCAGAAATGGAAAGAAGAAAAGACGAAAAGAAGCTCAAATTATTATCAGAGAAAAAAAAAAAGAATAAATCGGAAATGCCAAAGATAAAGAGGAAAGGAGAGATAGAAACCAGAACAGAGACAAGCAGGAAGATAAAGAAGATAGATAATGGGAAAGAAAGAGGGACAAGGCTGAGAGGGATACAAGCCGTAGTAATACTAATTGAAAATAAATTAAAAAATATTTAAAGCCGTCTCGACAAAAATCGAGAGAATGACGCGAGCTTTGGTCAAAATAAGATTGCAGTTGCCCAAACCATTGAGCAGCAAAAAAATATTCAAATACTGCACAGCACAAGCATATAGCCTAGGGCAATTGCCTCTTGGACTTTGTCCTACTCCTCCTTTTCCTTGCTGCTGCTTCTGCTCTGTCTGTACATCTCCCCTTTGAGGCTCCTTTGCTTTTCACTGCCACTTACACCTCACCCCATCCCTCCCATGGCTTCGACTTATTCATGATCCCCCCCCCACACGTTGGGTTTGAGTCTAGGTCTGGGGGGCCTAGTCAGCGTTTCGCCCTTCCTCGCCTCACCTACGGCATTACTCAGTACCCAAAACAGCTGCAACTACATCCCAACGTCAATCACACCCGCACACAGAGCCTACCCGCTCTGGCTCTCTCTTGATCGTTTGCAGTCCTCACATCAAACCCGTCTAGCCCGTTTCTTGTTTCCCTCCCCTGCGCGTCATCCGTCGCATACTATGCCCCTCGCGCCGCGCCCCCAGGCCAAACAAACAAAGAGCACCAAAGGTCTTCCAAGAATCGAGACAAATCTCGACCATCTATCTATGCGCATATAGGGAGCCTTGTAATACTATGCAGCAACACCGCAAGATTCCATGAACCCTTGCAGCCCATGAGATTCGCTTCTCGATCGTGGAATCCTTGTCGTTTCTGTTCCTTTTTGTTCCCTCGTCGTCTTGGCTCCTCAATCCGGCTTTGTTTTGCCCTTTTTCTCTTCCTCTTCCTTCTCTAAGCCGCAATCCAAAGCTGAATTCTTCCTTCTCATATACATGTATCCAAGCCCTGGGGTGCCAGGACTACTTGGTACCCTGTACCTCCGACCCGCCTATTACTCTCTGACCCAATAAAAGCGCTGTACAGCCACACGTTCTGTCTGCGCCTCGTAGGCAATTGTTGCTCAGCAGGCTTTGCTTACTTTATACACTTTGCTCCTGTCCTGTCTTTGTCTTGTCTTATTTTGTCTCATCGTGTTTCGCCTTGATTGGACGGTCGATCCCTCAATTTGTATACATTCTCTCTTATTTTGCATGTTTTGTTTTCGGCTAGCTTACCAAGCTTTATTGACAGGCTCACGACAACTTCAAACTACTTCCATCTTGAACGTGTGTGTAGCCATGGCAAGCTGTCGCGTTTTGTGGCTGATTCCTGCGCTACATGTGGCACGGTCTCTTTTTTCCTCCCATCTAAAACCGTCTAACCTCACCTAACCTCCTCACCTTACCACTTGCCCCAATAGCCCTCCATCTCTGACAATCTCCACTCCCACGCTGCGTACATCACACTACCTCTTCTGTCTCCGCCTCCGTCTCCGCTTTCGCCTCCGCCTCTGGCTTCTCTCTGGTCCTGGCCTTGTTCTTGATCTTCGCCTCTCTCGCCTGTCCTACCCCTCTTCGCACTCGTCCCCCTTCTGCTACTGCTGCTGCTGCTGCTTGTCTCTTTCCTCTGTATCTCGTCTCTCATAGTCTCCCCCATGACTAATATTTGCCGCATTTCCTCTTCTCCCACTAAGCTCTCGTCCCTCTTCTGTCCTTCTCCAAACGGCCCTGCTTCTCTCTGGTCGACATGGTTGACACTCGTATTGCCTTCGTCTGGTGCTCTTGGGCCACAGCCAGGCCCCAGATCCAGCGTGGATAGCCCAGACAATGTATCGCTAAGTCCACTTTCCAAGCTGTGGCCATGTCCCCGCCGGGACAACAAAGTCCTTGCGCCGGCTCCGCGTGGACTTTTTCTTCGTGAGTCTCCAAATTCATTGTCCCTCTCATGTAGCTGCTGCTGTTGATTTTGAATAGCCTCTGCTTCGTCGGGTAGAATACGCGGCCACATAGTGCGGATGAAGAGGCGCAGCGTTGGGAGACAGGCACACATGACCATCAGATTCGATTCAATGAGCCTGAATTTTGCTGTTAGTCACACCACACCACACCACACGCTATTCCCTCCCTAGAGTGCAAAAAAAAAACTCGAACTTACACCCAAATCGTAATTAAGCCCGCACTCCATGGTAGGTCATCCTCATACAGGGACGTGACCAGCAAAACCAGCCTGACAATCGATGTGATGACGGTGCTATTAACAAGGTTAGTCAATCAGGCGAGATTATGCACATGCACATGGCTGGCAACACTTCCTACATCTCCGTTTCTCCCAACTTACATTGAGCCCACAAAGAACAAGAAAACCAGTCCAATTCGGTGTCTTCGCGACATTTGCAGCCTCATCGCCATTGGTATTGGAATCGCAAATATTAGCACATCGGTGGCCATTCCGATGCCAGCTGTGGCTTGGTACATCGCTGGCCGGTCAATACAAGAGCCTGATGTGATTCGAAAGTCCCAGCCTTTCCTAACAGGACTACATATAAAGATGCTGCTGAACAGGATACCAATTCCGGACCCAACCGTAGCGAATATCAGCATAAATATAGCCGCCTTATATCTAAGCGACATGTTACCGAGCTGCAGATAAAACATCTGCAGAGCAACCTTGCAAAATACTGTCGGGAAGACATAGAGAATAGGATTTACATACGTCGCCCACTAGCCCAGGGACAGCGTACAAAGGAATGATGAGTTGTTAATCAGCTAGTGTTTTGGTGAAGCTTCACGGCTCATATTCGGTAGAGGAAGGCATGGAAAGGTGAATCTCGGTATGTGTTCAGCAAAGCTGGTAAAGACGGCGCCATCATGTAAGCTCCTTCTTCCCCTCTGCTTTCTTTTTTTTTTGCTCTCTCTCCCTTCGTTCTCCTCACTCTCCTTGGCCTTGCAAACTTACCTTGGAGAAAGTGTAAAACTTGTCAGTCGATATCTCCCATAAATGTGTGCCAATGTATTTATGAATGAAGCCCTCTACCCACCCACGGACTCGGTCAGCAACTAAGCCCCAATACTACTATTCACACACAGATAAACTTACCTAGGATAAAGATCTGAATGATCCATGACGAAACCTGTAGAAAATGTCAGCGCTGCCGTCTTGAAAATAGCTGGCCCCATCAACGCCTATTGTCGTTTCCACTCCACGCCTTTCTATTCCACATACAAAGCCGAGCATCACCAACACTGCCATAGACTTGTTAGCTCGTAGTCCTAAATCTAGATGCCGCATTACAGACTCACAATCATCCCACCATAGCCTTTTGCGCACAACAGCATTCACATAGAGACGCTGTCCACAAAACAGCGTCGACAAAAACCCAAACACTGCTACTATACAGTATGCAGCGACGGCGTTTTTCTGTTTCGGATGATCAAAGTCACATATGTAGCCCGGTGGCGGTTCTATAGCGACCTCGGTACCGTTGATAACGGGGAATGAAGACATTTCGGGGAATGGCCAGCGGCAGAGAGGAATAATATAGACACAATAAGGGCAATCCGAGGCACCAACGAAGCAACACGATTGCAAAGTCGGTGATTAGGAAAGACAGACAAGCAACGAGCAAGGCTCGGCTGGGCCATTTAACCCATCATCTGGTCGCTCCATAATCCCGTGTTCTTCATGCCCTCCAAGCAAGTGGCAACTTCTAGCAGCCGGAAAAAAAGACAACATCATGGGCGAATCTAGTCAGAGTTAGATCAGTACGGCCTGAAGAGGCAAGGCGAGCGGGAGAAGCTTGCAAATTGTGTACCCTAACCCTAGTAAACCGGCTCCAGGCGGGTTGGGCTGGAAATAACAATCAGCTCCGCACGGCAACGCAATGACGAGAGAAACTGTTTCGTTGTCAGTCGTATGCCAGAATACCCGTTTAGTCTGTATGCCTGCATGGCCATATGTATAGCATAGCACAGAAAAAGAAGCATGCGCACGAGCATAGTAGCTAGCGCATTGCATATGCTCGCTCATATGCTGCTACTCTATGTGCATAAACGAATCACCTTTCATTTTTCATGTGAGGGAAAGACAACTTAGCAATGCTTGTTCTAAAGAAAAAAGCGAATAAAAAGCACAATGAATTGCCGATAAGACAAAGACACTAACGTGTTGAGATAAGCAGGGCTGATTGATGTCGATATACTTTTGGCCCAATATGCAATCATTGTCCCTCTACGGCTTTTTAGCCTCTAGAAAGGAGGGGAAGCTTGAGTGGTGGGAGATAGATGCCAAGTATTTGACCAGGGCTCTGTTGTGCAGCGCTCAGAACCATGCGCCAGAGTGCGAGAATATCATAAGATTTCCTTGAATACGAAGTAACAAAAATTTGAGGGTGCATCTCCTGGAGAAGATGCAAGGAGTCAGGGAGCTAGGGGAGTTGCTGGCTGGTCTCCAAGTTGACCAGACAGCTGTTCTGCTAAATGTATAGTGAGAGAGCTGCTGCCGTCTTGGGATAAA
The DNA here is from genome assembly GCF_044167205.1 of Ceratocystis lukuohia. Lineage (NCBI taxonomy): Eukaryota > Fungi > Ascomycota > Sordariomycetes > Microascales > Ceratocystidaceae > Ceratocystis > Ceratocystis lukuohia. Next base: position 3,464,172 of record NW_027263524.1, on the reverse strand, counting down.
ATCGTAGCCTCGCCCTCTGATAGGGAATTCATGCCATGTACCATGTACCTGTTCGGTCAGCCTCGCCGTGGCTGGTGAAATGGTCTTTTTTCTTTGCATATCCTGCCACATCTGCATCAGTCTGCGTCGGAATCTTCTTGCTGGCATTTTGTCATCATTGGCATTTGTCACTTCTGAATCTCACCCTCCCATATTCCCTGTGCTTTGCCAAGCCTCTCTAGCTTTTTTTGTCTTTCTTTGGTTTTGCCCGGCCAATCCTCCCATCCCAGCCTTGCGAGCTTCTTCTATTCTCCATCAACATCGCCATTAGTGTCTGAGGCTCGGTCAATCTCACCACTTTTTTTTTTTTTCTTTCTAATTTTTTCTAAAATCAACTACTATTTCCCCCCTGAGAATATTAGCAGCTGAACGCACCGCACAAAGCATTTCTTTCTTTTTAACCCCGATCTGATTAGCTTCAGATCTGGATTCGATTACTGCACGACTGGCTGAGTCTCCTCGGCTCGGGCATTCTGCTTCGGTCTCTTTTCTCTCCCTCGCTTCTAGAGATAAAAAAAAAACAACCAGCCGGCCTCCTTTTTGAAACCTCCTATCAAACTCAAACGCCACCCCAAGATTCCTACAGTACAGGTTCTGCTCGGCTCACACACACACACACGTCCCTTTTGGTTTTGCTAGCGTAAAGAATTCTAGGCATCACGTTTGCTTTCGGGCCTCGATTTATTTATTGGCAGACTATTGCTCATCTTGCTCTTCACCTTCGTGATTTACTACAATACAGTGCTGCAACAGGCAGGACATGCTTGTTAGGACCAAAGCCTTTTCCCCTCTCCAGCAAGTCTCTAGGCCTCTGATTTCCTTGACGAACGTCCATAAACCCCTGCCTTGTCCGACCTGGCCTCAATCTTGCCGCTTGCCCACAAAACCCAAGCCGTTTAATTCCATCTTTCGTGGACAGGGCGTGAATCAATTTTTGAATATAGACCTCACTTGCGTTCACCCTGCGTGACACTGCGGACTACTCACCTTGCTTTAAACTAAGCTCGGGAAGTTAACCTTATAAAAGGATATCTGCAGCTTAGCACTGCGCTGCACAGTAACAGCATAGCACGTCTTCTGCCATTAAGCTGCTGTCTAATCCAGCTGCATACTTCTTAAAATCCCAAACTCAGTCGAAGCTTTCGCTAGCAGTCCAATCACAGCTGCCCACTCGAAGCCGAAGCCCCAGCGTTACCCCTCCAAGGCAGCTCGCCCCTCCTCTTAAGCCACAACAACCGCATCATCAAATATAGTACCAAGTGCTTGACTTTGGAACATCAAAAATACGCACACTACAGCGAGAGCCACTTGAGACAAGCATCTGCGATAGCGATCACCCGCATTAACAGCACCTGGACTCAAAAATGTCTGGAAAACCCAACCCTCGTGAAACGCTTCCGCGTACCTTCTCCGGCTCCAAGGCATTCCCCGATAACTCGGATGCTGCCCCTCCTTCCGACTCTGCTTCTGCCCCTACCGATGCCACACACAGCTCCCCGTCCATCCCTCCTTCATCTTCAGCAGACAACGCTAGGCGTGTACCCTCACTTCGCCACATTCCCGACAGCGGAAACACACATGTTTCTACACACCCTCGTAACCATTTCAGAACCCAGCGCCAGCCAGTAGCATCGTCTGGCATGACCGGCTCAGGTAATGGCTCCACCTCAACGTCAAGTCAACGTGTCAGAGATCTCATTAATAGCCGCCTCCCAGCCAGCCGTTCCTTGTCCCAGGTCGACCAATCGGCTTTTAGGCTGGGCACTGCTGCTGGCTCTGGAGCATCTGTAGGGGCAAGCAGGAGCAATATGGTTGACGGCCGCTTGGGATCCGCTGGTATTCAGGGTGGCCCTCCAGGCACTGAAAGTGCTCGCTCCATGCAGCTGAATCTTCCTGGCCGACCATCCGGTCCCACACAAACACAAAGCTCTCCCTTGCCCGGAAATACCCCCAAAGCAAATAGCCTGGCTGATCGACGCGGCCTCAAGAAAGGAATGATGACCCTTAACCCGTCAGACATGGGCGCGGGTTCTTCTCCCGCACCAGCCATCGGCACTGGGGCTTCCGGTGCGGCTCCAGGAGCTGCAAATACAACCACGGACCCAAGAACAGCCTTTACTGGCTCACAAATCGACGAGTTTCGAGAATTTATTAACCCAGAGAAAGGCTGGCTCAACTTTAACGGTTCTGCAACCCTCACTAAAGATGGCGTACACTTTGCCAATGGCAATACATATAGCATGTCACTCAACGAGATCGAGTCTTTGGGGAGCTAGGCAAAGGCAACTATGGCACTGTCTATAAAGTACGACACGCCAAGCCAAAGCAACCACGACTGGGTCCAGGTCTCTCGGGGTCCAAGCCATCTATTCACCACCCTCCGACAGAGCCAGGCTCTGACGGCCATAAAGATAGTGAAGACGGTCTCAGTGGCACGATCATGGCTATGAAGGAGATTCGAATGGAGCTGGACAAAGCCAAGTTCAAGACTATTGCCAAGGAACTCATGATTCTGCACCAATGCGCCTCCCCATATATTATCGACTTCTACGGTGCTTTTATGCAGGACGGGTTTGTTTACATGTGCATCGAGTACATGGACGGCGGATCTATTGACAAGCTTTATAAAGATGGTGTGCCTGAAGACGTTTTGCAGCACATTACCTTGGCTACAGTTTTGGGCCTCAACGAGCTTAAGGAGACACATAATATCATCCATCGCGACGTGAAACCTACGAATATCCTGGTGAACACGCGTGGGCAGGTCAAAATCTGCGACTTTGGCGTTAGTGGAGATTTGGTTGCCAGCAAGGCTAAGACTAACATTGGCTGCCAAAGCTACATGCCCCCTGAGCGTATTCATAGCAATCCTACGTTGGAGGCGGAAGATGACGGGTCATATGGCGTCCAGAGCGATATTTGGAGCTTGGGGCTGTCGATTATTGAGTGTGCCTTGGGCAAATACCCTTACGACGTGAATGCTAGCATTCTCGTGCAGTTGAATGTAAGTTTACCTTTGTTGCGCTGACTTGAAGATTATGAGGTAAAAAATGGGGCTAACATCTTGTGCAGACGATTGTCAAAGGAGAAGCCCCCAAGCTGCCTGAAGTAGGGTACTCGGCTACCGCACAAGACTTTGTGGCTAGCTGCCTCGCCAAGAATCCAACGCACCGACCAACATACACTGCTTTATTAAGGCATGCATGGCTAGCAAGCGTGACCAAACCCCCCGTGATCCAAGAGGAAGACGAAGGAGGGGTGGAAAATGAGCAAAGCAGCGACTCCGCCCAGAATAAAGCAGCAGCAACGGAGACTACTATAGACACTACGGTTAATGCCATGGGCAACATGCAGCTCAGCACGGCGTCCAACCTTAGGACTAGATTGAAACATGTACAGCAGCCGAACGACGAGCTGGTAGCCAACTGGGTTAAGAGGCAGCTGCAGAAGAAGGTCGAAGTCAAGGAACGTAGTGAAGATCACAATTGAGGGCGAGGACTAGTGACGGGACCTCTTGGACTAGCTAATCAGCCCTAAGGCTATTTTCGTTTTATACATTCGCACATATAAATAACAGCATACGATCGCGCATAGGCCAGACCCACGCCGCTCTTTTTCTTGTAGTTTGCTCTCCGTTTTCCACATGTGAGCACAAGTCTTTCCCGAGATCTTGCTATCACTAAATGGTGTCCATGGCCTCATGGCCTCGGAGACCCCTAACTTCTTATCAACTAGTTGCATTGGGTTCCACAAAAGCAGCACGTAGATGTTGATATGGTATCTGGATTAAGCTGCAAAGTGATGGCTGCGGATCAGGCTTATTATTACATGCATGAATTTCCGTGGCTGGCTTGTAATGCTGTTTCCTAGTTGGGTCTTGCTAGCGCGAGTGATATTTCTACAAACCGCTTTGTCGCTCTGCTGCTTCTTATCAGCGCTCAAGTCAAGGCCGGAGCTTCGCATTCTATAGCATGGCAAGCTGATAACCGAGGAAGAGGGATTCAAGAGAAAAAAGGGCAGGTGCGGGGTGGGTGGGTCAGCGCAAGGATCTAGCTTTGTGGGACGTTGGCAGTTGCTTTAGAGATAGCCAAGAAGGGAAGGAAGACGGATAAGAGAAAGAGAACACCAGAGAAGGCGAGGAAAGAGGGAGGAAAGAATCGGGTTTTGTGATACGACGGGAAGAGGAAAGGAAGGTAGCCAGAAAAAAGGGAGTATCATCAAGTTTACAATATGGTAGCTTCCCCTGGAAGGCCTGGGCCTACTGGCAGTTGCCTTTTATTGACTTCCTACCTCCTAATATATCAGGCTACGAAGTCTTTACTCTAGACATCGTAGCCTTCTTCCTTATTTTCTATCCTCTTCCTCCGTCCCTCAGACGCACTTCTAGCGGTGTTTTGCTGTCTTTTTTTCTGTCCACTCTCCTTTATCAACGCGCGCCCGGCCCGGATCTTTTCCTCCACCACCCCAACCTAGCCTCCACATTAGTCTCAATCAACGCTTCTCCTAGCTCCCCTTCTCCCGACTTCTCTTTCCTTGTTGTCTCATTACGACATCTTGCCTTGTTTTCTCTCCTTTTCACTTCTCTTCGCCTTTCTGACTGCTTTAACGAACGGCACTGGCTTGGCAGCTACTCCACTTCACTCACCATCGTTGATTTATTGGGAACAACTTGGACGCTTTGAGGCAATTTGGAGGAAGCAGTAAACCGCTTTCTAACTTGTGGTCTTTTGGTCTTTTCCCTTTTTTTTGATTCTTTCAAGTCTACTCAGCCTAAACCCTATCTTGTTATACTCCTTGACTGGTTTTTGTCTTGGATTTTACCTCTTCTTCGCCATGTCAGATTCCCCGGACCCTCTCGCTCTAACCCTGAGCGATCTCGACCATCTTCTCGCCAATGACCACAAGGTCAAGGTCGCCGGGATTGATGCCGATGGCATTCTACGCGGCAAGCTCATGTCTAAGAAAAAGTTTCTTTCTGTCATCAAGTCTGGTTTCGGGTTCTGCTCTGTAATCTTCGGCTGGGACATGCACGATAATACCTACCAACAAGAGCTTTCCATCAGTAACCTGGAAAATGGCTATCGCGATCTTATCGCTGTGATTGACCCCAAGAGCTTTCGTCGCATTCCATGGGAAGATAATGTGCCGCTGTTCCTAGTCAGTTTCCTCGACCCTGATACTCAAAAGCCCATTTGCGCTTGTCCGCGCAGTCTTTTAAAGGGCTTTACGGACAAGCTTGCTGCCGAGGGCTTCAGCGCTTTGGCTGGAGGTAAGCTTTTCTTTTATTTTTTGCCTTCTATGCTTTGGGTTATACTAACATGTGTCTTCCTTCTTCCAGCTGAATACGAATTCTACACCTTTAAAGCTCCAGGTTCCGATGCCTCGCCTGCCGATTTCCTCAAGACAAATCCTCCTAGCGCCCTCCAGTCTCTGACCCAGGGTATGTTTGGCTACAGCATGACCCGGCCTGTCCATAATAAAGACTTCTACTATGACGTCTTCGAGACGTGCCGTAAATTCCGCTGTGATATTGAGGGGTGGCATACCGAAAGTGGGCCAGGCGTCTTCGAGGCTGCTCTAGAATACGGAGAGATTGCTGAGATGGCCGACCGGGCTAACCTATTCAAATTTGCCCTGAAATCAACCTCCACAAAGTACAATATTATCCCGTGCTTCATGGCCAAGCCTATTCAAGGCCTCCCCGGAAATAGCGGCCACATCCATGTATCTGTCATTGACCAAGCGACTGGCCGTAATATGTTTGCCCGTGAAGAGCCCGACCCTAGCCCTGAGTATCCGGATCTCGAGTGGCTAACAGACTTTGGCCGTCACTTTTTGGCTGGAATTCTGCAAGGCCTGCCTTACGTGATGCCAATGCTGGCGCCAACAATCAACTCCTACAAGCGTCTTGTTGAGAACTTCTGGGCCCCGGTCACGGTATCATGGGGCTTGGAGCATCGTGGGGCGTCTATTCGTATGATTGCACCACCAACATCCAAACCTAGCGCTACACGGTTTGAGATTCGCACGTGTGGAGCTGATGCTAATGCCCACTTGGTGATGGCTGCTATTCTTGGCTGTGGCTGGAGAGGAGTGCAGAAGCAGTTAGCCCTGCCATGCCCTCCGCTAGCCAAGGGGGATGCCGTGGGAAGCAACGCCGACAAGGGTGAAAGACTGGCCAAGAGCTTACGTGAAGCTACTGAGCGCTTTGCTAGTAAAGACAGCGTGGCACGGGAGGTGTTTGGGAATGATTTTGTGGACCATTTTGCTGGGACACGCATGCACGAAGTGCGGCAGTGGGAAGAGGCAGTGACGGACTGGGAAATGAGACGGTACATTGAAACCGTGTAGAGGGGCGGGTGGAAAGGCTGTGTACGAGTCGGTTGAGGTTGATTGTTACAAAGGGTGCTAGTGCTTCATACTTTAATAACAAGCATTGATGTATATGCGCTGTGTTGAGTGGGAATATTTAAAGATTACCAGCAGTCTTATGGCCGATGATTATACCGGCATATGTGCCTCTCCGCCCTCTTTTGCTTTCTTGTCTGGTCTCGCCTGCTCCGTATCACCGCTAATGCGCTAGGTTCCTACTAAAAAAATAGTCAATCTTGCCTGCGTTCTCTAGTCCCACTATCTTTACCAGATCTTCTCTTTTAGTATTAGCCAATTCCTTGATATTCCTTGCCTTGTACGTCAGCGCCGCCATATTGGCTGGCGTGACGCCAGGTATTGCCGCCATCATGGCCTGCAGCGTTGGTTCCAGGTGTCCATCGCCAGCTTCCTTCTCGCCTGTAGTGAGCCCAGCCTCGACAGCAGCCCGTGGATCGGGCTCGGATTCCTGGCTCTTGAGGCTCTGGAAGATCTCGGCCGTCTCATATGGCGATGATGACCAGATGATGCGCAGGCGCGGGAACGCCAATGTCAAAGCTACAATCTTGCCCTGGAGATCTGAGCCGACAGTGGCAGAAGAGCCAAATGACCCGCCGCCATTACCCATATCAGCGAAGCGCTCAAGCGTAAAGGACTTGTTGTGATCAAACTCGATAAGGAGCAATGGACAGGCATAGTGTCGGAACATGGCTTCGCACTGCGTCCATAGCCGGCCTGAATTGAGAGACTGGATGAGATCAGAGATAGCCTTGCGCTCAACACAAATGCGCGGAGATAGGATGTAGTCGCCAACCGTCAGCTGACACGGCACCACGTCCATACCGTGGCCATGTAGAAGCGGTGGAAGCGATGATCGGAACTCACGGATATCGACAATAACGCGCGGCGAGATCTTGCGAGCAGCACCAGGGCCGAGCTGTCCACCACCGGCAATTCGTGTGTTGATACGGCTGAGAAACCGGTCCTCCTCACTAGCCCGGCTGTCCTTGGGCACGTCCAGGGTTAGAGTCATGCTCGCACGCTCGCGGATTAGCTGTGTGAAGGCGTCCTTTTCGCGCCGCACGGCTGAGAGATAGCGCTCTTCTTCGACGCTATCGGCGTAGTACATGAAATACGAGCGCACATCGCGGTCGTTGTGAGACGAGCGGTACACTTCGATGCGGCGAATGAAGGCGGCGTCAACGTCGTACATGACAATATACCGTGGCTTCACTTGCTCCAGCATGGTGTCGTCACCGTCACCGTCGTAAGCGTGGATGACTAAAAGATCCTGTAGTGACAATAGACCGTACTGTTGCTCCATGTCATCAAATTCATCCTGCACCAGATCGACCCGCTGCTCGACATCGGCGTTCTGGGCCTGGGCTTCGCCTATAGAATTTATGAGGCCGGCTACCTGTGCTGGCGTTTCAGTAAATGGAGCCACTGCTCCGTTCTCAGTGCGGGACGGATTGCTTCCAACGACGCCTCCCCCACGGACGCGGCGACGCTTACTAGCAGCGGACCCCCCACGAGCCACCCCGCGCGCGCCTCTGCCCTGGCCGGTAGTGAGATCAATAGCCTTGTTGAGAGACCTCTGTGTATCTGCATATAGCAAGGCTTTCCTCATCGAAAACTCCCGCTTCCGACGCAAATAGGTGCGAAGCTTCCGGCGCATCAGATAGGATGCCGAGGTGTACTCTTGGTCGACAGCCGGTGCGTTATCAGCCCCTTTTAAGCCCGGCTCTGTGTCCTGGGGCCGGAGGTGCATTGTCTGCAAGTAATCTCGTAGCTGTCGGCAGGTGGCGCTTGACTGACACATGATCAAAATGCACCCACTCGAGTCGTCCCTAGATGGCCCAGAAGTTTGGATATCCCGGTCGATTTCATCCAAGACCTCGGCCAGGATGGCCCACTTGGGCAGCTCTTCAAGGACTGGCCGGAGTGCATCAATGTCATCCTCGTGTCTGGCCGAGTGCCTCTCAGCAGCATAAACACGCTTCTGGGCCGACTCGAATATAGTTTGGGCAGCGTCTAAAAACATCCATGGCGATTCGGTGTTGCGTAGTGACCCAGGGTCTGGTGCGTATGTGGCATGAATGTAATCAAGATGCTCCAGAAAGGCAACAGCGTCGTACTCGAGCACGTACTGGAGTAGGGCCCGAAGTACAGTTAAATCAGCCACAATGCGCCGCGTCTTGTTGCTAATGCGGTGCCAATTGGGTTCTAGTTGCCGGCGAATCATGACGTCAAAGTTCTGCAGCATGACTGTTCTAGCATCCCATTCCTCCAGATCGAGGCCCGTATTTGTCTTGCGGATCTCCTGTACACACTGTTCCACACACTCCTTGATGGCATTCTGGATATCGAGCATGGCACCGGTCATGGGCACTTCCAGCTCTATGACCTCAGCCCGGCGCTTTCCTTCCAAGCTACTAGCCACGGTCACGTGGTATCGGGGCCAGAGCGATACCTTGCGCAAAAACAGCGAGCCAAGCATTTTGGTCAGCTGCGAAAAGCCGCGTATGAAAGCCTCTGGCTTGTCTGAAAAGGCCTTGAGAAAGCCTGAGCGATTCTTCCCCCGCCACACTCGCAGAATGAAGGCCTCGTTACTGGTTGCCGTGAACTTTTGGGCATGTAGCGCCACAATTCCCGTGACGTTCTCGGCCTGGACAACGCCTGACAGCATATCGCCAATCAGGATGCGGGCTGTTACAGAAAACAAGCCGCCTCGCGCATACATTTCCTGGCGCGTTTTGGGTGTTTCTTTGGAGTCGACACATGTTAAGCCACGGGCCTTGGTGGCACCGCTGGCTACCTTGTGCTCGATAAGGCTTCGGCCGAGCCAGGTAGCCTCACGTTCATCGGCACCCATCAGCAAGATCAGGTTGTTTCCAGCAGCGTCGTATGAATGGAGCAGATTTGCGACAAGCCGGAGCAGCCCAAGCCCGCGAGCCATGATGACAAGCTCATCTTCGGCCCGAACCTCCTGGAAGATTTCTTGCTGGAACTTCTGGAGATGGAGACAAGGTTGGTCAGTACAACTCAGTAGATGTTCAGTTTTCCTCTCCTTTTTTGAGGGTACAGGGGCGACATGGCGAGGTAATATTAAACAATATCAAGGTCTTAAGCCATTGGCATTAACGTGACAGAGGCAGAACAGACTTGCTTACCAGCGGTAGCGATAGCTTTACAGGCTGCACTGGCCCTGTTGTCTGCGGCCCCAAATTAGATGCCATTATCTCAGATACATCAGATACTAAGGCAAATTTGGGATGTTTCTGGGGACAACTCTGATGAGCAGCAGGTCTTCAAGGCAGCAGCTCAAAGTGGTCTAGAGTCGCGTGTCTAGGGTTGTATTAACCCTATAAACTACTAACAAGTGATGATTACTCAGCATTCTTGCTGAGCGAGAATACCAGCATCTACTGGGCAGCTTTTGACTTTCAAGGCTAGGATGACTGATAAACGACACGAATATGTGCATATAGAAGTGATTCTACACCTAATATCTGTGCCCAGATCTGTGACAAGAGCCTCAGGCTCCCCATGTTTAAATATGTTGTTGCCAGTCCTTGCCGCCCTGTTTTGCTCCCCCTCACGGCTTAGATTGCCATTATGGTTCTACTTTAGGGGGTCTCTCAGCGCGCCTATATGAGAAGCTCGTAGGAACCCCAACCCCAGCAACTAAGACCATCGTACGAGGCAAGTACAAGGAGGCCCTTTCTCCAACTTGCTTCGGGAAAGTTCAGTGTTACGGACTTTGGTCTCATGATATCTGCGCATAACTCAACGGAGGTATCTCACACCAGGAACGTGAAGGCCTATCGTGTGCTACTGAAACTACCAACATGACCATCGTCATCTCATTAAAACCCAATTAACATGAACACAGACAGATATCAACCTAATACAAATGCATTCCAGGCCCCCATCACATTTCTGCTGCAGACAACCAGGTGTTCCCCACTTTGGCCAATGGGAGCTGCTCCCCAAGCTTGTCACCTCTAGTGGAAATGAGGCCCGGGATTTTCCCCTCTAGACAGCTCTCTCTCAGGTACTGCCTTAAAGATTACTCCCGACTGATCAAATGATCACAATGTCGAGCTTAGCGCTGCCAACGACAGCAATTACCCAGCCCCCGCCACGATATGCGGCATCCGCTGGCTAGGCTTCGTTTGCCCGTGTGGCGAAGCTCTGTAATATCTAGCGGCTTCAGCATGCACGGTAAAAGCAGTGCAAAAAAAGACAAGACAAGACAAGAAATCAAGAGAAAAGAAAACGAAAAAGAAAAACAATCCGAAAGAAAGCGCTGCTACCCACGACCGGTCGACGGTCGCGCATATATGCCAACCCATCACCGAAGACCTCGCCCCAAAACCTCGCCTTATTGCATTTCTAGATGAATCGCCGTTATCGCTTTGCTTGGTCTCTGAGGGACTTCTGGCCCCTGCTTCCTTGTGCTACTGCAGCCTATTAAGTTGTCATCGGCTCCGATACGCCAATTAGCCTGTTGTAGTAGGCGAGATAGCATACTTAGATAAGATGGCTCTTGCATGCGTTTAGGGTAAGCCCGCTATCTATCTGTACAATAAGCACTGCTCTTGAAATGTTTTTTTTTGCGTTGCGACAGACGGGCTAGCTAGCCTAGCCATAAACCAAGCGTGTAGTATAGTTCGTAGTTGACAGTCCAGTCCATACATGCGTTCACTTCTTTTTTCTCCTCCCTTCTTAAATGCACGCCTCCTCCCTCACTCCTTTCCATCCTTCTTCCTTTATCAAAGCCAAGCACGCTCCAGTCATCCCCCTACACTAAGTACAGCCCATCATGGATAGTATAGTACGGTACGGGTACGTACCCCGCCGAAAGCCGCTCCGCCCGCTGGCTGGCACGTTAGCGCTGATGGTACTACAACACCGCAACTGCCGTCTCAACCCTGCAACTTGCTAGTTGGCTCCCTTTTCTGATGGCATAGATAAGTTTGCGCTTAGTCAAAGCCCCTTGACACGTTATGATGATAGGGAGACAATCGTAGCACTTATCTATTGCCAGGTTTAATCCCCTTTTTTGTCCTTTTTTGGTCCGTTTTTCTTGGAGATTCCTTCCAGCATTTTTGATCACGAGATCCGAGGAGGTCCCATTAATCTGTCCTGTAATCGTAATCAGTCCCCTCCCCGCTCGTCCTCTCCTCCTCTCTTCCTGTAGTCTCCGTAGGCCTTTGGGTAGTTTCCTTGTTGTTTAGACGAAGCCCAAAAAGGACCTTCCTACTTTAGTCTCGCCCGAGTCCTGTGCTTTCCTTTCCTGAGGCTTCTTTCCTTCCCCTTCTTCCACTTCCTTCCTATTTCTCTTCTCCTTCCTCCCTCTATTTTCTGTTTTCGCCCTCCTTCCCCATTCATTCTTCACTGATACATCGAGCGATTCTCCCTTTTGCCTGTCAGGATATCACCGTCTGTTGCCTTTTTGGGTTCTTTTTTGCCGCTGTTGCCGTCGTGTTTCTTATCTTGCATCACTTCTTATATTTGCCATAATGTCAGGACGCTTAGCTGGCAAAAACGCCGTCATCACCGGTGCCGCTGGGTAATTCTCTCCCATTGCAACTCTAATTCCAGCATCATATGGCCTATCCCAGCTGACCCCCTTTCTTTGCAGCGGCATTGGCCTTGAGACTTCAATTCTGTTTGCCCAAGAGGGCGCGAATGTGCTGATGGCCGATATCTCTGGCCCAGCCCTAGAGAAGGCCAAGGCCAAGGTGCTTGAACTAGTGCCTGGTGCGGGCAAGGTTGAGACACAGGTATGAATGAGAAAAGAGTGCTGTCGTCACATGTCGTGTGTCTTCATCATCCTGCTCGCTGTCCTCGTATTCATCCACTCTTGATTATACAGACTCGCAGGCTAACCAATGCTCCTGCAGATCTGCGATGTCTCAAAGGAGGCTCAGGTTCAGGCTCTCTGTGAGGCTCTCGACTCATGGGGTGGCCTTGACATCATCTTCAACAATGCTGGAATCATGCACGCAAAAGATGATGATGCCGTCAACACCCCCGAAGCCATTTGGGACCTAACGCAGAATATCAACGTCAAGGGCGTGTGGTTCGGCAGCAAGCACGCTGTCCTAGCTCTTCGTCGCAACAAGAAGACCAAGGGCTCCGTGATCAACACGGCATCGGTAGTGGCCCTTGTCGGCGCGGCTACGCCGCAACTGGCTTATACTGCGTCCAAGGGCGCTGTCCTAGCGCTAACACGCGAGCTAGCCATTGTACACGCTCGGGAAGGTTACCGCTTCAATTCGCTGTGCCCAGCTCCACTTAACACCCCGCTACTCCAGGACTGGCTGGGAGACGACGAGGCCAAGCGCCTCCGTCGCACTGTGCATTTCCCCACAGGCCGCTTTGGTGAGGCCATTGAGCAAGCCAAGGCGGTTCTGTTCCTGGCTAGCGACGAGTCATCGTTTGTGAATGGCCACGATATGGTAGTGGACGGCGGCATGACTAAGGCTTATGTTACCCCAGAGGGGCCCAGCGCCCCGGCCCCGACGAACAATGCGCTCAAGAGCAGCCTGGATTAGGGGGACGTCAAAAAGATCTATGCGCCATGATTTTTTATTTCATTTTATTTTCCATATATATCACCGTCATGCGATATCACGTTTGCAACCCTTCTCGTAACCCGAACCCCATTCTAGACCCTATAACACTCTGTATTTTGTCGGTCCTAGGGTTGTATTAACCCTTGATAACCCCGACGTTCCTCGTCGTCCCTCATTCACCTCGGTTTCTGTCGGCCCTTCCCCAAGTCTTAATTGGAGTTTGTCTCTCTCGTGCAAAGACAAACGTCACACTTGCGCTGCGACTTGAACCCCAAAGTCTAGCGGGCAAGAGGAAGCTTCTTTTCCCTTCACTTTAAAAGGCCATGCTCGGCAACAAGTACTCCTTACTTTATCTATCGTTCACTACCTACAGAAACAAGTGCCCTTCTCTCCCGTCATGTGACACTATACTTTCCCTATCCCGTAGTTACTCCAACCTCCAACCCAGGGCCTAAGACACATATAAGACACATCTAGCAACCTCGTACTCTTTCTCTTCTCTGTTTCCCCTGCCCTTATATTTCTCTTGTTGTTCTATAGACTGTAGCGCTGCCTATTTGCCTGCTTGCTCCTTTTATTGCCTTGGTTTGCATGCCTTACATAGGCTGCTTTTGTCACTGGACTAGCTTGTTTGTTTACTCCCAGCTTCTGTAATATCAGACAACGTGCTGCTGCTCTCGCCTTTGTTTCAAATCATACTTACCCTTCACTATTCACTCATAATGTACCCCAAACGGGCCACTGCTCTCGCGGTCTCTGCATTCAAGGTATACATCATGGCCCTGTCCTCTCCTCTCCCCTTTACTCTTCCCTCCCACCTCTTTTTTCGGACCAGCCAGCAGCTAACGGCAAAGTGGAGCAGCCCCGGCCCGTACGCTTCTTCGCCCCACAACTCTCGCGATCCTACGCAACTACCACTGCTGAGCCCAGCCTCAAGGATGTCCTCAGGTCCGTAATTCCAGCCAAACGAGAGCTTTTGAAGAAGGTCAAAGCCCATAGCTCTACATCCATCGGCCCATTAAATGTCTCCCATGTGGTGGGTGGCATGCGAGGACTCAGAGCTATGGTCTGGGAAGGATCAGCCCTCGATCCCGAAGAAGGTATCCGATTCCACGGCAAGACCATTGCTGAGTGCCAAGATCTCCTTCCCAAGGGCAGATCAGGCAAGCAGATGCTCCCCGAAGCTATGTTTTGGTTCCTGCTCACGGGCAAGATGCCTTCTACAGAGCAAACTCGGGCGTTCAGCGCCGAACTGGCCCAGAAGGCCGAACTACCAGCCATTACCAAGCAGCTACTACTCTCATTCCCCAAAAGCCTCCACCCTATGACAGCATTTTCCATGGCGGTGGCTTCCTTGAGCCACACATCAAAATTTGCTACGGCATATGCCAACGGACTAGGGAAGGCGGATTACTGGGAGCCCATCTTCGATGACGTCATTTCTTTGCTTGCCAAGCTTCCCACTATCGCTGCTACCATATATGCTCACAGCTACGGCCCAGGGGAAAATAGCGGCTCCAAGGTCCCAGCTATCGATTCCAACGGCGATTGGGCCTACAACTTTGCTGTGATGCTAGGCAAAGGAGGAAATGAACACGAGAGTTTCCAGGACCTGCTCCGCCTCTATCTAGCACTTCACGGCGACCATGAGGGTGGCAATGTCTCAGCGCATGCTACCCATCTTGTTGGCAGCGCCCTCAGCGACCCTTTCCTTAGTTACAGTGCTGGTCTTCAGGGTCTGGCTGGCCCTCTCCATGGGTAAGTTTAGTCTCATCTCGGCGTCGCCATATTATTCTCGTTGTCCGGTAAAAACTAACATGGCCCAACCCAGGCTTGCTGCTCAGGAAGTCCTTCGATGGACTATCCAGATGAAGGATGCTATTCCCGAAAACTACACCGAGGCTGACATCAAAGACTATCTATGGTCAACTCTAAATGGGGGTCGTGTGGTTCCTGGCTATGGTCACGCTGTGCTCAGAAAGCCGGACCCCCGTTTCTCAGCTCTAATGGACTTCGCTACGTCGCAGCCGGATATTGTAGCCAACCCAGTGTTCAAAATAGTCGAGCTCAACAGTCGAATAGCCCCAGAAGTTCTAAAGGCCCACGGCAAGACGAATAACCCATACCCCAATGTCGACTCGAGCTCGGGTGTTTTGTTCCACCACTATGGTTTCAAGGAAACACTCTACTACACAGCAACCTTTGGTGTCAGTCGTGGCCTCGGTCCTTTGGCGCAACTAATCTGGGATCGTGTATTAGGCCTTCCTATTGAACGGCCGAAGAGTGTAACACTCCAAAGCTTGCTAGATATAGCCCAATCCAAAGCAAGCACCTAAGAAATGTTAGCGGCCGAGGTGAGAGTGGCTAGGGTTACGGGTTATATCATAATAGTAGTAACGGTCAGGGTATATTCACGTCCGTTCACATACTAACTAAACAAGGTTACAGGTTTTTGTATTTGACGTCATTGTAGCATAATATAAGTAAATGTTGGCGTCAATTCCGTGCCACCGCCATGCCAATGATGCATAAATAATAATATGAAGTAGTTCTAAACATACCTCATGGAATAAAATGGAAATGAAAAAAATAACCGCTAAGCAAATAAAGAAAAATCCATGCATAAAATCACTGCCTCTTCCGTCCAAGGAGATGAGCGAAGCCTGCCACCAGCGGCACGCAGACTCCATAACATTGCCTTCTTTTTCCTTAATGAAAGCCACCTCCATTGCCCATGTGTGGCAGCGTTGGTTTTCTGTTCTGGAGAGGGATCGAGCCATCCGCAGTTTGCCCATAGCCCCCACCATATGCTGGAGGTACTGAGGATGGGTATCCTTCGCTGTATGGCGAGGATAGATCAGGGGCATAATTTCCATAGTTCTGGTGTCCATAGCCTACATTACTGGCTGGTGAAGCTACGCGTTCATAACCGCCAGGTCCACCAAATCCACCGTTAGGGATTGGAGCGCCATTGTGTTGCGGCATGCCACCCGTAGGGCTATGGGGATTAGCTCCGTAACCGACATTATCGTAGGGGCCGGGCGATGCCATGCCACCGTTAGGGATTGGAGCGCCATTGTGTTGTGGCATGCCACCCGTAGGGCTATGGGGATTAGCTCCGTAACCGACATTATCGTAGGGGCCGGGCGATGCCATGCCACCATTAGACAGTGGAGCGCCATTGTGTTGTGGTATGCCACCCATGGGGCTATGGGGATTAGCTCCGTAGCCAGCATTGTTATAAGGGCCGGGCGATCCCATGCCGCTGTTCTGGTACATGTGATTATTGGTCGACATGCCGGTCGGGGCAGGAGAAGCGTAGCGCTCGTTGAAGGAGTCGCCACCAGGGGGCGGCTTACGGCTAATTGATTGTGCCGCGTATGCACCACCAGCTGCCATTCCTGCGCCAGCCGCAGCTCCCGCCCCTACAGCCATGGTAGATCCAGGCATGCCACTCATGGTCGGAGCGCCATACGAATCAAGCGGGCCGTGGGGGTTAACAGGCGTGTTGGGCATGGAGTTTGTGGCATAGTTGGAATCTTGCTGAGTGAGTTGGTTTAATTCTGCACCTGTTGAGCCATTGAAAGAGTCTGGGTTGATGCCCCTGGCTGCCATAGAGTCGTTCTCACGACGGCTCTCCTCGGCAGCCTTCTCTGCAGCAGCAGCCTCGGCAGCGCCACGCCTACGTTGTCTAAAGAAGTACAGCAGGCCAGCAGCCACGACCGCTACACCAATAAAACTAGCACCGCCAAAGATTCCGGCCTTGGCTCCAGGAGACAGATCGTTGAACTTTTCAGAAAGCGACTTCTCGGGGGCCTTGTTGAGCTCAGTTGCAACACTGCTGGTTCCACCGATGATTTTGATGCTGCTAGATGAACCGGAGCGATCACTCCATTGATACTCCTTACTATTGTTGCTGTAGTCGGTGATTTTGACACTTTTGACATACATGTCATAGGGCCCCCGTTGTAATCAGTGTCACCACCGGCCCAGTCCCGCGTTCCCTGTGGCAAGCGAGGATCTCCACCAGCCCAAATTCCAATATAGAACCTCATGGGCGTCTGTGGGAATGTGTAGGAGCTGTTGGCCTCGTTGGGGCTCAATGTCCGGATCAACGCTCCGTCAATATACCACTTGATGTAGTCCGCGGTCCAGTCAACAGTGTAGTTGTGGAAATCGGCCTGGTTGTCAAAGGCAACGTCGTGAGTGCCGCCGTTGGCAAAGTTTTCAATACCCTTGCCGAAGAAATTGCTGGCTGCTTGATTAGGCTTCGTGCCCAGAAACTCAAAATCCACTTCGTCCAGATTATCTGAGAGCCACATCATGGAGCTGATGATTCCAGTGCCACTAGCACAGCGCAACATCATCTCAGTGCGGCCCCAAAAGAAGTAGAAGTTGGACATTAGCGTAGGGGCGTCACCCTGTTTAGCCACTGTGAACTTGGCTCCGAGTTTTGGGTCAAAAGTGACGCCGTTGACCTTTTGCTTCCATATACTAGTATCGGGCTGCGAAGTGAAGTTCCATTCGTGAGTCGTGCCGAGGGCCAGGTCGTTGGGACATGATTTTTGCATGGGATTGCAGTCGGTCGTAACCTGGGCCGCGGCTATAGAAGCCAGCAAGGCGACCAGATATCTAGACGCCATGATGAGCGGAAGAGACAGGCGAAAGAGGTTGGGATGAGGGTTGAATGAATGTAGTTGAAAAGAAATATATATAGGTCGTATGTCGTGGTAGTTTCAAATGAATGTGCTGGAATGACGATATCCGGATCGCCTTGTTGTAGAGTATATATATAGCTGCCAGTCAGCGTCTGTCTGCCGAATGTTCTGCTAATAAGAATTGGTAAAATGAATGTAGGTAAATAAGAGAGAGAAGCAGTGAGTCTCCCACAGCTCAGGACACAATGTGACGAAAGAGATGCACACAATGAAACGAGAGGAAGTAAGAATGAATGAATGCAAGGAAGAAAGCAACAACAGGAAGAAGAAGAAGAAAACAGCAAGCAAAGAAGGAACAAGAAAGGGAAAAGAAAAGAAGACACAATAAGAGAAAATAACAAAGTAAGGTGTCACAGCTCACCTCAAAATGGCAGGATCGGTCTAGAGTGGAGAAGAACCTGCTTTCCAAATGAAGTAACTGAAAAAAAAAAAAGGGTGTGACAACTTCCCACAGCACGGAGAGCAACTACCTTACCTTGGTCTTCTTTTTTTATTATTTATTCAAAAAGAAACTTACAAAGTCACCAGCACCTTGGTTCTTGTAATTCGGAGTTTTTTGGCCTACTTATTGGTATGGGAATCTCTTCAGCGCGTGTTTGCTGTCTATACTACATTAGCCGTATGAACTCGCAAGATGTAACTACCCGACGGGACAGCGCGCCTCTTTGTGCGCCTCTCTCTCTGTCTTTCTCTGAACCTGTCTCATCCGCTCGTCCCTGGTCTCCTCGTTCTATTCGTCCGCCTCCCCCTTCCCTCCGACAGACAAGTGCTCTGTCAGCGTTACTCGCCTGCTGCCATACGCCAACCTGCGCATCACGCTTCACTTGACTTTCAAAAAACAGCCCCCAGCTCAGCTTGTCTTGTCCCCTTTCCTACCAGTGTACTGTCCACGAAATGACCCGTTAGCATGTCGATGCCCTTATGATCAATGCGTTGATTTCTTTTCTTGTGTGCAAGTTTTTTTTGCAAGTATATATTTTAGAATGGGTAGAGTGCTTGGGCCACCACCCCCATCACGCCCATTTAGTCAGCAGACTCACCAACTAAGCTGCCCTGAGGTCTAGGCGATTGTTTCAAGTCCCGAGAACTTAGATGTCTGTTTATTTTACTCTGCTCTTCCCATCAGGAAGCGGCTCGCTGGTTTCTTTTTTCAGTGCTCAATTCTCAATGCTACACATCCCCCCTCCTGCTCGCTCTTCTCGTTTCTGCTCCCCTCCCCTCCCATTTAGACAGTTATTACATCACATGCTTTCCTCTAGCTAGCTCGCTAGCTACCTCCCTCCTTCATTCTCGCTTGTTACAAAAGACAGCCCCTTGCCAATCAAGTCCTCCAAGCTTATTGTGTCAAGGGTGGGAAATAGGCTGGGGGAAGGAGACAGAGAAGGAAAAAGGACTATCTTGGCAGGAAGATGCAGGGGTAAAGAGCCATCCTCAATCCCACAGGAGCAGAAGATCAGTGGTGGCTCTGGGTCAAGCACACATGGGAAAGAAAAGGGGAAACACGGCATAAGGTTATTGGAATACCATCTACTTGTATGTACATCCTTTCCTTATGTAACCCTCCGATTGCTGATTGCTGTACCAAGGGCCCTGAAGGAAGAGGCCCAGGTACTGCTACCAACCAGTTATGTCCTGTAGCATTTGTGCTATACCTAGCCTAGACAGTTAATTTGTGCATGCGCTGGATAGTATGCCACACGAGGCGTTCTGCGGCTTTCCCCAAGCAAGCAAAAAGGCGAGCCCGATTCACCTCGGCTCTATTTGTTTAGCTGAGCCTCAGACACGTGAGCACAATTGCAACCCCAATATAGGGGTCAAGCAACAAAGGCCAGCCTCGTACAGAACTCCGTGATACCGGAACAAGACCAGAAGCCAAGAGAGCAGCAGCGTAGGAGAAAAATGGGCAAAAAGAAACAAACTCGCCCCAGGCGGGACTCGAACCCGCAACCTTTGGATGGCTATTTCGAAGAGTGTTCGTAAAAGTCCAACGCACTAACCAATTGTGCAACCAGGGCTTGTTTCGATTACTCGCTTGATTTGGGGTGGCCTTAACAGGCTTCTTATACGCTTCAAAATGTTTTTTTTCCTTTTTTTTTTCTTTTCTTCATTCTTTTTTTTTTTACCTTTCTCCTTCTTTTTTATTTTCCTTTTTGTCCTACGATAGCTACTACAGTATTAGGGCGAGTACCAAGCTTGTTTGGGAGCATATACACTTCTCTTGTCAAAAATCCGTGGCCAGCTTTCCAGAGGTCTTGCTCTGTCTAGTAGCCAGTCCGACATCGTTTGATCTTAGCAACTCTGGTTGAC
Source organism: Ceratocystis lukuohia (assembly GCF_044167205.1). NCBI lineage: Eukaryota > Fungi > Ascomycota > Sordariomycetes > Microascales > Ceratocystidaceae > Ceratocystis > Ceratocystis lukuohia. Next base: position 3,444,152 of record NW_027263524.1, on the reverse strand, counting down.
GTTAAATAAACTCAAGTTCAAGTGTTTTATCTACTTTTCCACCTTATCTCGGCTGTGGCAAAAAAGCCTTGGGCCACAGCCGTTAAATTTAAATCGAGTCAGATAGCAACTCAGCTCCGAATGGTAGTTAGCCTGTATTGTTCGATATTAGTGGCTTGCATTGTTGTCAAATGTTCTCTTTATGCATAGGCTATCACCAAATTCAACCTCGCTTATACAGGCCAGTTCCCTTGTTTTCTGTCATCTCAAGTCTCTTTTCGTCCACTTATAACCTAAACAAGAAAATGACGACATGCAGGCTTCCTAGCACGAATTCAGTTCTTCCTTAGTCTCTAGCTCTCTAGTTGCTAGGTATCTACACATTTAGCGGTCATTTTTTATATATATTTTTTTTAGTTGCTTTGAAAATACTACCATATTGCTTAGGGTTACGATTGCTAACCCCACTAAGACGCCGGTCCGGCCCTCCATGCTCCCTGTCTAGACCCTGTTTAGTCCTTACACGATAAGAAAGTTTAGAAGGGAACTGAGCTACGGTATGTAGCGAGGAATTTTTAGCCAAGAAAACATCCAGCCACAACTCAACTACAGCCTGTTTTTCTCTTCCTTACTTTTCACATGCATACAGAGCTTCCTCTAGAGCCCATCTATCACAATAATCACATTAGCTTACTATGGTTAATCCCTCCCAGCATTCCCTCCCGCTTGCCACGTCTCCGCAGAGGAGCTGGTATGAGCGCTTGTTCGATGACATTGACCCGCGATATTCTGATATGCCGGTTCTCATGTGTTGTACCGTGACCGGCCTTTGTGACGCGGTTGTTTTCAATGCGGCTGGTGTTTTTGTCGGCATGCAGACAGGTAAGAAACGAGCCAGAGCTACCTTGGAACCGTACATCTATCCTAAGCAAGAATCGCCCCAACCCGCACTTGGCTAACCAACGCAAACCCCTTCTTACGTCCAGGAAACACCATTTTCCTTGCTCTTGGTGCTGCTCACCTACCACCACTTGAGTCGCAACTCTGGGTCAAGGCGATTGTATCTATTGGCGCCTTCTGGGCCGGCTGTTTTACCTTTAGCCAATTCCGCCATGTAGGCCCAAAACGCAAATTGACACTCGCAGCCAACTTCCTGCTTCAGGCCGTGTTTATGTTAGCGGTGGCTATCATAACGCAGGCCGGAGCAATTCCGCAGTTCCGTCGTAGCGCAATATCGCCGCACGTGGCATTGCACAATGGTGAGCACGACTCGTCGTGGATCGTGCTTCTGCCTGTGGCGCTGTTGGCGTTTCAGTTTGGCGGACAGGTCGTGAGCAGTCGTGTGCTTGGCTTCAATGAGGTGCCGACGAGCGTGCTGACGTCACTATACTGCGATCTCATGTCAGATCCGAAGCTATTTGCGCCCCTGGGCAAAAACGAGAAAAGAAATCGCCGGGTGTGCGCCATGGTGATGTTGTTGATTGGGGGCATTCTGGGAGGCTGGCTGCAGCGGTCTAGCGGTGGAATGCCTCCTGCCATCTGGGCGGCTGGCGGCCTGAAGATCATCATAGCGGTGGCATGGCTGTTCTGGAAGAGCAAGGAAAAACAGTAGCTGGGAGGCTTCTTGAAGCTTAGTCCGATCGCGTAAAGCTTCTGGTGCCTTGGAAACAAGGGATACATAATTACAAAAAGGAAAGAATTAGTGGTTGAAGGGATTAATAGCCAGGTCAGCGCCGAGCTAGAGGGCAAGGAACCGTAGCATATCCTGTAGTAGTCAGAAAACTATATAGATCAATAACGAAAGTAAAGAATAATGGCACATTAATTTTTTATTAAGGCCGAAGACATGGAAGCAACGACAACGTCAGCGCAAAAGGTATATGTACAAGAAGTTGTTTCCTAGAGGAAGGATAAGAAAGAGCAAGGGAGGGGGAAAAAGGAGAGTATGGATATGGTGGAATCGACGCAGTAGAGAAAAAAGAACAACGAAAAGCAGTAATAAAAGAGATATAGATGAAGAAGCAAGGGCGAAAGAAGAGAAAGACAAGGCAGGATACGATAGAGAGAGAGAGAAAAAAATGGTGGGGGGGGGGGGGGAGATAGGAGAACAAGGAGAGGCCGGCGGCTTCTCTCTCTATTGCTGTCCGTCACTGAACATTTACAAGTCCAAATTAGATCCACGGACACTCGCCCCGCTTCACATCAAAACACACTTGTAGTCGTCAGTGTCTCTCTTAACACTTAAGGCCACACGCGCAGCCTCGGTAAAGGCTTCATTGACTCCACGGTTGCGCATGGCCGAGCACTCAAGATAGCGCAGAGCACTAATCCGGCGGGCAACCTCGAGGCCCTGGTCATAGTTGATGGTGGGCTTCTTTTCAGCCTTGGCTAGCGGTGTTGATGAGTCAGTTGCGTTAACGGTGGTCTTGGAGGCGGGATTTGACGTTGTTGTTGTTGTTGTTGCTGGTGTTGTTCCATCCGTGGCAGCCCCGGGTGCTGTACCCATGGGAGCCTGGTCGCCATTGTCTTTGTCGGCCTCTTCATCGTCGGCACTTTCGCGCAAATCGCATTTGAGAGCAACCAGCACAAGCTTAGTTCCGGGGCAGTTATCGGCGATCTCACCAACCCACTTGCTCTCGACGTTTTCAAGCGAGTCTTTACTGTCGACGCTGTAGCAGAGCATGATGAGATCGGTGTCATCTAGGGAGAGGGGCAAACGTTAGTAGACCTAGCGAATGATATTAATAGCGCCGTTAAGGGAAGTGGAGGGCTCTCACCATACGAAAGACTACGCAAGCGGTCGAATTCCTCCTGGCCGGCAGTATCCCAGAGAGAAAGCTCAATATGGACATAGTCAACAAAGATGTCTATTATAGTCCGAAAACGCGTTAGAAATAAGTCCAGTCTCATTGTTTTCCGCATATAGTGATGACAACTATCATGGGTCGGATTTTAGTGCCTTCTTACCGTGCACGTAATTCTCGAAGACGGTCGGCTCGTATACGGTCGGGAAGTATCTGAGGAGCGACAAGGCACCACACGTTAGCGGATAATTTTTCAGAAGTAATCAATGTGTAGTAAATGCCACCCAAGGAGGGGGGGGGAACGGTGGTGCGTATACACACCCTCTGGTGAAAACATTCAGTAGCGACGTCTTGCCACAGGCACCATCACCAAGCAGTACTAGCTTGCGCCCAACGGTCTTTGAACTATTACAGAGAGCGGGCATCGTGGAGACGAAGAAGGCGGCAGAGGCGGCAGGAGCTGGTCAATGATGATTTGATGTTCGTTCGTTATTTATCGGGATCGTAAAAGGGCGACTTATTGCGGCAATGTTATTCGCGGGAGGCCCTTTTTGTTTATTGTTTACTTTCTTACTATCGCAAAGTCGAACGAGAGGAAATGGGAAGAAAAGAGAATATTAAGGGCGGCAAGAAAGAAAAAAAAAGATGAAAATGAGAGAAAACAAATGAATGTGGTGAAATGAAAAAAGGATAATGAAAGAAAGAAAAAAAAAAAAAAGAGTCACTTGGTGATAATCGGGAGGAAAATAAAAAGAAAAAAAGAAATTGAACGCGAAAAAAAAAAGGTATTAAAAATAAGGAAAGATAATAAAAATTCAATTTAAATAGCGTTCGGGTCTCTTTGGCTTTGCGGGGAGAAGACAAGAAGATGATCTAGAACTCTCTGTGCAAAAACAAAGCCTTGTCTATCTTGAGTTAAACAGAGCTTCACAACAGTCTTACAAAAAAAAAACAAGCAAACCCCTTATTCTCTCATCCATTTCTGAGAAACAAGCCTCACTTTACCATCACCATCATTTGCGGCCTCCTTTTTCGCTCCCTTAAACTGAAGACTTAAGATACCAAATTACGCACTATCAATACATAGGGTTAAATATTGAACTAGGGTTATAGATGCGTTCCCTCCTTACGAGAGAGAAATAAACTTCTCCGCCTCGCAGCCCTCAAGTCACAAGCCACTTGCTGCCCATGGTCCCGTGCGTCCGTCCGCCCTTGTTGAAAGTGCGTGTTACTTATATATCTCGTCTCCCATAAGCTTTTCCGACCCACATTTTGCTGAAAAGAACGCTGTTCACGCTGTCTCTAGTCCCTCGTGTTCTTTGCTACTGGCCGCCCTCACCCCCCCACAAGTTCTCGCACACATCCAAGAGTACCTTTGTCTCTCGGAACAGGGACAGGTTGTTCATGGCAAAATCTACCACAAACTCTGAGTATAGCTTGACCTTATTCTGTCCACAGTTGGCGCTAGCACCGGTATTAAGGCTGCTGGTGCTAGTCTCGGATTCTGGCTCTAGTTGAGTGGGTGTCGCTGGCGTCGCCGTTGTCGAAACCATAGATATAAGCGCGCTGCTACTGGTACCGCTGGTGGTCGTAGGCTCACCCCCAATATCGATTCCATCACCAATCTGCAGCCCCTGCTTAGCGCTGATACCAATCACATTATTCACCTTGGTCGTGATGTTGAATCCACAGTCAAAAGAAATTAGATTACCAACTTTGAGCGACAGCCCCACGTCGAGAGTTGTGCTGATGTTGAAGTGAGCTGGCACATCTTCTGTGGCATTCGCCTGTACGGAATATTCAGGCGCAAAACCGCCTAGACTGTTGTTTCCTGGGCTCAGAATATCGAGATGTACGTTTCCATTTGGGATTTGCATCTTGTAGGCCGACGACGCTTCGAAAGCTGACTTGGCTGCCATGTCGGCTTTCACTGCAAACGCCAAAACCGGTGCAATCCTAACCACGTTAGGGATATTGATTTCAGGAATGTTGTTTGCTCGGATTAATGCCAAGTCTGTAGTCTTCTGGAACTCTTGGAGTACACTGGCAGTTACTTTGAAAGCTGCTTCGTAGTTGCAATCGACATCCACATATAGCTCATTTACCGTCATGTTATCCATGTTGTAATCAAGATACCCGCTGAATTCTAGAGTGGACGTTATGTATGCAGTATTGGATACTACACGGATAAATCCCGGCCATGCGAGAAGCGTGGTATTTGGAGGAAGCTCCTGATCATATGTCATCTCCATGCTAGGTGAGATTACGGGTCGCTGGGCAATTTCGTTGGCGTCTCCCACATCGCGACGACCCTGCTTAAATCCGTCAGGGTTAGGCGTCCTGGCTGAGGAAAAGGACATCTGGATATTTGAAACCACACTTTTCATGTCACTCTTGCGAGCTGCTAGAACGAGAGAACTGCCCATAGGGCTCTGTGTGACCCGAGTTGCTAGAAAATATCCTTGTTCGGTGCCGCTATCGCAGTGATTGCCGTGCTTTGTCACAAGCACAAAAATGGAATGCTTTTCCCATTCTCTAAGAGCCTCAAGCATGGCATCCTCGGTCGTGAAAGTGACTGTGAGTGAATCTTCAGAGGCAGAGCAGACCACAGCGAGAATAGACGCAATGTTCTCTAATATCACGGCTGGGTGCTTGAAGGAGAAGGTTGAGTTGGCACTTCCTCGATTTTGTGAAGCCGACAGGGAATCAAGTGGGGGCGAAAAAGACCGAGCAGCCACCGGTGACCCGTCCGGGTTGAACACTTCTCTGTGTAATTGAAGAGGCAGTGGGCGGTACGAGGTGTTGTGAGACGATGCCGGCACCAAATAACTCTTGGATGCTCTATCGAGGCCAGGATAGAGTACGGGCCCGAGAACAAGTAAAGGGGGGTCATGGCTAGGATCTGAAAAGACATTGTGGGGTTAATGACATGGCCGGAGGGAGCTATTGAAAGTAGTACACGAGTCAAGCTTACCGCTAGAGTTAAAACGATAGAAGTTGTATTGGTCCTGAGCATCAGAGTTGTTGGCCTTGGCGGGACACAAAAACTGAGCAAAAGCCCAGAGAAAGAAAGCGATGAATTTGTCCATACCAAGTGAGGTGATGAGGTTGGTCAGCTGCAAGAGCATTAAGTGTCAGCTAAAGATGGTGAGGAGAAAATAGTGAAGAAAAAACTAGGAGAGGACTAGAAGCGGGGAAGAGCAAGCAAATTGGAAGGAGGCAGGGAGGGGTGTTTGTCATCGTCAACCCAGAGGAGAAGGTGCAAACAAAGAAATGCACAGCTACTATGAATCTTCAACGTAATAGACATGGCCGGTTTAGTCATCCACAACACGTTATATAATAGGTCGTGTCTGGAGATGACGGGAAGAAACTGTAGCAAGAAATCAAGACAGAGCTCTTGAGAGGGAAAAAGAAACAAAGAAACAAATCGTATAAATGTACAATCTATGGGGTCGGTTGCTCCCAATCCCAGTTGCAATCTTCGCAGGAGTGTACATGGGAGGCCGAAGCTCAAGCTAGACGTCCCAAGTCCAAGTCTATACATGTAGTTGAAGTATTATAATAGTGGAGTGTTGTTCGTGGCGTGTTGTTGAAGGTGTTTCCTGAGCCACATGGTCGATCTGGTCCACATCTGCCTCCCTCTCTCCTCTGTACTCATTTCTGCGCCTTGGCTGCGCTTGCCAGCTCCTCTACAACCATGGCATCGGTCAGCTTAGTACCTTCCGGCATTTTTAGGCCCGCACGCTTGCGGAGGACATTCTCAATGAACGCCTCGCCAGCCTTGTATGACGATCGTACTAGGGGACCAGATGCACAGTACAAGAAGCCCATTTCCATAGCGCGATCGCGCCACATGTCAAACTCAGCTGGCGTGACGTAGCGGTCAACTTGGATATGGCGTTTGGTGGGGCGCATGTACTGGCCGAATGTTACAACATCAACACCTGCTTCGCGCATAGCTAGAGAAGCAAAGAGTGTGGTTAGCGCATGTTCCTAGCGATGACGACTGTGCAATAACAGTAGTTTCTTACCTCTCAAAGCCGCGTCGATCTCTTCATTCTTCTCGCCCAAGCCTAACATCATACTAGTCTTGGTGATGAGTTCCTCCTTGGACTTCTTGGCTGCCTCTAGCACCTTCAGGCTCTGCCTGAATGTAGCCCGCCTATCACGCACATATGGCGTCAGGTCTTCCACCGTTTCTAGGTTGTGGGCATAGACATCTAGGCCGCTCTGTGCCACCACCTTGACCATATCTAGATCTCCGCGGAAATCTCCTGTTAACGCCTCAACCAACATCTGCGGTCTCTTATGCTTGATACGGCGGATAGTATCGGCAAAATGATGCGCACCGCCGTCTTTAAGGTCATCGCGATCGACACTAGTCAATACTACATAGCCCAAACCCCAGCGCGCTAGCGCCTCAGCTGTGTTTTCGGGCTCATGCGGGTCTAGTGGTGCTGGATTTCTGTTTGTCTTGACCGAGCAGAAGCGGCAGCCACGCGTGCAAGTATCGCCCATTAGCATGATTGTCGCCGTAGCCGCACTTTTGCTTGAGCCACCCCAGCATTCGCTAATATTAGGGCAGCGCGCTTCCTCACACACTGTGTGCAAGCCTAAGCCACGAAGGTCCTTTTTGATCTGGCTGTAGTTTTCGTTACCGGCGGGGATCGGGGTTTTGAGCCATTCGGGCAGTCGTGTAATAGTGCGCTTACGGCCCTCTGGACCAACCTGTACGGTCCGCAGCTGGTAGGCTTCGCTGGCTGACAGGGTTGCACGTGACTCGAGGAACTCGCCAAAGGGAGCGACGGTGGTGTCTTTGAAGTATGTCGGCCGGGCCTTAGTCTTGCCCTTGGCTAGCTCGGATACTGGGCTTCCCCGAGAAGCCGCAGTAGAAGCAGCGGCAGCAGCGGCAGCAGCACTGGCGGGTGTAGTCAAATCAGAAGCTGAAGAGAGCGATGACGAGGATGCACCGGCTGTGGTTGAGGGAGCGGAGACTTCAGAGGCGAGGGTGCGGATGTTGGAGGCCACTGAAGCAAAAAGCTTCTGGCGTAGTGGCCGGACAGGTTTTAGATATGAAGACATGGCGCGGTTCTTTCTAAAGCACGTTGATCCTAAAAAAGAGAATTGTGCTTGTCGTCCAAATTCATGACAGAAGAAGAGATCATAAAAACTTACAGCCGCGGGATGAACGTTTTTTTTGGTCATTGTTCTAACCCTTAAATCCTGGGATTGCGGCCCGCATTTTTCCGAGGAAAGTAGGTGTAAGCGCTCAATGAGGGGGAAAAAGGAAGAAATGGCAAAAATTGAAGGCTGAAAGTGTTGCTCACTACCAGGGTCGAACTGGCGACCTTCGCATTACTTGATATTCACTATTGAATATTAGTACGACGCTCTAACCAACTGAGCTAAGCGAGCTGGGTTATTCACATGAAGTTCACGTGTTTTTAGGGTTAAAGAAGTCTGGCAAATTTGCCGCCAACTCTCCCTCCTACAACCCTCGGGGGGGTACCTTTGAGGTCTGGCGCCTCCCCTTCTTCCGGGCTGCTAGAGGACGACGCCTATGACACTGATGAGCGTCTTTCATTCTTTTCTTTTTCTTTGACTCCGTCATGGATTCTGACAATGAGCTGTGGAGCCTTGAGGCCGCTCTTGCCCAACTTTGAGGAACAACCTCGTCGTCGACTCGCCCCCATTTTCACGACAACTTTCGCGATCGCCAACTCCTCATCGCCACAACACCACTCCAACTCAAGGAGTTCACCTTCACGCTCAGGACTGAGTTTTTGAGAGTTCACACAGTCCACACCTTTTTCTTATGTTTTGTTTTTTCTCGCGCTCCTCTGTCCTCGGACAGACTGGTGACTGTGGCAGGTCACTAGAAAGGGGGCTGCCTTTGGTCACATCCACACCGCATGAGGCAGCGGCCACCAGGGCGGTGGAAGGATAGACCATGAGCCCTCGGATGCTCACACAGTATGGTTGACTTTCTCGTCGCTTGACGGGATTCCCAGACTGCACTGGAATCTGCTGTCTTGCCTCCATGATCTTCATGGCTTCAGGACACATAGCAGATTTTTCAGAGGATCGAATGGTTGTGGGGAAGTTGGGAGTCGTTTCCACTTCTGGGTTTAGGGTTTGTCTGGGGTTTTTGTCGGTGGGGAAAGGGGGATGTGAAAAATGGGAAAACCGAAGGTGTTGCAGCAGCCACGCATGGAAGGACAAAACCACTGTACTCCGCCGGGGCCTACCCCCCGTGCCGACAGCCGGGGGCCTTTTAGACTAGTTTTTACACGGGGCCTCCACCAACCAAAAATATCAGGTAACCAATCCTAGATCCCGACAGGTACGCCCTCGGGCCGCGCTATACAGAGACCCTCCTGGCTATATTGCTGGACCCTAAAAAGTCATAGGAGAAGGTTGAAGTCTATGCGTTCCTGTCACTGCGGACCGCCCGGGAGGTGCTCCCGGCCGGAAGGCCGTCGTATTACGGTGAAATAACTGTAGGTAGACGTTAAATAGAACATACATACATACATACAAATTTGCCGCGGCGGGGCGAAACATAGATTACCGGAGACTCGAAATCTGGGCATATGTGCAACTGCTGACCGCCTGAGAATTACACTGAAAGGTGACGGTGATATCAGCTAGCTGTTCCTATCCGGGACACACTGTCGTGTTGCTGCCAAATGACTATAGTTAGACGCAAAGCGATACAATAACAATGCTGAGGCTTTGGAGAAAGAGCGGTCTAGTGAATATTCAAGTTCGGGTTTGGAGAGAGACCTCTTTGCTCCCTCGCCTTCCCTTATTATAATAAAACTTGTCCAATGGCGCTTCTCCGCATTCAACTATTGTCGCCCTCTTTCTCCCCTCAACCAATAGAGCGCAGTTCTGCTCGGTCTCCAAGGTCCAAGTCCTCTAAGCGACCAAGTCTATCGGTGACGGTGACGGTGAATGGGGGGGGGGGGGGGGGGATTGATGTGCTGTTAATTTCCCAGTAAGCTAGAGCTAACTCTAAAATGAACTTATTCAAGCTTAGCCCATGAACTCTGAGCTATGTTGGTGTGACCAAGAGGGTCGGTGATCAGCCAGGGAGGACAAAGCTAGAGAAAACAGGGGAAATTACACTTGTCACAAAGGTCCTGGGCCACGAAGGCGAGCGAGTAAAAAGCGAGGCATGGGTTGACGAGTGCGTCAGGGGGGAGTTGTATGATGTTCATACCGACGTTTTAGAGGTCACGGCACAGAAGATTCACTTTGTCAAGAATGGAGAGGGGATTTTAGGAGAGCGAGATTGTCATGAAATTGTCATTGGTATTTGGAGATGTGACCAAAAAAAATAAAGACTATTCCTAATAAAAGCACAGTAGAGCAAGTACACATACATAATAAACCCATGATTCCTGTCAATAATAAGAGCCATGAGCGTTTTAGCAAGAAAACGTAGAAAGGGGGGGTATCAACAAGACGGGCATAAGGTACAGAACGGGGACATTGAAAACAGTGACGAAACGTAATAGTGAAGAGAAGAGGAATAGGAAGAGAAGTAAAGGAAATCCTAAAGGCGTAGAAGAGAAGTAGATAAGAAGAAGAGAAGTAAGTAAAGGCCAGTAGGGTTCTGTCGGCTGTTTCTCCACAACGTCAGCGTCTAAGAAGATGAGACGATGCATGAGAGCAAGCCAAGTCAGACGAGAAGAAAGACGAAAGGAAGGATGCCCCGAGGAAGAGCGGACCAAGAAGAGAAAGCTTCTCAGATCTGGATAGTAGGCGAGGGGGCCATGTCATCACAAACGATGAGTTCCAGTAGAGGAGGGAGTAGTTGTGCGTCCGCGTTCGTCCAAGAGGAATGGTATGAGTTCCTTTGTCAGGAATATACGAAGAATAGATACTGCTCTTGTATATTCGAATTGGGGGGAAAATAATAAGTAAAAAAGAGTAGTTAAACGAGTGTAGTTAAAAGAGTGTTGGAAAAAAGTATGTTGGAAAGTCCGGGTATTTGCTGAAGAAAAGGTTTTGTTGTTACCATCAACTTTACGAGATAACAGGAAAGAAAATGAACAAAAGTAATAAGTCATCTCGACATGTGCAAAGCAGAAAAGGAAGACGCTTGGAGTTTTTGTGCGGTTTTGTACTTTTAGCTGTGCTCTTTCTTACATGAGAGCAACAACCAGGAGGCCAGCTGCACCTGCTAGCAGTCCCTGGGGGCTCAGCATGCCTGCGGCGCCGGTCTCGGGGACAGAAGTAGAGCCGGTAGTGCCGCCGGTATTAGAGGCAGACAGCGTAGCAGAAGTGTAAGAAACAAAGCCAGTCGAGCCAGCCGCATAGGTGCCGTTGGCATGGACGGAGGCAGTGTGGCTGGTGCGCATCAAAGTCAGAGTCTTGGTGAGAGTCATAGTAGAGGTACAAGTAGTGGTAGGAGCAGGCGTAGAGGTAGCAGCGGCAGAGGGCTCTTGGGCGGCCATGGCTAGAGGAGCCAGGACGAGAGCGAGAGCAGACGAGAATTTCATGGCGACGATTGGGTGAGTAAGAAAGAGTCAAAAGAGCGTAAGTAGTTTGGAGGAGTCGGAGGGGCGAAGGCCGAGAGAGGACGAGCAAAGCTGGATAGAAGCTTGGATTTGATGATGAGCAGAGAAGTGCAGAAGCAAGGACACCAGAACTAGCTCACGGGGCAACATGGAACTTATACAACTTTTGACACGCATAGCAACAGGACGCACAACACACAACCCACTTTGTTTCCTGGGGGCTCTCGTTGGCTCTCGTTGTCTGCTGGCTTTTCTTCCAATGCCCAGATTAGAAGGATCTCCTCCAGAAATACCACAGAAGGAGCGAGCCCAACCAGGGACAGGGGCCAATTTAAGCTGCTAAAAGAAATGCAACATGAGGAGGGGAGTGAGACAACAAGAGACAAGAGACAAGAGAGAACAAGAGGCGAGCAAGAGAGGAAGGGAGAGAGGAAAATGGGCAAGAATTCCATAAATTTGGTGAATGGTTAGTGTGGCACCTGATCTGGCCAGGGGTCAAGGATCCCTTGTCGTACCTGATCTAGGCCTGATTTGGTGAGAGCAGCGAGGAGCGAGTTATGCCAAGTTCCCTTCCTCCTCCTCGCCAGAGCTTTAACAACGTCTAGAGGGCGAGAAACAGACAGAAGAGGGGAAGGGAGTGGGAAGCAAAGAGCAGGGAGGGGGAGGGGAGGGGGAGTGCATGTAAGCCAGTGCGGCGTTGTAAGTGGTTGTTGTTAATTGTGGGCTCACTGTACTATGTAGTAAGACAACGGGCTAAGCTTGCTCCTCTCTCTTGACGCGTGATTGGCTGGTGTACGCACCCCCTCTGCTCGCCTACTTTATATGACCCTCCTTCTATCGTGACATTTTGCTGTAGGTGTGAGCTCCAGTGGGCTACAGTGGGAACCGGCCCGTTGACGCAGAGGCCAGTAGCCAGTGGCGAAAGAAGGGCTGCAAGACGGCCTGCCCTGTGTCTCTCTCACCGTTACGCTAACCAGCACATGCAGCAAAACAGGGCTTTATGCAAGCTCCATTGGGCACCACCTCTCTTCTGGTGGCTCTCTTCTCTCAAGGAAATGCGGCAAAAAGAAGAAAAAAGACCATTACCCCTCTTATGATGGCAGAGCTGCCTCGAATTCCAGAGCTCTCCTATTCTCCTAACCTCTACTCTGTAACCTTCCCTGCGCTCTCTAACTTGATTCATCCTTTCTGTGTCTCGGCAACGTCGCAAAACAACACAGGCGACTAAGGACTGTGAGCTCTTGGACGCTTAGCACCCTTAGGCCCTTAGACGCCGGGCCAGGCGAGTAGCAGAAAGCCAAACAAGCTCAGCGTCTTGCTCGGCTGCAGAATCGGGCCTAAGTCACAGTGCTGGGCCAGGCGAATAACTAGGTTTGGCAAGTTGCCATGGCACTGCCTTTTTTTTTCCTTTGCTTCCCCCCTCCCTGTTTGCTGGCGTGGAGGGGAGGGGAAGAGAAATAGGAGCAGGATAGCCTGAACGCCCTGTACTTACGTCCATATGCTTAATTACCCTTGCTACAAAGTACCCTGTACGGTAGCGTGTCTCCCACTTTCTCTAAACAAGAGCAAAACCTTTTCGGCAAATAACAATGTGAGGGAGATTACAGGAACAACAACTTGCCAGGCGTCTCTTAGCGCTACTACAGTAAACCAGAAACCTGTGGTCTTGTGGTCTTGTTGTCTTCTTTGTCTTCAAGTCCTGCATGTGAAGTAGCAAGAAACAACGCACGGATTCTGTTCTCACCTGTAATTGTTCTCGCAGCTTCCGTTTCGTCTTGCCCTGTAGCCCGCCCGCCCGCCTGCCGCCCGCAGTGTTTGTCCTCTCTCTTGCTTCCTGTATGTTTGTTTGCAAACAGCCTGCAAGACCAACGACATTAGCCCTCCGGCAACACAGCGGTAGCATGGTCTAATTACCATTCATTCAACGGCCCCCCTTCTTGCTACTTATAACAGCACAGCTAACCTCATTTCCGTCCCTGTTAATCTTGGTCTCATATTCACGTCAATTTCCTGTCTGGTTATGTTATTTCCCCAGACTGGCCCCATGGCCACCTCCCGATCACCGCACTCTGCTGCTAACACTTAAATAACAAGGAAAGCCTTGACAATCAAACGCACGTAGCAGCCAAATTAACAGAAGCGGGACGCAATAAGCAGCAGCTACAGTGAAATTTGAATTAATGTGCACGGGGATCACAACTAAAGTGACAGCCGAGATATGGCTCAGCGGAAAAAAGACCAACCTTTGAATTAGGATATCGTCATTTCCCAGTGTCTCCAACGCCATCTTTTGGCGCGTATTGTCTTCTCCCTCATTTGTTCTTGTCCTTTTTCCGATTTTGAGGGGGGGGGCAGATCACTCGCAGCTTTTAGATTATCGTGAACGACTTGCCCTGGGCGAGCTTCAAACTCCTCTTGTCCGCCGTTGCGGATCGGCCTGTAGTTGATGAAAACGGCAGGTACCCTCTTTTCGGCTAGTAAGGAAGTTGCAGAACAAATTAAACGTGATTCTAGACTATAATGAGCTATAGGCAAGTGCGTGCCTCACGTCAACTCTGACCCCCACTGTCGATGCATTTTTTGTAGTTAATTTTACAACCTGGAAAATAAACATTTCTTGTATAAGGGTTAGATGAGGAAAACTGGGTCCACACTACTTTCCTTTCTTTTCTTTTCTTCTCTTTTCGCTGCTCCCTAGCTCGCTGAGTCTTGCTTCCTTTATTGTGCCTCCTTCCTGCTCTGAGTTGGCTACCACATGGCGCTCCAAGTGAGACAGGGTAACTGCTCCTCCCCACCCCACCCCACCGGCTTCAAGATTGAACTCGCCCATATTATCCTTGTGCATTCTTATGAAAACAGTTCATAAGTCTATGCATAACTACCGCAATGTCTTGGGCTAATCCGAATAGCGAATAGCAGACCTCAGTTTTTGCTGTATTTCTTTGATGTCGCCCACGCTGTCTTGCCTAGTGACCAGCCAGTGCGTCAAAGCACTAAATCGTGAGACAAAAAACCTTCATCGCCTGGCCAGGAAAGTCAACAGCCATAGCATGTCTTGCCTTTTGCTCCTCTTCAAAAAGGCGGTAGAGCCTACGACAACGAAGAGTTTTCAACAGCTGTACGTACGTACCCTGATCCTAATGCAGGCCCCACCAAACAAACAACGTAACTTCCATGTAGAAACCAAACAAGTAGCTAGCTGTCCAGGAAAACTATGTGCCTGCCATTGCAGCTTCCCTCCTTCCTTTCGTCCTGCGTCGGGGAAATGCGCCCGAGTAGAGTGTAAGCAGAAAAATGCAGGAGCAAGAAAAAGAGAAAATGCAGGCAGCTTCCTTTTCTTTTCTTTCTTATGGACCCAGATAGAATAGAAGCAACTACCAGTTAGCGATTTTGTTCTAGACGTTTCTATTTCAACGACTTCGCTACTCCTACACTGACTACTTTGCAGTGCAGACTGAGAAGCCTATGATTCTGGCCCTTTCTTTAGTTTGCCGCCCCTCGTAGAATTCTGTAGGCGACATTGTTTACGCTTCCTAGCTTCAAGGTCTTTCAAATACGGTCGGTTGGTCGGTCGCCTTGTCTTCTAGGGCAGGGTCGCAGCTTTTAAGCTTTGATGGCTTGTCAGTTTGTCCTGTCCTGTCCTTGTCCCATTCTGCCCCTACCATCTAGACTCACAGACCCTAAGCATCTGCCGTTGGACTCTGAAATGTTAGAAGACGTGTCGTGTCGGTTGAAGCGCTAAGGACATGCTCAAACTGAGAGGGTTGTTCCTGTTTCAGACCCTTGGGAAAAAGGGTTGTTACTGATCTCCTGGGTTTCGTCTTGATGTGAGATATTTTATTTTTCTCTTTTAATCACCTACTGGTTGTGCCTTTTTTTCTTCGCCTTTTACTGGGCTTTAAGCTGATCAACTTGTCCATCGCGAAACAAAGCTCAACGGGAGAATGTCTTTGCTAATATGAGGAAAAGTCCATTGGGCTTCTATTGTTCGCTAGTCTTCTCCCCATTCCCTGTAGTTTCAACAAAGCTCATTGATTGTAGTATGTGTCCATATCTCAAAAAATATGACCTCAGATTCATTGCTTTTTTTCCACACCCCCTCTGCTGGCATTACACCGCAATTAAACTGGCGACCAAAAACAGAACAGAAGACGCTCAAGAATGTCACAGAGAAAATGAAGACAGCGCAGACAAGCCATTTTCCTTCCCCTCTCTGTGCCGCTTTTTTGTTTCCCACAAAGCTAGACTTCCCTATTTTCTGGAGGCACAGCTTTCCTGCCACGACTTGGCTGAACCTTGGTTGTTATTTTCAGTAAGTCCGTCCAACTAGCTAAAGCCTGGTCAATCTTGGATTTGGCTACAGAAAAATAACCCCGGACCATCATGCACTCACTTAGGGTTTATAGGAGAGCGGAACAGCAAGCTTTGACGTCAAGCTGGTAGGCCTAAAATCTAAATAAAGTGTCAACTCGTAGTCTATCAAGTTCGCCGGAAGCTTCCATTTTTGCGGTTCTCGACTAAGGAAGCCGCCGCATGCCATGAACAAGCTTCATATTTAGAAAAAAGTTTCTAGTCCTCTTATTGCTAGTTGCTTTTCTCTTTACATCCCATATATATCCGAGCTTTGGTAATATTTTTTGAACGGCGTGCTCGTTTGCTGCTACTCATGGCTGGGATACACATGTTTGCTGTCATCCCGACTCGACGTCATATTGTGCCCGTATTATGCCGTGTAATTTTGCTTTGCCGCTTTGTATCTGAGACTACATTGACTCGTAGTAAATTGGGTGACTGGTGTGTACGTGAAGAGGTGGCTTTTGCTGGGAAAGGAAGCTTGCATTTGGGTACGTCTCGTACCTGCATGTCCCAGCTTTCCATTTCTTCCTAGGATGCACAGAGAGGTGTTCTAAATCTGGCTTAGGACTTTCTGTTTCTCCTGAAGTGCCTTCTGTGTGTCTCTGTCTGCGCCGCTGTCTTTACCTAAAGCTGCTGTTGCACAAGCGCTACCATGCCCTCAATTTGCGTCCACCGTTTAGCCAACAGACTTTTCTGACCTGATGTGCCGCTTTGCAAAGTACCTAGCCGCTGCTGCGTTTTATTTGTGATTGACTGGTATTTGCGTAAAGCCTCGTTGAGAATACCATTGATCTGTGGCTGCACATCTTCTGCCTCATCCAGTCCCGAGACTACTCGCTCCCACCGTGCCGAGCTAAGTATTAAGAGACGCAAGGCAACCTGCGTGCGATAGCAGCCCGGGGTCTTTGGGTCTGCCATGTACTTTGCCCAGAAGTTACTTTCCTTTAGGGTCTTGCGCTGGGCTGCTGTGAACAGAGGACATAGAACCTCGTCCAGGCAAATCTCGTCCCACGGATTCTCATCTAGTACAAACCCGTACTCGGCAAGCAAAAAGTCGTTTGAGTGGGCCCCATACGAGAGAAAGACCTCTTCACCTGCCATGTACATACGGTCAGCTTTCACAGTGAACGCCAGCGCTCCGAAGTTCACATTACACCCGGTGCCCGCGTGATTCAGCAGATCAACTACTGGCTGCAGGGCTAGGCGGTCCTTGTGTGGATAGCGTTTCATGCGAGGGCTGTTATTGTAGAAGCCACGTGTGTTTACTAGGAGCCAAGCATAGCGGTACTCTGACTCGCTGATTTCTGGGAAAGCATCATGCACAACCTCCCAGTCTTTCGTAAACGCAGTTTTTTGCACATCTAGCCGAGATCGCGACACCGCAGGCAGCAACTCTTGAAGCGAGGCATCCCAAAGGAGAGCAGAGCATGATTCAAAGTCAGCACGCGAGGGAAATACGCCACGCCAGACTGCGAAGTCGTCAGTTTGGTCTAGCAGAATCTCGGCAGCTAGCATTCCATGGGCGGAAAAGTCGGCTGGAAGCGCGGCTTTGATAGAGGCGGCAACGGTGTCCCGGGACCGAAAAGTGCAGGTGGGTACGGTGAGGATGACTTCATGAGGCTAGATGGCGGCGTTAGGAGACGATGGACTACATAAAAAGGGAGGTTTTATGCATCTTCCTCCAGTCTTTGCCCGTTGACTCACCTTGATTAGGCGCTGCGCAACCATCCCAGTTCCACTCTGGAAGATTTTCTGCGGAGAGATTCCATTCAGCTTAATTCCGTTTTGAGCGGCCAGCTCAAGTAGCCGATCGTATGCTTCCATAGTTCTTGTTAGATTTCAGGTAAGAGATTCCCAAGATAGGGTGAAAAAAAAGCCTAGTCATGATGGAACAGTAGTAATTATTAGCATGCAAAAAAAAAAGCTGAACTCGCACAAATCTCGTTCCATACTAAAAAGAAGTGCAGGTTGAACACAACCTGCAACCATCCGACACCAACGTGATTCGAACACGCGCCCGCGAACGGACTTCCTGACGGTTGATGGATATCAAGTAGCAGGGAAGCGCCTTAACCACTCGGCCATAGTGCCTATTTGGATGAGATCATGACTAATCTGACGTTAATCGGCATTATATTTCCAAAATGGGGCACGGAATGACGTCACTGGTGGAGTGCCTTTGGCCCACAAAATTGTGCAGATGGGTCAGAAGCTTCATGGAGGGAAGAGAGGCGAGCATCCACGCCGAAGAAACAACTACAACCCTCGTGGGAGGCTCTCTCCCGCAGGGCTCGCCAATCTCCCCAGTGCTATATATGCTCTTCATGGCACCGCTCTACAAACACATCCCCCCGCTACTGGGATATGCAGACGACGGGGCCTTAGTGGTCAGTGGGCGAGACTTCGCAGAAAATAGCAGCTCAATCGAAGTCATCATGAAGGAAGTGGTAGAGTGGACCTCGCTCAACGGTCTAGAAATAGACCAGGGAAAGTCAACGCTACTACACATCAAGGGCAGAAGGAGGATTGCAAGAAGCCCATCCGTGACCGTGGAAGGCCTAGGCACGTACAAACCGACCCCGGCAAAAGAATCAATGAGATGGCTTGGACTGCACCTGGACTCGAGTCTTCTCTTCAACAAGCACATCGCACAGGTCATTGCGAGTGTCAACCGGTTGGCAAATGGCTTGAGGTATCTAGCCGGCTGCTACAAAGGAGCAGACACAAAGAGCATGCTCACAGCGGTACGGGCCTGCGCCGTGAGCAAAGCGCTCTTTGCAGCGAGCGCCTGGTCTGGGCTAGAGACAACAAAAGAGGCAGCAGAGAAGCTGAACATCTTGCTGAGGAAGTGCCTCCGAGCAGCTCTCCCCATGTACCGTACGACACCAAGGGAATGCTTACACCATGCCGCAGGCATTCCTCCTTTCGAAATCCTCCTGGAGGATGAAAAGAGGAGGGAAGCCATACGGTGGCACATATTAGATGATAGACACATTCTGGGAGGGCCAAATTTCAACCCGGTGGTGGAGAGGCTACGTGAACTCCTGCCAGCGCAAATGGGGAAACACACTAGGTTGAGGCCACTCTTAGAAGGACCAGACATGCCGCCCCAAACGTGGCTCAGCAGAGAGGAGGAAACGAAGCGACACCAGGCAGAGGTAGAGAATACCTTGCCAGGAACGCTCGTCGCGTACTCCGACGGATCGAAAGATGCAAGTGGCAACGCGGGCGCAGGATGGGCTATCATCGAAGCCGGAGCTACCCAAGAAGTAAACCATATAGCTCTAGGAAAGTGGATGGAGGTGGCAGATGCGGAGGCAGTTGGCGCTCTCGAGGCAACTAAGCGAGCGACAGCTCGCGAAGGAGCTGGAGAAATCTGGCTGTGTCTAGACAACAGAGGAGTTGTGGACCGACTCCGCAATGCAGCCACCAAAAACAGCACATCAGAGGAATCGGTAGACGAGACAAGACGAATCCTAAAAGCCTGGGCAGACAAGACACCCGGAAGGCTCGCCCGAGTGCTATGGGTCCCAGGACACATGGGCATCAGAGGCAATGAGATAGCTGATACCTGGGCCAAGTTAGGATGCAAGGGACTGGTAACAGAACACCACTTCAGTCTCGCAGGAGCACGGAGATGGAGAAGAGACCGGTTACGTCTCGACTACGAAGGGTGGTGGAAAGAACAAAAAGGATACCGTCCGCTTGGAACCGGCGTCCCCACTGAACCCCCTTCCGCAACTTCCGCTACAAAGGGCTTACTAGAATAGAGCTGGGCCATAACCTCGTGGCTAGAACTGGCGATGGAGACTTCGATAAATACCACGAGCAGTAGGGACACAACTGCCCACTTGGATGCAGAGCTTGCAACCAAGCAAAGGAACGAGGACACTGGTGGACCTGCAAGGCACTGCCTAGACCATGGAGCCAAAGGTTTGCGGACAAGCTCCTTAAAAACACGAAAGCGACATGCTACGTCGCCAACGTGCTTCGCCACAACCTGAGGCTCTTTCAAGAGACACAACAACCCGAGCCCGAGCTGAGCTGTCTGGACACCACAGAGGCAACCCCCCTCAAGAAACGCGGAGAGGCAGGTCACTGCCACCGCAGACTACAGGGGACCGATCACAACAATGGCAGCCTAGGATGATACAACCAACTCCGAGACAACAAGGGCAACAACGAAGAAGGGGACGAGGAGGGCGAAGTTGAGGGAGAATGGAAGGGGAAGAGAGAAGAGATGGGAGGAGGAAACGTTTGTAAGACAGCAAGGAGATGTCGAGGGGGCTCGGAAGGTGTATTTCTCGAGAGCCCCTTCTCCTAACGACCAGGAACTGCTTTAAAACTGTGGCAACCGCCTTGCCGAACAGAGGACAAAACCCATGTACTCTACCTGAATCAGCAGAGCCTGCAAGCCAACGTCTAGGAAAGTAGGCAGCTATGTGAAGTGGGATCAAGACTGTAACGCATCGATGAGGCATGAAGCATGTTATATAGCGCTAGAGAAAGCTACATCCCAAAGAGTGCTTAGACTTTTGGAAATATATTCGCGAAAAAGGTCAAGTCCCCTTAGGCTGCATTCCGCCCGTATCGCAATTTTGTGGTCTTGCTCCATCACGCCCTGGGGAACCATCCGCCACACAGTTTCAGCGAGGTCTCGGCCACCATAGCTAGAGCGCCGGATAGGCTGGAGCACCGAGAGCTTAGAAGGCCCCCCAACGCTCGCCGAGGTGTTTGCTGATGGAACCCACCCTTAATCTCCTCTGTAGAGACATCCATAATGGTCCGCTCCTAGTCGCATAGCTGCGGGCAAGATCACATGGCTTGCCTGCAGAAAGCCTATGGGAGCATCATTCTCCGCGGAGGAAGATCTACACATGGCAGGTAGCTGAAGATGTATGCTGTTCATGCTGCCGCTGCTCAGCAATGTGGGTGCAAAGTCTCTAGTGCCAGCCGTTGATGTTTTGGCTTAGCCTTTTTATCGCCAGACTGCTCGCAGTGATCTGGCTGGCATAGCCCCTCTAGAAGGTGCTAGTATTGGATGCCCCAGTTCCGACGGTTGACACCACCGGCCAAAACGACCTGGTCCTCACATGCACAAAACGGGATTCTCAATCATGCTAGCGTGATGCAATTTTTCTTGAATCAGCAAAATTTCTGCTGTCACTGGACTAACATTGTGGATTCCATATGTACGAAGCCTGCTGTCCAAATTGCCACAGTGTCACATGACGCACCGCATCTGCCTTGTTTTGTGTTTACTTTCCATTTCAGTCCTTCAATCTTGTCTGCTAAACCCATCGCCGTGCTGCACTTTGGTTCAAAATGGCCCTCACAGAACAGCAGATCAAAGTCATTTCAGAAAACCCTCTCGAAAATACGCTTGGCCATCTTCGAGAAAGATTATGCGAGGATGTCGACGATCCATGGGACGAAGATATCGCAGACTTTCTATACGCTCTTGTTGGATCTGAAGCAGCATTCAGCCTTCCTTCTCCCGATGGAAACGGTGACATGGTGGGAAAATTATTCTCAATTCTAGAGAATGTCCGAAGGGGGGCCGTTGGACTCGACGAATTTCGTCCTCTTGTCCGCCATGTCGTTGACAAATCTGCTGACACCGACATCTGGGAAGCTATATTCAACATCGTCAACAACCTCGCTCCTCCCCCGCCAGCATCCCCCCGACATTCAGAGGAACAGCCATCAAGGCCAGCTCGAGTTGGCACGCCGACAATGAAGTGCGCAAGATTGCTGAAAGAGAGCTTTTCAAAGAGATAAAGAATTGCACCTTCCGCAATCTAGGGGGTTTCTGGGAGAAGTTCTTTGACCCTAAGAGCTGGTGCAGAGAACAGGAGGCAATGCTTGAGGGGGTGTTGACCGCACACGATGGAAAAAAATGGACGGCCTTTCCGAAGGTGCCTGACGAAAAGCTGGTCTGGGACTGGCTTCGCTCTCTGGAAGAGCGCTTCTTGGACCACGCGCCATACAAGTTCCACACAATCAAGACCGCCAACCAGTTCCAAGAGCCAAATGAACGGATGGACCTTTTCTTGCAGAGGCCAGCTGCGGAAGGGAGCGACACACTTTGGTACAAGCACGTCCTTGTTGTGGGGGAGCAGAGGAAGGAGCCCTACGACACAAGCAGTTTCAAGGCCGATTTCCTCCAGCTCACGTGCCATGTTCGGGGTATCTTCACTGACCAGCCGACCCGCCGATTTGTGCACGCCTTTTCTCTTTGTGCCTCCGAAATGGAACTTTGGATCTTCGATCGGTCAGGGGCGTACAGCTCGGGTACGTTCGACATCCACGACGAGCCGGACAAATTTGCGCGTGCCCTTGTTGGCTATGCTACAATGGATGGTGATACGATGGGCCTGGATACGTTCATGGAACGGCAGGATGGGAATCGCTACGTCACCTTGGATGATGCAAACGGCAAAGAAACAAGGCTCCGGCTGGACAAGGCGCTGATTCGACAGGGATCCATTGTGTGTCGCGGGATGACATGCTACGAGACGCAGGACAGCCACCTTGCCAAATTTTCGTGGACATCGGATAAGCGGAAGCTTGAGGTCGAACACCTGAAACGGGCGGAAGCGATGGGTGTCGAGGGCGTGGCCAGGGTTATGGCACATCGTCGGATCACTACTATTACAGAGATGCGGGAGGGACTCCGATTCTCCGCGGCCCATTGTTTTCGGGATGAGGACGATTACTTTTACGATCCACTAACAATCGTGCCCATATCAACCAAGTACAAATATCCAGCTGATCGCACTTCTGGCAATGCATCTGGGTCAAAGAAGCGGCGGCTTAGCAATACGAAGCCAAGTCTGTACACACCTGGTGAGGACCTGTGGGAGAACAGGAACTACTCCTGCCTTGTCGTCTCACCAGCCGGTCGTGTCATCAGCGAATTTAGAACCGTCAAGGAATTGCTGGAATCTGAGCGGGATGCGATCAAAGCGCATCAGTCTCTCTATGTGACTGGTAAGATCTTGCACCGCGATATCTCTCCGAACAACATTCTTATCACCAACCCCGAAACAGCCAATGGCTTCAAGGGCATGCTAATCAATCTTGACTTGGCCAAAGTACTAGACAGCGAACCGAGCGGGGCATGGCACCGGACCGGCACGATGGAGTTTATGGCGATAGAGGTACTGCGCAAAAAGGATCACACCTACCGCCACGACCTCGAGTCGTTCTTCTATGTCTTGCTTTGGATGTGCGCACGCCAAGCATGGAGTAATGGATTCGCTGGTAAAGAGATCCCAGCCAAGTATAGCCGCCTCCGGAAATGGGAGATTGGGAGATTCGAAGATATAGCAGATGTTAAGCGAGGTCATATGGCTGTGGATGGTCTTAAAGATATTATGGAGGAATTTCCCGGGGCGCTGGATGTCGTGAAGCCGGTCTGCCTGAAAATAAGAAAGGTCCTTTTTCCTTTTGACAAGGACGAGCATATGAGCATAGGAACACCTATCGGAGACCCAGACCAACTTTACAATCCTATAATAGCTGCCTTGGACGAGGCTATCAGCAAGCTCTAGGTAAGGTCAAACAATTATTTTACTACTACATGCAGGGACATGTGACCTTCTAGGAAGGAAGTGGTGATGGTAAACAGCTGGGTAAGTGAATATGTCACTGTCATCTGACAGTTGAAGGCGTAAGTAAGGCCTCCATCGCCATACTTGTCCAGTGCATTCCTATGCCACATGTCCCAATCGAATCCTTCTTTGCTAGCATTTACACAGATCCCATCACTGCTTTTCATCACTTATATTTCCCTTCACGCAATCTAATAAGATATGGATACTGCAGGAGAAGTACCGAAGCAGAACAAGGGTGTAAGGTTAAGTGGTGTGGTGGGTCATGCTTGCCATATATCCGAGTTGGAAACGACTGCTTGAGCCAACAAGTCTCACCGCAACCTACTACGCCTGGAAGCAAGGGCAAAAGGCCACGCATATGTTCCACCGAGAGGTGTCGTCGCTTGAAACGTAGGCGCGCTGCGGAAAGAACTTCTTCTCAAAGCGGCTGCTGGACAAGCGCGGGCGGGCACTCCCGAAGCTGAACAGCTGAATAGACATCAAGTTGCTTTTGGGTAGACTTCATGATCGTGATATCATCTAGCAAGTTGGTGATATCAAGTATCACAACGTGCCAATAAGCTCAATTTGGAAAACCATGTTTGTTCGCCGGCTAGCTAGTTGCTTAGTACTATGAATGGCAATGAAACGTATGGTCTAAATAGCCCTACAAAGACGAAAAAGGAAGGAGCTTCTAAAAATATGT
Organism: Ceratocystis lukuohia; assembly: GCF_044167205.1. Classification (NCBI taxonomy): domain Eukaryota; kingdom Fungi; phylum Ascomycota; class Sordariomycetes; order Microascales; family Ceratocystidaceae; genus Ceratocystis; species Ceratocystis lukuohia. The sequence goes on along the minus strand of NW_027263524.1, from coordinate 3,420,178 downwards.
ACCCAACTTTGGATAGAGGCACATGCAAATACCGTTTAAATTGTTTGCAGCACCGGTCCGTCTGTGAATTGAACTATGAAGGCTTGTAGACAGGTTTCCATAGGATGTAGAAGCGGCAAGTCGTATTGCTAGAGTGCTACACTGCAACTTTGGATTCCTGCGCCGAACAGTCTAGGTCCCACTCAAGGTCCCCTTCAGCTCAGAAAGACAGGCCACTCCCCTTTTGATGGAGGAGATTCAAGAAACAACCCTAGTCGCGGCGGGGAACATGTAAGGCCTTCCGAGGATCTCACGATAGTGTCGTCAGAAAAACACACAACAGCCGTGCCCACAGCAGGACAAACATACTGTGCTCAGCTAGGGCCAGTCTACCCCCTGTGCCGAAAGCCGGCAGCAGCCTCCTAGACTATTTTTTTTCACGCACGCGGTCGGTTGCTGCGGACCAACAAGACCACCCAATCTAACGGCTATTCCCTTGGACTACGCTGAGTAGTGAGTCGTTCCGGCTTTCATGCTGGGCTCTGCAAAGTCATGGGTGATACTTGAAATATACGCATTCTTGCAACTGCCAGTTCTGGAACATGACGTCATCAACCTGCTTCTATTGAATAGATCTTATTAGCTTTCGGATTAGCGAGGCACTGCGAGAACTTCAGCTCACTGAGAGGGAACACAATTGGATAGCGCTAGGAGACTTAAACGCTCACCGCGGTACTTGGGACGCCAATGAAAAAGAAAATCCCCCAGGAAGAGTATTGGAAAACTGGCTGACCGAAAACAACCTAGTGGTGGTCAACCAGAAAAGAGAACCAACTCAGAGAGCTAGAAGAGTGTTAGACCTGGTGGTGATGCCGCAGAGGGCAGTGGCTGGATTGGAAACTCGTATGGGGCTCGTCCCAGGAAGTACAAGTGACCATGAAATCCTTGAAGTGGAAGTGGAGGCAAGGGCGGCACGCAAGAGACCGGAAACAAGATGGAGGATCGAGACTGCTTTGTACTTGTCTGCGAGAGAGAAGCTGTAACTCTGGACCGAGGAGGACTTCACGAGATGGTGCTGGGGGAGATCTACTACCAGCCACCAGCAAAACGAAAAAAAAAAAGGATTACACGATGCGGCAACGGCCATGCACATGGAAGGACAAAACCGCTGTACTCCATCGAGGCCTACGCCCCCGTGCCAAAATGCGGCAGCCTTTCTGCGCCGTTTGATCTGAGTGATTCCCGTAGACTTTAAATGAACCGTTCAAGTTCAAGCAGTCTTGTGGGCTTGTTTACACGCAGCCGTCGCAGCCTAAAATATCAGGTAGTCAACCTTGGGAATCTCACAGACACGCCCTAGGGCTACGCTAGATAGAGAGCCCTCCTAGCCCATGCGACAGATCTTAAAAAGCCGAAGAGACACTCGAAATCTAAGCACGCCCGCAACTGCTGACCGCCCAGGAGCCGTACTAGAAGTTGATGCCAACCAGCTCCTCCTGCCCAGAACACGCCGTTGTATGGCATCAAATCAACAGCAAATGGACGTAAAATAATACCAAAACCATAAATCGTAGATCCGCAACAATTCACTGTGGCCTTGGATATATTCAAGCGTAAGCTCAGTTGGAATGAATAGATCCACGGTATATTCCAGAAGCTTTGCGTTGTATGACATCGGAGGTTAATTGCATCCCCGTATAATAAAGCATCCTCATGATAACGACATGCCCATTCATCTCTGCCCCGGACTCTAGATGATGTTCAAGAAAAGATATAGACAAGAAAAACTGAAAAAGAAAATGACAAAAAAACATGAGAAAGTAAGAACAGCGCTCGTCATAAAGACAAAGACATTGCAGACAAAGAAAATTAAAAGAGAAAGCCAGACACGGAGCCGTGAAAGAAACAAACAAAAGAGAACAAACCACTTGCACAAAAGGCACCTTCTCCAGAATGAGAACCCCCCCCCCCCCCCCTTCACCTTTCACTCTCCACTCGCCACCCACACTTTTCTCTATGCACCCTCGCTTCCAAACTCATTAGTCCATTCAATTTGCTTTGCCACATCATCCTGGGCAACCGTCGGGTGCGAGTCCTTGAGGGCCATGCGAAAGTCTTTGACTTCGACGTGGGGAGCAAGCAATTCATCAGACTCAATGTCATTGTATGTCATCTCTCGAGCTTCGGGATCGCCAGGAGAGCACGGCGTTAGACGGCGTTTGCCGTCGATGGTAAGCTATAAACGAAAATAGACACATTTTGTTAGTAGTTAGAAGGGTCAACATCATAATACACGGCGCTGGCTCATCTCACCTCCTTGAAATGCGTTGCTTGCATGATCTTGCGTACTGGTCGCATCAGCGCGCTCTGTACCACGTTGGAGATATCACTGCCAGAGAAGCCCTCGCTTAAATGGCCCAATTCCTTGTAGTCGTTTGGCTGCAGTGTTGTTTCAGTCTCGCCAACTGCTAACTTGAACATGCGCGCTCTACCGTTAGCATCAGGCAAGCCAATGTGCACACGACGTTGGAAACGGCGGCGAATGGCAGCATCCAGTTGCCACGGGATATTTGTGGCGCCCAACACCAAAATCCCCTTGCTGTCGTTGCCAACACCGTCCATCTGCACCAACATCTCTGTCTTGATACGGCGTGAAGCCTCGGATTCGCCTTCGCCTCGAGGGCCACACAGGGCGTCGATTTCATCAATGAAGATAACCGAGGGCTTGTTTTCACGCGCCATGTTAAAGAGGAGTTTGACGAGACTACAAAGACCGATGTGTTAGCGAGAAATGTCACAGATAGCTATGGTTTCAACAAGGCGGGGCTGGCTAGTGACCTACCGTTCGGATTCACCCATCCACTTGCTCACCAAGTCGGAACTACTGACACTGAAAAAGGTGCTGTTGGCCTCCGTTGCCACAGCCTTGACCAGATAACTCTTTCCCGTACCTGGCGGGCCATACAGGAGAATACCCTTCCAGGCTTGTCGCTTGCCCTGGAACAGACTAGGGAACTTTATAGGCAGCACAACAGCTTCTTTCAGGGTCTCCTTTGCGCTCTCTAGGCCGGCAATGTCATCCCATCGCACATTAGGGCGCTCCTGCAATATGGCGCTGCTCAGGGCATTGCGCAGCTTCTTATTCTCTTCATCGTCATCAGCCTTGCCCTTGCCGCTTGAGGTGTTGCTGCCCATGGCTTGTGCAGATTTGCCCGAGCCACTACTACCTCCCCCGCCGCCTTTGCTTTCTTCACTGAGATATGTCTTGAGTTTTTCGGCTCGGTCCATGTATTCGGCAGTCTTGTTGCGGATCATTTCCTTGGACGTGGGGTTCTTTTCCCATTTTATGGCCAACACGAACAGCTCGAGCGACTTGGTGTAAAGGTTGAGGGCTTTTTCATATTCCTGGGCATTGTCGGCCTCGATGGCACTCTTGACGGTATCAATGGCACGGCCAAGGAAATCGGTGATTTTGGACATGATGGTAGTGATGGCGATTGGAATATACGAGGCCAATAATGACGGCTGGGGTGGATGAGGGCGGATAATGGCAATATCCACGGTTGGAATAGGTTCAATAAAACGAATCAAGCCACGGGAGATCGCAGCAAGTCAAAATCCGGTTCTCAAATACAATGCAAATGTCAGTAATCAACGCGGGAGTCAATATCTCGAACCTCTAGTTACCCCACAACAAAGATCCCATTCCAAGTCAATCAAAGCCAGGCTAAAACAGTCAAAGCACAAAAATATAGCAAACCCTTGTCTTGAGACCCTTGGGCGGCTAGAAACACGTGATGGCTGCCGAGATTAGCACGTAGAAGCTGACTAAATACACACCTAGTCCCGCTTAATATTTTCACCACCCACCCCCACCAAGCCAATCAAGTTATCACCAGCAGCTCAGTAGCACATTTGCCAAAGGCCAACCCCATTCGAGATCGCTATCGGCTCTGTGATACTGCCAACTCTCTCCTTTTCGCTCCGTGTCTCGTCATTCTCATACCGAATCCCGCTCACCCAGAATGGACGCTCTTCAGGCCAAGCTCCAGGCTCTCTCAGACGACTTCCAAAAACTGCAACAAGGTACTGTGCCCCGATAACATGTGGCCATATATTTGCCATCACCAAGTACCTCAACCCCTTCTAACTAGCCGCCCAATAGATTTGCAAGAAAAAGTCGCTGCGCGCCAGAAGCTAGACAGCCAGAAGCAGGAGAACCTAACTGTCCAAGCAGTACGTTGTACCCCTCCTCGCCTAAAGGCTGACATGGCGAATCTAACCCCCAGCTTGTTTTAGGAGTTTGAGAGGCTTAAGGATGGCGATGTCATTTACAAGACCGTTGGACCTGTTCTCTTGAAGCAGGAGAAGTTTGAGGCCGAGAACACGGTGTCCGGTCGCTTAGACTTTATCAGTGGCGAGATGTAAGTTGGGTCCTATCCTCAATCTCTCCGATACCCATGCATGGCCTTGCTGCCCCGCACTGTGAACTGTGATGTGACCCTTAGCATCCTTGACACTATACCGTTGCTAACCACAGCCACTACATCCTCACAGTTCGAGAGTCGAGGTTCAGATTAAAGAGATCCAAGATAAGATGGAGACCAAGAAGACAGAAATCATACAGGTGCAATCCAGTGCGCAGGCCACGCAAGCCCAGGCTCAACAGCCAGTAGCTGCATGATGAATTCAATGGCGGATTTTTGATGCACCAAGCGTAAACAAGGACCTCAAATGTGCCGAGCATCGTAAGCCAACACGTCGTGTACTAGAGCCAGCTCTTGCTAGGGTTATAACCCTGGTCATGTAGAAACGTGAGCCATAGTACGTGAGTACAAGGGTCTAAATGTGGGGTCTTTTTCACCAAAAGAGCTTTGACGGCCTTTGAGGCTCTTCAGAGAAGTTCCCGTGATGCACCTACATCACGAAATGGCTGTGTGAAACTTCATTATTAAAATTTTAACAATCTACAGCGAGTCTTTTCTTCTTCTTTCGCTCGCTCCTCACCGCCCCTCACCCCCCCCCCCGGTGCTGAAGACACAGAATATACCATCAGAAATGGACCGTCTACAAATGAGACACGGTCAACCTTTGAGTGTCAAGGAGATCACAAGGGCTTCAGAGGACTTCAACTTCAATACCAACCTACAGTTCAAATACTGGGTGAGGTCGACAAAGGCCCTTTATCAAGAGGTAAGCTTTGCTATGATGCGATCTCGAATACTGTGTTCGGTCCTAACTATTTGCCTAGGCCGTTTTTGCTGCGCGAGAGAATGACTTCCGCCGAGCCTACTTCTACCTCTACCGACACTCGATACTAGTTTTACAAATCCTCCCATCACATCCCGAGTTCAAAGATGTCGAAAGCAAAAAGCTCTACCGCCCTCTTACAAAGGCACTTCCCACAGTGCTCAAGTTAATGGAGGAGTTCAAGCCCAGGATTGAAGAAGAATATAACGAGTGGCAGCGCATGCAACCAAACGAACAGCTCCAAAGTCCACAAAAGCCGCCTACACAGCGAGAGATGTTCCGCGAAATATTGGATCCCAATGCCAGAAAAAACGTCCGTGTGATAGATGCCACGGAGAACTTGGAGCTAGCTATGCGTGTGGGCCGTGCGGTACAGGAGAAGCGTGATAATGAGAGCGCGCGCCCGGTCGAGCGGTATGGAGGCGATGGTATGCGGTGGCCTGGGCCTTCCCAAACTCGGCTCTTTGAACCGCCTAGCCATGAACAGCAAAAAGCGGACGACGATGTATTCCAGCAACAGATGCAGGCTGCGCGGCGGAACCTCGACTTTTCAAGGTTGGATGCGCCAGCTCCATCACTTCCAGCGCGCTCCGTCACATCAGCATCAACAACAGCTTATTCGTATCCTTTGGTCTCCAAACCACAGCCTGTTGATTTTACAACCAAAGCCCCCGTACCAAGTTCCTCGTCTCTGCCCCCACAACTACCACCCAAATACGAAGTCGAACGAGATCCTAATGTACGAATGGCAACGCCTTTACGCAAACCAGTCGAGGCCCCAATGCCCGTTCGACCCTACGATACTGCATATGCCCTTCGGGACTCCGTAGGGACTCCCAAGCCTACCTCTCTCGCGCCCTTTTCCAGCACAAAATCACACCCGCCAGTCGTGCCTCGTAAAATCGAGCTTGACACGATTTCTGCACAGCCGCAACGACCGCCCAAAGACTTGCCGGTGCCTGAGCCCAAAATCAATGAGCCTGAATTCGTATTCGCCCCTGGCGCTTATCTTGAGAGCGGCGAGCCACTTCGGCCCATGTTTCTACCTTCGGGTCTACGCAAGGCCTTTGTAGCACTGGCACGTGTTAACACGAGCCGCCACATTGAAACCTGCGGCATGCTGTGTGGAGCTCCGCAAAACGGTGCTCTATATATCCACGAACTATTAGTACCAGAACAGGTTGGCACTTCGGACACATGCGAAACTGTCAATGAGCTAGCCATCTATGAGCACTTGGAGAAGCACAACCTAGTGTGCTATGGCTGGATCCATACGCACCCCACACAGACGTGTTTCATGAGTTCACGCGATTTGCACACACACGCGTCGTACCAAGCTGGCTTGCCTGAGGCCATTGCCATAGTGTGCGCACCAACATCGGAGCCATCGTGAGTCGCCCGGTCTAGTGCATAACTATACGCGAATGCTAACAAACCCCCCTCTCTACCAATGTAGGTACGGCATTTTCCGCCTCACTGATCCCTCAGGCAAAGACCATATCCTTGATTGCCGACAAACAGCAACTTTCCACCCGCACTCTATCGATAACATCTACACGAAATGCAATAAGCCTATAGGGCACGTCATCGAGCGAGAAGACCTTACATTTACAGTAGTTGATCTGCGGTGAGCAGTGCAAACAAAGCGCAATCAGCACCTCTTCTTTATAAAAGAATTTGGCGATTCTGCTTAGAAAGTCTAATGAGAAATCCCATGAATGAAGGCTTGGATGAAGATGATTGGACAGCACGGAAATCGGCGAAACAGGCTCCGACATAATACAATATTATTATGTATGTGTCCAGCGCTGTTTTTTTAGGCCTGGCGTTCTTTGTGCTGACCTCAGGACGTAATTTCTGTCCCTTATTTCCCCACCTTTTTTCTCTATTTATTTCCTTGCCCTCGTCTTTCCCATTTTGTTCTACCTCTACCGCACGTTTCTTTACACACATTGCTTACTTACACTACCACTCTACAAAGGCCTTTTCCTGTCCCCTACTCATACATATCACAATGCCTGCCTCGCCTCTTCTCAATGTAGCCAAGGGCTCTATTGTGCTTCTTGCCGCGGCCCAGGCCAGCGGCAATCTCATGTTCTCGACCTTCATCACACCACGTCTACTTGATGCTCCGACTGACGTCATGCTCAAGCAATGGCGCAACACCTTTGAAAGCGGCATGCGTGTCTTCCGCCCTGTCTTCATTTCCACATCGCTAGGCTTCATGGGCCTTGCTTATGCCTTGAATGGCCGCATGCGTAGCCGCATGCTTGTAGCATCAGGCCTACTAAGCATCGCCGTCGTTCCGTACACATACATCTTTATGATGCCGACCAACCGCGAGTTGCTAGCCATGGCAGCACAGCGTCTTGATGAACAAGGGATGCAAAAAGCCCAAGAGAAGGATAACCAAGCGGACAACGTAAGTGCGCTAGAGGACCGGGCCCGCAGATTGGTGGATGACTGGGGTGTGCTGAACTTGGGCCGGGCAGCTTTAGGCATGGCATCGGCCGTCCTAGGAATGGCTGCCATTTTAATCTAGGACCTTTTGGTCCCTTGAAATGGCGCGTAAGATGACACCATCTTGCTCATCATCTTGTATTGAAAGGTGTCCACCCTTAATCCATCTCGCCCGAGTTATCATATCATTATCATCGACACTCTCATGCAACATCTGGCATCCAGTCCCATTTTATGGGCAACGCCACATCTAGATTAGCCTCTAATGCACTATCCACAGCATCGAGATTGAAATCTGGCCCAAAACTATTCCAAATGTCAAGGTCAAATTGTGCCGAGTCTGGCTCGGCTAGCTCAACCGGGCCCAGGACTAAGCTCGGTGAATTATTCGTGATAGATGATGACTGCAAACCCTGTAGCTGTAATGGCGGCAACGTAGGCATGGACTGCGGCTGTAAGGGAGGTGGCAATGGAAACGGGGGCGTAGATCCTTGCTGGTGATTTTGGAGCTGTACATTTGACTGCGATGGCAGGTGTGGTTGCAACTGGGTCGGTTGATGGGCCTGTGGCTCTGATACATCCTTTTCCTTCTCCATCATTGCAGCTTCGATCTCCGCGCCATCAGGAGCAACACGGTCCATTTCACGGATAACGCTTTCGCCCAATCCTGCGAGAATTCGCGCATTCCAAAAACGGTCAGCGTACTGCTTCAGCAGAGCGCAGTTATAGCGGAAAGCAGCCAGTGAACGGGCACGAAACATTGGCAGCCTCGTGTGGCGCATTTTACGGTACTCGACGCTGAGTGAGAGTGAAATGGCATATGGCACAAAGATGATGGGCGTGATGCTATAGCGGCTTATTGCCGAAGAGATGCGCTCGGCGGCAAGGGAACGCCGTGCATTAGCCGAGGGCGGTGGAATCGATCGTGTAGTGGTAATGCCACCAGGACGGGGGAGACGACAGGAAACAATGATGACAGCATGATAGAGGATTTCGATAGTCGCTGCGCGGTATTCTTTTGTTAGTACTAACCAGGCGATGATGGGATAAAGATTGCGACCCTTGACTCACCAAGTAGTGTCGGCTGCACCTTGAGTGCATCAGCCTCCAATATCAGTTTCTCGAGCACCGGAAGGTCCACACTGGAGATCTTTTCGTAGTCGGATGCCTCCTTGCTAGGCCCAGGACGGTAGAGCTCAATGACCTTGTTCAACCAATCGACAATCATCAACAACAGGCGGAAGCAAGGCGGACACTGGCTGATCCAATCCGTAATATTAACGCTCATGTCGTGGTCCTGTACAAGACTAGGTCGGCCATAGATAGCCGCATTAAGTTTGTCCAGAGCCCACAGTGCACAATACAACTGAATCATTTCGGCATCGGCATCATCACGGACCTGCAAGCCCAGCGTGTGTGTGTGGTGCATGGCTAGACCGAGCAACACGGCTGGTAAGTCCATCTCATCAACTGACGACGGCTGTGCATAGAGCGAGAGCATCAAGTAAGCCCGAATCTGCACGAAACGATCGCCAATTACTGTGCTCTGCAAGGTCGCTTGTGCAGCAGTGCATAAGGTGGACGTAAACTCGTGGAACGATAGAACACAATCAGCACCACGATTAGCCAGCACGAAGTGCGGTGACATGGCTGGGTGTGTTGCTGCAGCCACACAAATCGCCTGCTTGAGCACGATAGTGCCAGCGTCCGTAGCTTCGCTAAACAGAGAGGTTTCGGGGATTACAGGAAACAATGGATGGATACGTCGCAGGAAGAGACTACGCAGGGCCGCGAATTGCCGAGGCGGCGGCAAGCACGGTAGACACTCGCGGTAGATGAACGGTAAGAAAAATTTGTCGAGTAGATTGCCCGGACGCGCGTGTAACATGCTATCGCAAGCATTTTCACCCAATGAGCCGCTATTGTCGGCTGTAGATCCTGCAATACCTCCGTTCCGACTGCCTCTACGCGCGCCGCTACTGCCGGGATCAGCAGGGTCATCATGAGCATTACTGCCCGCTCCTCTCACACCGCTGCTACTCGTACCACCATCACTACCCCGGTGACTGGCACTGGAAAGCCAAAGACCCACCTGGTACTTTTGCGGCGGAACGGAGGCAGCTGCAGCTTCGACAAACATGGCTTCAGGATTCAAGTCGCCAACAAACCGGCCAGCGCGGCGCGCCTCGTCGGGTGTTGGAGCAGGCGGCGAAACGCGTGCTGTGGTGGGCCGGCGTGGTGGTGACGAAATCAGGCGAGTACTAGATGCGTTGCTATAGCTATTGCTTCGAGGGCTAGCATTGTTTGTCGGCCTTGGGGCTACAGTTTTGCCCTTAGTTGTTGTCGCTGCTGCTGCTGCTGCCGCAGCTGTCGCGGCGTTTGAAAGAACAGACAACGGCAAGCAATGTCGCTTTGGAGAGGGGGAGTCATCGGCAACGAGAGCATCATCGGTGTGTATACAACGCTTCTGCAGGGGTCAAAAAAAGTTCAGTCAGCATGCGATTTGCGCCAGGCCACTTCAACACTGAATTCTCAAGGTTTGAGCCGCCTCAGAGGTGTACCAGGCCGGATCGCTGAGATGGAGTGACCTCACGTCATGTGCCACAAACAAGACAGGACTCTGCCATGTGTAAAACTCACCTTGCGCTTGCGACAATTGGCACATGCTTGGCTAACTTGTCGGCGCTTTACAGGCAAGCCAGAAGTGTCTGAAGCGACGAATTTAATGTCCATTATGACGAAGAGGACAAGCCGCGGCGATGGGTGAAAGAAACAAGCGGGCGAAAAGAACTCAAGAGAAGGAAGATAATGAGAGGTTTAGAAAGGGGCACTTGAGAAAAGCCCCAAGTTCGTGACCAAGGAAGGAAAGCTTGCTTGCATCTTAACCCTATTTTGTGTATCAAGTAACCCTACCGTTTCTAGATGACGATGACTAATAGAAGAGTAAAAACAGGCGCCGCCTACATGCGCGCCCCCATTTCTTTCATGCGCCCCCTCCCTAGTATTTTTTGAATTACCTAAGCAAGATTTTGCTGTAGGCCAGCAAGAAGACTCAAGATATATACCAGTAGCAACAAATGGAGACAAACAATGCACTGAAAATTGTACATTTAATAGCTCTGAATATTTAAGAGGGCATACCTTTGAAGTCATTATATGGCTAATCTGATGAGACTTGATACATTTTGAAGCTTTCCTTTTCATAGGCTCAATTTTCTCAAATCTAGACGAGCTCACACTTTGTACTTGTGACCAGCTGAGTAGGTGTTTTGAAAGTTAGGCGCTTCTATGGCTCTAATTCTAAATTGTTTGCTACATCATCTGCTGTATTCTTTGCATTTACAGAATTTAAAGTGTCTGCTAAAGTATCTGCCTGCCTCCATCTCCAGCTGATGTACCTAATGTATCTGGTCTATTTGGTGTGGTGTATCTGCTTGCTCCATCTGCTGCATCTGCATCGGTGGTAAGGGGGTCAAAATCTTGCTTAGGTAATTCAAAAAACACTAAGGAGGGGGGCGCATAAAAGAAATGGGGGCGCGCATGTAGGCGGCGCCGTAAAAACAGTGCTCCGAATAAACATCAACTATGAACTTCGCTGTCCCTCCGTGCTCTCCAAACTAATAACTCGGGCGACAACGCAGAGTATACAATGAACTTTATCCGAATTCTCGCACACTTCGAGGTACATTTAGCCATCCTCCTTTATCCCCCGGTCTTGCTGACATCTTCTATCATTTCAGGATCTAATCGTCGCGCACATCCTGCGCCAACCGGGTTTCCACCGCGCCGTGGGGAAGATACAACGTAGCGTTGACGATCTGCGTTACGGCCGCAACCCCGACGAGCCGCTGCGTCCCGGCGAAGCTACAGAGGAGCAGAAGGCGCCGGTCGGCACGGGCCCCGGAGGCTCAGCGCAGCAGGGCGGCTCGTTCATGACGCATTTCATGCAGGAGTTAAGGAATCAAGCACGGGGGGTGCCAACACCGGATGAGAAGCAGAAGTGAGTAATTCTAGGGCCAGGTCTAGATAATGGTAGAGATTTGTCAAATTGCGCTCTTTCTAGGCGGCCTGATTTCCAAATAATGATTTTTTTTTCCAACCCGCGCTTTTGCAAAGGTAATATAGTATCTATTAACGCGACATATAGTTGGATCCGCCCTTATAGCGCAGTGGTAGCGCGTGTCACTCGTAATGACAAGGTCCTCGGTTCGACTCCGAGTGGGGGCAGCTGAAAGCACGCATCGCGGCTTCATTTCCTTTTTGGTTCCCAATCTTTTGTTACCAAATCTCGTCCTGACGATTCTTTCGTCTTTCTTGCTGCCCTTTTCTCTCGTTTTCGTATCTTGTCTCTCGGTTTTGCTTATAAAGCGCGCAAAAAAAAACTTCCCTCCTACAACTCCAGGAAAAGGAGGTAACCCTAAGCAACCCTTATTTTTACACTCTACAACGAAGGAACCAACGAAGAAGACAGACAGCGAAGCCATGGAGTGCGAGGGTGCACCGGATGTCGCCGCCACGGCGCAATCCGCTGAGTACCAGACAGAAAAGGAGATCATAGATCTGGTAATGACGAACGTGATAGACCTCGCTGAAGGTGAAATTGAAGAACAAGCGAGGGAAACACGAGCGGCCAACCCCATTGAACTACCAGAGAAAAGGACCATCGAGCAACAAGAAAACAAAATAGAAAAGGAAAGAAAGCATGGAGGAAAACTGACCGAACGGGAACGTAACCTCGCCATCGCTCACAAGTTCATTGCCGCCGAAAAGAAGCAGGTGGAAACCAGGGGCAACGCGCTCAGTTGGCTGGCCGAGAAGCTCCCTGAAATATGCAACCAAGCCATCTCCATGGCCAAAGGGGATGCAGAAGTGAAAAAGCTGACTAGCCATGTGTCAGCTGAATTCAGAGCGATGTTCGCAAAGATACAGCATGGAAACCCCACCACAGGTGGCGAAAAGAACAAGCCGACTGACGAGGCACCGAAAAAACAAAGCAAGCCGAATGGCAAGCAAACATATGCGTCAGTAGCCAAGCAGGTGTCTGAGACACAAAAACAACCAGCGCCCCCGAGAGAGAAAACGGGACCGAAACCTCCGGCCAGGGAAGCAGAGAAAAAGGTCCGGGTCTTCATCCGAGGACCAGCGTCAAACAAGGAGGAAACCGTGAGCGCCGAGCTAGCGAAGATTTTCAAGGGTACGCCCAAAGAGTTCGAAACGAAGAAGGTAAACTCAGGCTGGGCATTCTACATTGAGAAGAGCAAGGCAACCACAACAAACCTAGAAAGGGCAAAGACAGCATGTGGCGCAAGAGCGTGTGAGTTGGACAGCAAGTGGACACACGCACGAATCACTGGCCTGTCGGATTTCTATGTCCTCAACGAGGGGGGCCCCGTGCCCACAAAGAATGAGGAATGGTTCACCGGACAAATTGCACGGCAAACCGGGGGACAAGTCAAGGCCATCAAGTGGCAGATTGAGGCGGAGAAGTACAAGGACGCCACCCTCCGCGTCGCCATCGACCTGCCGGAAGGCAAAACACTCCCCTCGGCCATGAAATTCGAGGGAAGCAACAATGCGGCACAAGTCAAAAGGTGCAGGACCCCGTCCCTACCTTTATGCCGCACCTGCTGGGAAGCGCATCCCACCACAGGCTGCAAAGCACCCCCGAGGTGCAGGCTCTGCGGGAGCCGCAACCATCAGGAGAAGGAGCACTCTGGCCCACCCACAGCCTGCATTGTGTGCAACACTGCGGGACACGCAGCAGGAGAGGCAGCCTGCAAAAGGGACGCCCGGGTGAGGAAGTCCGCGACAGGACCAGAGACCCAGGTGCAGGGGAAGAGAAAGGACGACGGCCAAGGCTACAAGAAAAGAAAAAGAACAGCCACAGCGGAATCCGAGTCCGAGCCTGAAACCGAAAGCGAACCAGCCCAACCCTGCCAAGACGCATGTTAGGAGACCTAACGATCTGGAGCGTCAATGCTGGAAAAGGGGAACCGAACCACGTGAATGCACTACGACAGGCGGTCGAGCAGAGAGTAGACATTCTCCTGATACAGGAACCCTGGATAGGTCAGCATAAGGACAGAACAAAGGACCACCCGGAATTCACTCGGCATAGCCCGAGAGATGGATGGGAGGACCGCCCCAGAAGCATAGCCTACGTACGAAAAGACATAAAAACAACGGAGACGCACCAGGACCATCCGGACCTATGCCCGATCCGTATAAAAACAACGCAGGGGACGCTTCAACGGATAGGGGCATACAACGCTCCAGAAAGCCGCAACTGCATAAGGCCGGGCGAAGGCCTGCAGGAGCTCATGCGCTCAGAAAAAGAGAGCGCATGGATAGCGATAGGGGACCTCAACGCACATCACGGAACATGGGACGCTAATCCCAGGGAAAATGAAGCGGGGAGGACCCTGGAAAGCTGGATGAGAGACAATGACCTTACCGTGCTCAACGACAAAGACGAACACACACACAGCGCCGGCAGGGTCATAGACCTCGTCATCACACCTCAAACAACAGTGGGCAAATGGACAACCTGCATGAAGCTGATACCAGGAAGCACTAGCGACCACGAGATTATTGAGGTGAAAGTAAGGACAAGGACAACACGGAAAAGACCTGAAGCAAAGTGGAGGCTAAAGAAAATGAACGTCGACAAGTTCGTCGCAACATGCAATCAAGAAGCTGACCAGCTGGAAAAGCTTTTAGAGGGCAGTGGCGACGCACTAGACACAGCTGAGCTCCTTGCCAAGGGTCTGATAGCAACTGTAGAGAGGGCACTTGAGGCTTCAACACCAAAAACGCCCCCCAACATTGTTCTCAAACCGTGGTGGAACGAAGGGTGCAAGGAGCAGAACGCGCGGATGAGGAGAGCCCGAATAGACCACCGCAACCAACCCACAGACAGCCAGAAGAGGGACGAATATGCGAAGCAACGAAAAGCAATGAGGAAAGAAATCACCAAGGCAAAGAGAGCCCTCATGAGCAAGATCATAGCCGGACTGAAGGAACCGAAGGACGTCTTCCGCGCTGTCAAATGGGCCAACGACAAGGTAGACAGACGCATCCCCCTGCTGCAGAGACCCGACAAGACGAAAACCACCTGCACAGCCGAGTCAGTAGCGTTGCTCCTGGAGACACACACAAAGGAACACACAGAAAATGAGTGGTGTTTTCACGAACCTAACCCAGAGGCAAGTGAATGGCCATCCCTCACCCGAGAGGAAGTGAGAGATTCTCTGTGGAAACCTGCGAACACGGCCCCAGGAGCAGACCGCATCACAAACGAGGTTTGGAAAAGGGCATGGGAACCGCTAGGCAACATGATAACGAAGCTGTACAACCTCTGCTTGGAGAACGGAAACCACCCAAGCATCTTCAAAGAGGCAGACCTAGTAGCGATCCCGAAACCTGGACGACCACGCGACGAGCCCAGATCGTACCGACTCATATCACTCCTACCCACCCTGGGAAAAGGCATGGAGAGAGCCGTGGCGAGAAGGCTAGCAGAAGAGGCGGTCCAAAAAAGGATCATCCCAAGGAACTACATCTGCGCAGTACCGAAGAGGGCGGTCACGGACCTCCTCATCGAACTGCGCGGAAGGATAGAAGACGCACAGCTCTGGAAAAAAGTCACTTCGATCCTGACCTTCGACATCAAGGGCGCTTTCGACGCGGTTGAACCAGCGAGAATGGAACGACAGCTGTCGGAGAGCCGATGGCCGACCAAACTGTGTCGCTGGGTCAGAAGTTTCATGGAGGGAAGGACAGCACGCATGAGAACGGAAGAAGGCTGGACGACGAAGCGAGTAGGAGGCTCCCTCCCACAAGGCTCTCCAGTCTCGCCCATCCTATACATGCTCTTCATGGCTCCCATCTACAGGAGGATACCAAACCTCCTAGGATACGCAGACGATGGAGCACTGGTAGTTAGAGGCCAATCTTTCGAAGACAACTGCCAAAAAATCAAATCACTGATGGAAACAGTGATAGAATGGACGGCACAGAACGGGCTAGACCTTGACCCAGGAAAGTCGACACTCCTGCACATTAAAGGCAGGAGGAGGATCACTGAGAACCCATCTGTCACAATCGAAGGAATGGGAGAGGTGAAACCCACACCAGCAAAGGAACCAATGAGATGGTTGGGGCTTCACATCGACTCTAGCCTACTCTTCAAGGGCCACGTAGAGAGAACGGCAGCAAGCATCAACCGAGTAGCCAACGGCCTGAGATACCTGGCCGGATGCTACAAGGGAGCAGACACAACATGCATGCTGAACGCAGCCCGAGCGTGTGCGCTGAGCAAAGCCCTATTTGCATCGAGTACATGGATGGGAACTGAGACGACAAAAACAGCAACAGAAAAAGTTAACGTCGCAATCAGAAACTGCCTGAGGGCAGCACTGCCCATGTACTGCACGACACCAAAAGAGTGCCTGCACCACGCAGCAGGCCTCCCGCCGATCGAACTCCTGTGGGAGGACGAAAGGAGAAGGGAAGCCATACGCTGGCACACACTGGACATAGATCATACTCTGCGAGGAGGAGCACATAATCCAGTCGTGATGAGGCTACGAAGACTGCTTCCGGCGAGAATGGAAACACACATGACACTGAAACCGACAGTCGCAGGACCAAGCATGCCCCCTCGAAAGTGGCTCAGCAAAGAGAAAGAGGCTGAGAAACACAGAGAGGAGGTGGACATGGCCACTGTAGGAACACTCATAGCATACTCTGATGGCTCGAAAGACGCAAAGGGAAACACAGGAGCAGGATGGGTCACCACCATGGACGGAACCACCCTGGAAACAGGACATAGTGCTCTGGGCAAATGGGTGGAGGTTGCAGACGCAGAAGCGTACGGGGCATGCGAAGCAGCCAAGCGGGCCGTGATGCACACAGACGCCGAGGAAATCTGGATATGTCTGGACAACCAAGGAGTAGTCGACCGACTGCGCAACCCGCAAAAGCGAAACAGTACCTCCCAGGACATCATTGACAGAACGAAACGGATCCTAAACACGTGGAAGAACAGAAAGGACAGGAGACGCGTCCAAGTGCTCTGGGTCCCAGGACATGTAGGCCTGGAGGGAAATGAACAAGCCGACGCTCAAGCCAAGCTCGGATGCCTCGGACACATCCGCGAACCCCGCGTCAGTCTGGCAGGGGCAAAGAGGTGGAGGCGAAACCAACTGCGTGAGGAGTACGAGAAATGGTGGAAAGGGCAAAAAGGATATCGCCCATTGCAGGACATTCCATGCAGCCCCCCGTTTCGAACGCCGGGCTACAAAGGAGTGGACAGAACGGAACTGGGGCATATCCTGGCAGCCAGGACGGGACATGGAGACTTTGACCAGTACCATGACCGTTTCAATCACCAATGCCCACGCAAATGCATCCACTGCAAGCAGCCGAAAGAACGAGGACACATGTGGACGTGCAAGACTTTACCAAGGCCGTGGGGCCAGAGGTTCACGGACAAGCTACTGAAAAACACAAAGGCAACAAAGTACGTTGCTAGCGTGCTACACCGGAACCTAAGGCACCTGCAGCAGAGGTGAGAAAGGCAATCCCCATGGAGGCACAAGGCGCGGATGCAATAAGCTAAGCCAAAAAAAAAAAAAAAAAAAAAAAGAAGGAGGAGGACGGACAAGGGGACGAGGGGGGCGAGGGGACGAGGGGACGAGGAGGCCGAGGAGGCCGGGGGACGAACGGAGGGGAGAGGGAAGAGAGATGAGAGAGGGAGTGCTTTTAAAAAAAAAAAAAAAAAAAAAAGAAGGAAAATAGAAGACAAGGCGGACGGAGATGTCGAAGGGACGCGGAAGAGAATTCGGAAGGTCCTTTCTCCCGACGCCCAGGGTCTACTAAAAATGCGGCAACCACCTCGCTGAACAGAGGACAAAACCGACGTACTCCGCCAGGGCCAATACCCAGGGCCGACAGCCGTTGGCCTCTTAGACTAGATCACTATATAGGTAGGGCGCCAAAAGCCAAAAAGAACCAGGTAACCAATCCTGGAAACACAACCACCCAACCAGCGGGGAAGCCCTTGGGGCAACGTCTTCCGGAGAAATCTCCTGGCCACAAGGCTGGACCCTCAAAAGTCATAGGAGTATTTCGAAGAGGACGAGTACCTGCAACTGCTGACTGCCCGGAGGAGGGGTCGGAAGACGACATCTCCCAACTCCCCCTCCGTCCAGAACATGCCGTCGTATTACCGGGAAAACTGGTAGGTAGACGCTAAATAGTACATACATACATACATACTTATAAAGCGTGTTTTATTTTTGTCCCGAATGCTCTTACCGTTCGTCTCTTTTCTGTAACTGCAACTTGTCACTTGCACATCATCCCATCCCATCCATCCGTCTCTTCTCTTCCCTGTTGATCTAGGGCTTGCTTGGGTCTAAGCAGCACAAACAACCCATCGGAGAGTTTATTTCTGTCTCAGGTTAGATAGAGGCAGATATTGGACAAGGGATAACCAGATGTGATTGTGTTCTTCCATAGCTCTAATGGTGTTTATGCGTTCTTAATGGTCCACGGCTTTGTCCTTGGCATGCAAACAAGACGCTAAAAAATCAGACGGAAATTGAAGGATCTTGGCGAGGGGTCATATAAAAAGAGGATCGAAGAACGAAGAACGAAGAAGATTTCCTGTAGGGAACAATAAAAACGCAAAGATGATGTGAAACGAAAGCGAGGCCGCTTAGCCTTGGCACAAGGGGCACAACAGCTAGGGTTGGATAGGGTTAAGAACTATTAGTGGGTGTAAGTCGCATGTAAGTCTAGACTTCCCTTTCCTTCCTCGTGGCTTTATGCTTCTTTTCCAGTCTGCCCCCGCCAGATCTTGCTTTTGGGCTTAATAGAAGTCCCAGAGGAAGGGCTAAGATGAGAGCAGCACCAATAAGGCAGACAGAAAGGCAGGGTATCCCCTGGTTGTGGTTATCACAGCAAATCCTCCGTCGGTCTTCACTGTGACGCTGTGCTACTCCTGTAATTTCTAGTTTAAGCTCCTAGAGGTTATTCTCCTCGATAGATGCAGGCTCTGAACTGCACTTGCTGGGCTCCTGTTATTCTATTCACCTTATGCTGCTAGACGAAACGAACGAGGTTGACGGAGAATTTTTGGCGAGCAAGGTGAAGACACCGTGCAATCACTGTGCAAGGAACTGTACGAGATACTGCCCCTGCTTCAAGGGAGCCGTAGGAAACGAGGGCTTGTGTTTGAGGATGGAGGAGGAAGGACTATAGTATCTCACCGACGGCTACTAGGCTGTAGATTTTTCTTTTCCTCCTCTTCTTCTCTTCTTCTCTTCAGCCTGCCGCTCTTTTCTGGCTTCGTTTGCACAAACCTCCGCCATTCTTTTGCTGGCTCCCGGCGGGCTTCTCTTTTCATTCTCCTTGTTGCTTTCTTTTGTAGTAGCCGGGCTACATTCACGTTCTTTATATCCGATACGTACTGATTCTGACGACGTTCCGTATCGCTACTTTCATTCATTCACTGAGTCTTCGGCTCCTAGTCTTTCTTTTTTTTTCTTTCTTTCTTTTTTCCATTCTATCTAACCCGTTGTAACAACCATGAGAGTCTCTTCGCTCTTCCCCGAAGCCGGCCGCCTCGAGCAGCGCTGGCCGCAGCCCGAGCCTGCCCGCCAAACCCTCACTAGCTTTGTAACCGTGACGACTACTGTGACCGGGCCGACTGCCACCTTTATTCCGGCTGTCCCGGCCACTGACTATGACGACGACGAACTTAGCGACTGGGACTCGGAATTCGACGATGACGACCAGCTTGATTGGGACAAGATTCTCGACACTTACTCTGCCGAGGATCTGGCCTGTGAGTCTGGGGATGAGGGCGATGATACTTCCTCGGCCCTGCCTTCTTCATCCAGCGGTCTAGGTGGCTATGTTCCTAATGTTCCGGGAATTGGTACTGGAACCTCGGTTGGCACAGGCACTGCTGCTCCCCCAGCCGTGGTCCCCAGTGTTTCTTCTGTGCCCCCACCTGCTGTCCCTCCTCCTGCCGCTCCGCCTGCAGCTTCGAGCTCTACTCCTGCTGCTCCTGCGCCTCCAGCAGTGGCTCCTGCCCCGCCCGCTGCCGCCCCGCCCGTCTCCTCGAGCACGGCTCCGACCCCACCTCCTGCCCCACCGGCCCCCGCCTCATCCACCTCTTCAAGTGTGACTCCAACTCCACCTCCTACCCCACCGGCTGTTCTTAGCAGCTCTACTTCGACTTCAACCTCGACCCAGACTGAGACCAAGACGACTACTTCTAGCAGCACCACTTTTTCTACGTCTATTCGCAAGACCAAAACCAAGGCCAAGACTACTGCCACCACACCCTCGTCGACTCCCCTCAGCGACTCCATAATCACCTATGTCGCCACTCCCGCTGCCGTCGAGGATCCCGCCCCTGCTTCAAGTGGAACTTCTTCTATCCTGCTGGGTGGCCTGTACGGCTCCGATCCTTTCCCGACCCTTGCTACCGCCACTCAGTCTGCCACCTCGACTCCTACTCCCGAGCTTTCAACAAACTCTTCCCGCGCGACTGCTGCTGGAATTGCTGTTGGAACTACTGGTAAGTCTTAGTCGTCTTAGGAGCATTAATCCCTGATTAGAAGCCACTAACTCTTCTTTAGCCGGTGTTGTCTTTGCTGCCTCAGCTATCTTCATTCTGGCCCGCATGCACATTCGCCGCAAGGCTGATGCTGCAGGCGACAGATCTGAGGCCGGCTCAAGTGCCGGTAGCAGATCACCTGCGCCCCCTATTTCACCGGTCGCTTCTTCGCCGAGCCACAGCCGTGCCATGACCAACTCTCAGTTGATGGAAGATGTCATGGCCGTGGCTTACGGCAAGGAACTCCCCAAGGCCACTCCTGCACCGCCACCTGAGCCTGTCCAGCTGCCCCCTGGAATGGTCGTTCATGACGGCCGTGCCAGCATTTTCCCGTACTATGATGTTGGAGCCATCATCACCCCTGCCCCTGCAGGTGCTTCCTACGGCTACCAGGACGGCCAGGACTACTCGCCTCCTCCGCACATGATGGCCAATAGCCACTCGCCACCCCGTACGCTAGCCGAACCGTATCTGCCAGACATGGAGGATGGTGAAGCCGGAGATCGCACCACAGTAATGATCTGGATGGGCGGTGTCGATGGGCTCCCTTCACCGAACCTAGCTCCCAACGGAGCCCCTATGACGCCGTTACCGCTGACTCCCAGCGCCGTGGCACCTGTTGTGCCGCGAATTGCCGAGCCGCAGTTGCATCCTGGATACCCGGCCGATACCGAATCATCGGAGCTGGACGAGGCCGTGCGCATTCCATCGATTTACGCATCGCAGCTGCAGGCATCTGGTCCAGCACACCGCAAGAGCTCTTTCTATCCCGATGACCCCATGCCCGAGTTTATGCCTATGCCTGAGTTCTCCCGGCCTGAAAGCCCTTGGGAATGGAACCAGCACGAGGCTCAGGCCCGACATGAAGCCGATGCTAGACGTCGCATGTAATTTTGGCCTACAAAGGTTATTTTTCGTTCTGGATGTGAAGCTGTTGTTAATGAGGACCCTTTATAGAGGATGTTAATGGCAGCAGGCTATAACAGCGGACATATTATTATTTATCCAACTTTTTATCCATCTTCTCTTCTTTGTTTATTCCTTGGCCAAGATTTACTCTTGTTTCTCTTCTTTTATATATTGGACTTTTTTGTCTGTTTTTCCTTTTGTCTGTATGTAATAAAATAGGTATACCAAGTTATGCAGCATGTCCTTCGAGTAGACAAATCTAAGTATGGCTGGTGCGCCCTGTGCGTCCGGAAGAGAATCTGAATCTTGTAAATGCCTAACTCACTGCACCCATTCTATATCCTCAAGATTGAGTAGTTGCAGAATCATCCATCAATATGCCTTAAAGGTTCCTATGTTCTTCACCCAGCTCATCCCATCCCATTGGATCAAGTCCCAGTCCGATGTCTTATCCCGCCTAATTGTCTTGGCTGGTGGTACATAATCACTCTGTCTTATAGTTTTTGTCATTGGCCCCCAGGCCTTTGCCGCGTGCTGCTGTGCTCTAATTATCCCAGTCCAGTCTTATCTGCTTCCTGTTTCCTTGACAAATATCCAAAAGACCCCGGGAGGGGTTGTTTCTTTCTCTCTTTTAGTGGCTAAGACTAGGCAATAAAGCCTCTGATGGAGAGACATATGCGCGATCAAATGTCTGCATATAATCCATCTGACACTTGTGTATAGAGCGCCTAAGAAGCCTCTCATGCATAGCTTCATGCTCCGAGACAAACCGGCTCATGTGGTATGGGGCTTATGGCTGGCTGCATGTTAACGGGCCGCCTCTGCACCCCATTTTTCCTAGATTTATGCTTGCGATCTGATTGGCATCTGAGACATGGCAGAGGGAAAGCTGGGAGCTTGGGTAGACAGGCGCTTTAGCCTCGGCATTTGCTTTGGTTCAAGCCCCTGGTTACGGGTGACGTCCTTGGCATACTACACCTGGCTTTTGGTGACTAGACAGGCCAAGCTGTGGTTCAGCATACACAGTACACAGAAAACACAAAAAGGCGCACCTCCAGACTATATGTGACGTTGTGCATGCAGCTCAACAGGCCATTCAAGTTCCCCAATGTCATCTGCCTTTCCCCTCCCTCCCTCCCTCCTTCTCCCCAAATTATTCACAGCTACTATGATCAAATCTCCACCAAAAATGTCAGAAAATCTGAGCTCTGCTCCCTCTATAGCCTCCTCGGAGCCCGGAACAATCACTACCCCAATCACTGCCCTCAGGAACCGTCCTCTATGGACGCAATTCTAGGTCACAACGGAGCACAGGGTGAACACCTTGTACAGACCAGAATTCCAGTTCCATCCTGGTCACTCTCTACTGGTTGGGCAGCAAAGGAAATTAGGTTTCCCATTTTTTGGGAAGGCATGAGAAGAGGTCCAGCTTTAGCCAATAATGCTTGACTTCAATTTAAAAAACGAGAAAAAAACAAAAAACAAGATACGTGATCGCACAACGCTCCAAAAAGTTCAGCCGAATGTCTCCAAGCAGCAGCAGGATGCCTGTGTAACATGAAGTTATTTGTGGATACGTCCAAACTAGCAGTAACCCGAAAAAAAGTAGCCTCATGGTAGTTGCTAATGAAAGAGCCTAAGTGCCCCACAAAACCCTGACTCGAGCTCTAGAACTAGAGCAACTACGATATCTGCATCCAACCCTTAGTTCTTCCCTCTGTCTTTGTTTTCTTGTCCTCTTCTCCTATTCGCAGTGGAAATAAGGCCCAGCTCGTTAATTCAAAGTTAATTCCTAAGTCCGCCTATACATATGTCACTGACAAATACTCCTCTATAGTGGCCGCAATGACTCGTGTCCTGCCTTGTGCGCTCACCTTCACTCCATATCGCATCTCACATCTCACATCTCATATTTCATACTTCAAATACCGCATATACATCATATGCCTCATATACCTCATATACCTCATGATTCATATGCTTCTTACATCATAACCCCATACCTTTGCCTCATATCTCATATAAACTAGTCGGCATTTAAAAGTCTCCGTAGCTCCAAAATAGTTTCAACCCGGGGCCATTACCATGCTCCAAGCCCGCGCATGGTCCAATCATCAAGTGAGACAACAGCTAAAACGCCTCTTTTTTTTCTCTCTTTTTCTATGTCCAGCGACTAGGGCCGGAGAGAGCTTGGTTGAATTAGCAAGCGATACATAAACTTGAGAAATATAGGAGGCTACATCCATCCGAAAGCGTCGACTCCGATGCATCTATGGGACGATTTCCAGGGTTTGTATAAAACTTTATATGTAATGGGGGCAGAACATGGATCGAGATACCTGCTCACATGTAACACAAGTGGCCCTCAGGGGCCAAAGCGCACCATACTTCGCTGTGCAAGAGGTCCCATATCACCTACAGCTTTGACGCAAAAGGAAAACAATGTGGGACATTGTTCTAGACCGATCTTCGTGAAGATGGCGGTGGTGTTGAAGAATGAGGGAAACAAGAGAGAACAAGACGTGTCGACAAGACCCAGACCCCCAGTGAGCCAATGCTTGATTACCCTTGGTTAGACATTACCCCATCTCTCCGGCTTTCCGTCTCTACACCCTCGTACCAATGCTTGGTGTGTGTGTAATGGTGATGCAGATGTAGCTTCAAGATGTCTAGAAATAGGCCTCCTCACCCTCTGTCTTTTCCATCTTTTTGCTGCTCTTCTTTGCTCTTCATCATCAGCTTCATCAACCAGTTTGTCCTTCATCCTTCGCACTTACTCTTCTTGTCCAATCGACATACACATACATACACACATATACATATCTACGCAACTACTTGAATCGCACCTATACACACAATGGCCTCTGTTCTTACTCTCCGCTCATCTCTCTGGGCTCTCCGCCAATCTGCTTGGTCACTTAGTACGCGGACCATGTCCAGTGCGGCCGGAGCTGCCCTCTCGCACTCTGAGCCTGTATCGCATACCACCCCTCCCCCTTCTATGCCAGCTCGCCATCCCAAAATGCCTCCTAACTACGAGGCCGTCACCGGCGACCTGGAGACTTTTGACCTGCCGACCAGTGTCAGCGGCAGTCGTGAGGACCAGATGCTTGGCCAGCGACTAATTGCTGCTTTTCGTCGGGACGGAATCTTGCAAATCCGTATCCCTAGCATGCAGCAAAATATTGTTGATGATGCTTTTGTGGCTAGCAAAGCCTTTTTCCGCCAGCCACACGCGGAGAAGGCAGCGTTGGTTGATCCCTACAGCTACGGTGGGTACATCGCTTCCGGTGAAGAAATCACCGATGGAATTGCTGACTACTCGGAGATTTACACCGTCACCAAGGATGTGGCACCTACTGATCCACGCTTCAAGCTACCCTGCCACGGCCAGCAGCCTTGGCCTAACAAGACCTTCAAGGATGTCGTGAATCGGTACATGAAGCAGCTGGGAAATACAGGTGATATTATGCTCGGCCTCGCAGAGCTCGGCCTTAATATTCCCCGCGGATCTCTAACCAAGCTGTCCCAGGATGGCTGGCACCATCTTCGGGTTCTTCGGTAAGTCTCAACGTCCAGCCCCCTCCTTTCTTCTTTCTCCCTCCTTCTTTCTCCCACTTTAGTAGCGGGCTTTGATTGCGGCCCCGGCTAACACGATTCAAACGGCAGCTTCCCGCAGAACAACAAGACAAATGGCAAGGGCAAAGATGGTCGTGGCATTGGATCACACACCGACTACGGCATGCTAGTGATTGCCAGCCAGAACGATGTAGGCGGTAAGCTTATTAACCCTAGTATGTCCCCTGTGATGTCATAGCGCTAACATCCTAACCAAGGCCTCTTTATCCGCCCGCCTTACGACGACGAAAAAACGCAGAACTGGGCCAAGTCTGCTGCAGGAGTCAAGGAGAATGATGCAGGCTGGGTCTTTGTGCCTCCAGTTAGCAACGTGTTCACTGTGTTCCCTGGTGACATGCTCCAGTACATGACCAACCACTACCTGCCGTCGACACCGCACAAGGTGGGCTTGAACACAACTGAGCGCTTTGCCTTTGCCTACTTCCATGAGCCCCACTTCGACAGTGTGGTCAAGCCACTGCCTGGGTACAACGGTGGCCAGGAGCCAACCGAGGGCATCCACTACGGCACTCATTTTACTAATATGTTCAAGCGCAACTACCCCGACCGCGTGACGACGCAGCAGTTGCTAAAGGACGGGCGGGAAGTGATGCTAGCACAGCCCGAGTATAGACAGGAGTAGATAACGGGAAGGAGGAAAGGGAAGGAGCAGATGGCGGAGTGCCGTTGGAGAAGTGGAACATGGGGTTTCTTTTGTTCACATGCCGTGCGTGGATTCATTTATCTTTGTGATGTTGCTTTGTTCTCTCTTTCTTTTCTCTTTTGTATATTCCTTTTGTTTTTTCTCTAGCCCATCTGGCGTCTCATTTGTCCGTTTTTTTTAGCACCCATAACCCATACTGTCATTCCAACAGCTGCTCCTCTAGTGTCTTTGCCCTGCTTGAGGCCTGTGCAGGGGCTGACGGTGCTGTCATTTCTGTGTAGTATTTCCTATCTATGCATAGGCCGTTTTCTGATCTATAGTAACTTCCCCCTGCTGTTTTCTTTTTTTTTTTTTAACTTCTCTCTTTTCATGGATCATGCTCAGTCGCGATAGCGGAATTTATAATCAATCTCATCTTGTCTTTCTGCAGGCCTCAAAAACTAGGACGTCGTGTACGGAACCCTAAATATACATATGTAAATGTCCATTCCTTCCTTTAGGGTTAACAAAGGCACAGGAGTTACATGGGCTAGCATCCTACGCCTACTAGGCTGTAAATCTGCAGCCATTTTCGGCAAGTTATTGCCTCCCACTCTTATCTGTCATTGTGATATCAAAAGTCTATATGCACTTTAACAGTATTTCCTTCTGGCCTTGATGCTGTGAAATCCAAGTCAACATGCAGTACGCGGCACGCCAAGATATTGATAGTAGATAGTGAGAGAATTTTTCTTGTTTTCCTTCCAGGAAGGAACAAATAAGTTGACAATGCAAACAGGCAGGTATTATAAATAAGTAACTGCCAGCCCAGCTACCTGCCTGTAATATTCCCCCCGCCCCCCAGCCTAGACGTGAAAACTCTTCGATTCCTACATATTGCTGCCAAGCTTATGCTTTGTTTGATATTGATTGATACTATACCGTTGTCACTTAATTAATATTTGTGCCAATTTCCGTCCGCAACATTGAAATGGGCCGTCCGCCCGTCCCCACTCCGGCCGAGACCCATATCTCGGGCCAATCAAACATTCCGTTATCGCGACCCGCTCATGCCTTAGCTGCTTCTGCTGTTGCCGCTGAGCTAGGATGCAACACGCTGACGGGCCTAGATCCCGCCGTGGCTGCTCGTCGGCTCGATGAGATCGGACCTAATGATCTTGGCGATGCCCCTGGAGTGCAGCCTCTGCGAATTGTGATTGCGCAGATCGCCAATGCCATGACCATGGTACTGATTATGGCCATGGCTGTTTCGTTCGGCATTCGCTCGTGGATCGAGGGCGGTGTTGTGGCTGGCGTTATTGGCCTCAACATTGTCGTCGGCTTCTTCCAGGAATATTCAGCCGAAAAGACTATGGACTCTCTACGATCACTGAGCTCGCCCACCGGTACTGTTATCCGCAACGGCGAGAGCAAGGTCGTGCCATCGAGTGAAATTGTGCCTGGCGATCTTATCACGGTCAAGATGGGTGATACTATTCCGGCTGACATGCGGTAAGAAAGATACCCAAGTGTAAACCCCGATGCTGATCCAGTTCTAATCATCACTTTTTTCCCCTGCTCTAGTCTTGTTGAGGCCGTCAACCTGGAGACCGATGAAGCTCTTCTTACCGGTGAATCTCTCCCCGTGCGCAAGAATGCCGCCCTGCAGTTCAATGACTCTACCGGGCCTGGAGACCGCCTTAATGTAGCCTATAGTAGCTCAACTGTGACCAAGGGCCGTGCCACAGGCGTCGTCTTCGCTACCAGTGTGTACACTGAGGTGGGTGCCATTGCTGCTGCCCTCCGCAAGCAGGACTCGCGCTCGCGTCAGCCCAAGCGCAACAGCCAGGGCAAGGTTACTCCTTTCCGCTACCTCGAAGCTTACACACTAACAACTACCGATGCCATCGGCCGTTTCCTTGGTGTCAACATCGGCACACCTCTGCAGCGTAAGCTATCCAAGCTGGCTGTCCTGCTCTTTGGAATTGCTGTAGTCTGTGCCCTAATTGTTCTCGGTGCCAACAAGTTTGATGCATCGCAAGAAGTCATCATCTACGCTGTTGCTACTGGCTTATCCATGATCCCTGCCTCACTGGTTGTCGTGCTGACCATTACCATGGCTGCCGGCACAAAGCGCATGGTCCAACGCAACGTGATTGTGCGCAACCTACGCTCCCTAGAGGCTCTGGGTGCTGTTACTGATATTTGCTCCGACAAGACTGGCACGCTGACCCAGGGCAAGATGGTTGCCCGCGGCGCTTGGATCCCGGCCTTTGGCACCTGTACTGTTGACCCATCCAGCGCACCGTTTGACCCATCGGAGGGCTCCCTGCGCTATGTTCCCGCACAGCCAAGACAGGCTAACCTCACCTCTGGAAGCCCTGTTGGTTCTGTGCTTTCCCCCAGCGCCCTTCTGCAGTCCGGAAAAGAGCCTCTTCTAGACTTTCTCACTGTTGCATCTCTCGCCAACCTCGCCACTATCGTCAAGAAGGATGGCGCTTGGCATGCACACGGCGACCCTACGGAAATTGCCATTCAGGTTTTTGCTTCTCGTTTTGATTACAACCGATTGCGCTTTCTTCATGGTGATAACCCCGAGTGGAGCGAGGTGTCTGAACTCCCCTTTGACTCTGATGTCAAGCGCATGTCTGTTGTTGTGCGCCATAATTCCAGCGGCGAGCTTTTTGCCTTGACCAAGGGCGCTGTTGAGCGTGTCATTGAGGCTTGCACCGGATATGTTGCTTCTGATGACGGGCAGGTTGTTCCTCTAACAGAGAAATTCAAAGCCGAGATTCTACGCAACATGGAGACTTTCGCAGGCATGGGTCTCCGTGTCTTGGCCCTTGCCTCAAAGCCATACCCCTTTGCTGTTGAAAACGATGATGTTGTCCCCCGTGAGAATGTGGAAAGCAACCTAGTTTTCCGCGGTCTCATCGGTCTGTATGATCCACCCCGTGCCGAGTCTGCCTCCGCTGTTCGCCAGTGCCATGAAGCGGGTATTTCCGTTCATATGCTCACTGGTGACCACCCTGAGACTGCTAAGGCTATTGCCATGGATGTTGGAATTCTACCGGCTTCAATGGGACGTGTGGCAGCAGATATTGCCAAGATCATGGTCATGACAGCTACGCAGTTTGACTCACTGACCGATGATGATATCGACCAGCTCCCGGTTCTTCCCCTAGTAATTGCCCGTTGTGCCCCAGCTACCAAAGTTCGTATGATTGAAGCTCTGCATCGCCGGAACAAATTCGTAGCCATGGTGAGTACTTGTCCATATATATATATACAGCCAACCGCTTGATTCTCTATACCTCATCGACTCTCTTTTCGTTATGTTGCTAACTCTATTTTCTCTAGACTGGTGATGGTGTCAACGACTCGCCTTCCCTTCGTCGTGCCGACGTCGGAATTGCCATGGGTCAGACCGGATCTGATGTAGCCAAAGACGCTTCGGATATTGTTCTTGCTGATGACAATTTTGCCTCCATCGTAGCCGCTATTGAGGAAGGCCGCCGCATCTTTGATAACATCCAAAAGTTCGTACTCCATGTCCTCGCCGAGAACATTGCCCAGGCCGGCACCTTGCTTGTTGGGCTTGCTTTCAAGGATGGCCGGGGGCTTTCAGTGTTCCCGTTAGCCCCTGTTGAGATTGTCTGGATCATCATGGCTACCTCGGGCATGCCCGACATGGGTCTCGGTTTCGAGCATGCTGTGCCGGATATCATGCGCCGCCCGCCACAGTCTCTCAGCACCGGCATTTTTACAATGGAATTCCTGGTCGACATGGTAGCCTATGGCCTCTGGATAACGGCCCTATGCCTTGGCAGCTTCACTCTCGTAGTGTTTGGATTTGGCGATGGCGATCTAGGTTTCCAATGCAATGATAGCTACAACGACACATGCGATGTTGTATTCCGTGCACGTGCCACGACATTTGCCTGTCTAACGTGGTTTGCACTGTTCCTAGCCTGGGAAATGGTTGATATGCGCCGGTCTTTCTTTGCCGCACCTTCTTTCTCTATTGACGGTTTGAAGCACTGGGCGCGCACCCTGTGGCGTAACCAGTTCCTATTCTGGGCTATTATTGTTGGTTTTGCAACGCTGTTCCCACTACTTTACATACCTGTCATCAACACCAAGGTCTTCAAGCACAAGGGCATCAGCTGGGAGTGGGCCATTGTATTCATTGCCACCGGCTTATTCTTTGTTGGCGTGGAGAGTTGGAAGTGGGCCAAACGTGTGTTTTTCAGACGCCAGGCCAAAAAGACCCAGGGCGCTGTATGGAAGAATCTGGACATTGAGCAACGCGCCTTTGGAGAATTCTTTGAGCAGCGCGAGGAGAAAATCAATCCCACGGGATCTGACTCTTTTAAGCTAAACGAGAAGCAAGACACTAAAACGGAAGATCAGGCTACTACAATCCCAGACAAAGCTGAACAGGAGCAAGCCATCGCTGACACCGGAAGACAATGACTATGCAGGGGAGGAAAGCCCCGGAATTACATCATTGAGGAGAGTGAGCACCTGAATAAGGGAGAGGGAGAAGCGACGGTGAAGGGTGCAGTGGAAGGAGAGGCTTCGTACAGGGCTAGAGGTGAGGCTAGTTTGATAGGACGTGGTCTGTACACATCAGGGGAGGGGGTTGGCTTGATGGGAGATAGCCAGGCAGGAAAGATACTACTTGCATATAGAGCTGGACATGCATTTGTCCATTCCATAGCTAGATGCCGCAAGATCGGCCGTGCGAAGATCTTGAATATACTATTTACATCACGTGATACTACACAACCAACATCACGTGTGACGGTCAGGAACGCGTCTAAAAATAGATCAGGAAAAAGTTTCAGTCAAGGCGAAAAAAAAAAAAAGACGCGTAATATATATATACACATTGAAACAAGAAACGCGGGTATCTATCAAGCTCATATATATCCAAACATAAAGAAAAGACGAAACGGAATCCTTCTTTTTCCGTTACTGCAGCACCGCCACCGCCGCTGTTGCCGCAAATGATGCGGCCAGTATACCCCACGCTGGCCTTGGACCCCAGCCAGCGCTCTGTGGGCCATCGGGGATGCTGGAACTGCTGGAACTGCTGGAACTTCCCGAATTGCTAGAACTGCCGGAACTTCCAGAATTGCTAGAGCTATGGCTTGACGTGTAGGACGATTCGGTGTTGATACTGCTACCGCCAGTTGGGACCGTGTATGAATTGAATGTGGCATTGGCATTAACTACCGGCACGGGATCACCGACTCGCACCTTTTCGCCAGTGGGGTACATGAGGTTGTACACAGGCAGCGAAGTGCAGGGGATCGGGGTACCAAGGCTATGCGAGCACTGGGTTGGTTCTGGGCGGGGAAGTCAACAAGCTCGCACGTCTCATCGTAACCCCACTGGCAGGTAGCGTCAAGGAGGTTGTACAGCACGTAGTTCTGGGCAACGTACGAGTCCTCCTGCTCAAGACACGAGGCTAGGAAGTTAATGCTGTTAGAGGCACTAAGCGGCAATCTGGAGTCTTCCGTGTGAATCAAGTCGGCACATTCGGATGCGTCGACGTCCTCGTACTCCATCTCCACAGGACCACCACTAATGGGGCTTTTAGCAGCCGAGTCACCGGTTAGGAGGTAATTCCAGGCGTCGTAGCTAATATCGTAAGCACCCTGTGACTGGTCGATACGCAGCAGGTTAACAGTCCGTGTTTTGTTGTATGTTAACGAAACGCAGATGTTGTTGCAGGACACACTGGCCGGCCAGTAGGCCACGCGGTCTGTGTCAATATAGCATCCTAGCACACCGATGGATGACGAGTAGGTGTCGTGCGGTGTAGCAAAGACAGTGCCGGAGTCGGCAAGGCCGGGAGCTATGTAGGCAAAGAAGCCAAGGCCTAGCTGTCGCAATGTAAGCGGCATCAATTCGGATTGGTGGTTGAGGGTTGCTAGGTTTTCGGCACGAGAGAGTGAAACGGGAGTACAAAAGAGACTCCGACAAGGCAAGACAAGAGAGCGGCAGCCCAGAAACTCGGACAGAAAGAAGGTTGTCTTAGGGAGCGACGGGCGGATGAAGTACCGTGAAGGATCGCGATGAATCCGAGCTAAGGTTCAATAAACAACGACTGGACTAATAAAAACTGAAGAATAAGGAATGGTGCGGGACGAACGGACAGACTCTTATAGATATCAATGCCCAAAAATCGTCACCCGATAGTTTTGCTGTTGTGCTGTAGCAAGCTTGTTGTTTGTTGTTGACATTGTTGCAAGGAAGAAGGGAGAGAAGGAAGGGGGGAAAAAAAAAAAAAGGTGTTCAAGGCAAGGGGACAAGCGAGGGAGAACAAAGAGGACAGGCAAAAAGGGAAGACGAGATGGCCCAGGGTCCCTCACCCAAAGGGGGCGAAGGCACGAAATAACTGCGATGTTGGGACAGGGTGGCTTTGTGCCCAGTTAAAGTGTGTTAAGGTGTATTAAGGTCAGTGTTAAGCAGCCATCAAGAACTTTCAGGGCCAGAAACTGGCCAAGTCTCGGAAATTACAAGGCGGGTCGTCAGAACTGGCAAGGGAGGGGGGGGAGAGAGGAGGACAAGTCAAGACTTATGCGGAAGTCGGATAATAAGGTTGACGGGCCCCTGTGTAGAAGATTAGAAGGTTACAAGGCTAATACAGGGCTCTCTACCGTATCCATAGGCTCTCACGTGGGATAATACAGGGCCCAGTCTCACAACCGCTAATGACTTTGACCATGTAGGTTGTCGAGGAAGCCTGCGACCAACCCTTATGGCTTTACATTCTTTGATATTAGGGTTTTTCTTCACCGCCATCCTTATGTAACACGCCATTGGCTTGCTGCCCTCTCATGCAGGGGAGAACTGACAAAAAGCTTTGGAATTGTGGAGCCTCAGGTACCTCAGCTTTTTTTTTTTTTCATAGCTTTGGGAGTTTGTGAGCGTTTATTAGGGTTTGCGCCTGGTGGCCCGGAACTATTCGGGTCCGAGTTAGTGAGGAAGGGATGATTTAAGGACGATGTTGATTGGCGCAGGAAAGGGAGGGGCCCATAAAAAAGAAGACTGAAGAAGAGCGCGAAGAATGACATCTCCCGCGTTGCGGGCTTTTTCCCATTATCTAGTGGAGTGACAAGGGGCTTACGCCTGCTCTCATTTATCCATAATAAGAGGTGAGCTGTATTATATGGATGAATATTTTAATGTGCATGCATAAAACATGTTGGTGTTCGTGTTCGCGGTGCAGACAGGTTCTCGACTCCACGGAAGTTTAATGGAGACAAACGCATCCTGAGTAAGGAAGCATAAGAGGATCTAGATGCTCAAAAATACATTGACTTGGGATACAGCCATACAGGTGCATATGTAAGTATGTATATGTTGCCAAGTATATACATGTCAGACCCACACTGGTCTAGCTTTCTGCATCGAAACGAAGCAAATAGCAATTGCGCCATCCGGTTTAACACGTGCAGGAAGAGCAGGCCGAGACCCTATTCTTCCGCTGAAGGAAAAATGTACTGAAGACACAAGGCCAGCCAGAAAAAAAAGAAAAAAAAAAGCGAGCGAGCGACGAAGAGCCGGGCGTGTACAACAGCTGAGATCAAAGGGCTGCAGAGTTTTCACTGATTGCCTTTTGTCTGGGGTTAGTTGCTTGCATTGCTCGCAATTGCCTCTCTCGGACTTGGCCTTGTTACTATTGCTTGCTATGCAGGCTTTTGAGGAAGGGCCAGACAGAGAGAACAGGCCGCGGCCGAGAAAAAGAAGAGAAGAAAAGCTTTGTGGCTTTCTAGCAAGCGACCTTGGCTCTTTGCAATTATGACAACTAAGACAGAGCTTATTCGTCTTCTCACAGAAAAGATTTCCCTCATACCGAAAGTGGACGGAAGGAAACTTGCCATTACGGAAGGAGTAGTAAAAATAAGGGAGCACCTCTTTCCTGTTCTAGACCAAAGCGGTAGCTGCCTCTGGATATCCGAGGTCTTCTGCTTGCGAAAAATCTGCTTATAAAGAGTCTTTGACAATCGCCTGGTTTTATTTGGTTTTCTCCTTCTTCTATATATGTTTCTTCTTGATATCGAACTCTACGTACCGCTTGCTGGATGGGCTTTTGCTGTGTTTCTTCTCTGCTAAGGGATTAGCCGCTTTTTGCCTCGCACTGACACCCCGCCATCAGAAAAACAAGTGGAACTAAATTTTCGAGGTTTTTTTTTTATTTTACTTTTCTTCGGCTTTTGTTTTTTAAACTTTCTTTTTTTCTCTCTTTGTGTTGATCTCCTTGGTCTTAACAGGCTCTAAGATTTGTCTGAAAGTCTGAAAGTCTGGCATCTCGGCTCTTTTCTCTTCTGTTGTTTTCTTTCGCCATTGAGCGACCGCTGACCTTGCCACAATCTTGCGTCTCACTCCGAAAGCCCTTCTCGATTGTCTCTCTCCCTCTCGATCTGGTTGTCTCGCTTTGCCGCATCCGCTTCGCATCGGCCCGCTTCGGAATATCTCTTTTTTTTTCTTGCCTTCTTTTCACTTGAAATCTCGACCGAGTCCATTTCTCAACGGCGCTTTGCTTTTACTTCGTGGCCAAAATGGTTAGAAATATCGTTGTTCTGGGCGGCAATTCACACCCCAAGCTCGTCGAGAGCATCTGCAACATCCTGGGCATTCAGGCTTGTGATCGCAACCTTAGCAAGTTCTCGGTCGGTGAGTCTCGCTGTGAGATCCAGGATTCAGTGCGTGGGAAGGACGTCTTCATCATCCAAACAGCTAGCGGCAAAGTCAATGATAACTTTATCGACCTGTGCATCATGATTTCGGCCTGCAAGACCGGCTCGGCCCGTCGCATTACCGTGGTCATGCCACTTTTCCCCTACTCGAGACAACCCGATGTCCCCTATGCCAAGACTGGCGCTCCCCTGGCTAGCAGCCGCACCCATGGCAAATCGGACTACACCTTTGAAAGTGTGCCTGGGACTCCCCATCCCAATGTGAACAAAACTGCCAGTTTTAATAGCTCTACAGATATTACCGAACAGCTGGCTAGCTCTTCGCTCAGCACTCCCAGCGGCACTACCCACCCCGACGCTAATGGCTACATTAGCAAGGAGCTGCAGGTCAACCCTGGCTACAAGCAGTGGATTGCTCAGCCTGGAGCCCTAATTGCCGATCTGCTGACTTGCGCTGGTGCCGACCACATCCTGACCATGGACCTACACGACAGTCAGTTCCAGGGCTTCTTCGACAAGCCCGTAGACAATCTTTATGGCCGTCCGCTGCTGAAGCGCTACATTACGCAGTACATTGACAATTACCAAGATGCAGTTATTGTCAGTCCTGATGCCGGTGGCGCCAAGCGCGCTACAGCCATTGCTGACAGCTTGCTAATGGATTTCGCTCTGATTCACAAGGTAGGAAGATGACGAGAAGCTGCGAGCTGCCGCTCAAAAGAATGAAGACGGCCTTTTGGAGACGAGTTTGACTGACTTTTTTGGCCTTTCCTTCCTTTTCTTGCTATAGGAGCGCAAGCCCATTAGAATCAACGACAAGCACAACGCCACGATGATGCTGGTTGGCAAGGTCAAAGGCAAGGTCTGCATTATGATTGACGATCTTGCTGATACGGCCAATACCATCACTCGTGCTGCCCGCGTGCTCAAGCGAGAAGGTGCCGTGGCCGTATACTCGCTGCTTACTCATGGAATCTTCAGCGGCGATGCCTTGCAACGGCTGGCCCAGAGCGATGTCGATAAGGTGGTTGTCACCAACACGGTTCCGCAAGACGAGCACAAGGCTATACTAGGGGCGAAACTGGATGTGCTAGATGTGGGTTGATTCACCGTATTTGCCTGCTTGCTAGTGGCCGAACGCTGTTTGCTAACGTTTTTTTTCTATTTTTCTCCTTTAGATTGCACCTTCGTTCGCTGAAGCCTGTCGCCGAATCCACTTTGGAGAGTCTCTGAATGTATTGTTCTAGAGTTTTTTTCCTTTTAATTATCATGAGTGTTTAAGGCAAAGACGAGAGTTGGTTGTCATCCTAAAGCAGGGCTGTGACGTCATCTAGTGACATGCCCTTTTTCCTTTTTCTCTTTTCCTCCCCTAACGAACAACAAATCCCGGTAGCCACTGGGCCAAGCAACGAACCAGGCAGGACTTGGGGGTGGATGAAAAGCTAGAAAAGAAACAAAGCCCCCCAAAAAAAGAACACACATAAACACGCAAAATCTATCACGCGATGGTTGGCGGCAGAGATATATTCGGCAGAACGAACGTCTGAAGGAACAAAATCCGAAAGAAACAAAAAAAGACGCCCAAAAAAGCAATTCGCCTTGGCAGGCGGGCAACGAGACGGGGATGCAGGGTGGGTAGACAACGGCGTTCTCAGGATATTTTTGATTTATTTTTCTCACTTATTCTTTTTCCCTTTACATCCACATCAATTTTATTTACATTCTATTTATTGCGTTAGAACCGAATGGGAGGGTGGCGAGTAAGAGAGGAGGCTCCTGATAGATGAACAAGACGAGACGCATGATATGAGGCCAGCTCGGTCGGGACCGCGACAGAGGGCAAGGCAAGATATGCGTTGTTCCGTGCTTCTCAGCTCTCGTCAGTTCGGCTCGGACTTTTTTCTTTTTCGTTGTTTTGTTTTTTTTTATCTTTTTTTTTTTTTGCTCAACACCGAAGTCGGCTCGGCTCGTCAAAGCAAAGAGCTCTGAAGAGGAGAAAGAAAAGGAAGCCCATTCGCTTCCTTTCTGTCTAACCCCTTCCGCAAGAAGATTAGCTGCATGACTTGTCGAGTCGTTGAAATTTTCTCTTTCACGTTATCGCAGACACAGCAAAAGCCGGTTGTTCCTGACAGTGGAGGGTATTTTTTATTTTACTTTGTTTCTCCTTGGCTATTTGCTTCTTCCCCCCCTCGCCGCCATATCCTTGACTTTGCTGCGGCTTGCACAAGGTGAGTTGAGGGCCTGTCGGTATTTTGTTTCATCCTTTTTGCCTCATTTATATACCGGCGTCTTGCTATAGCTTGCCGTTTCTATCTCTCCCCTACAACAACTTGGCCTGATTCACCGTTGGCCATGACCCAACTGCAGTCACCGCCGCAGGCCCGACCTGACGGTGATGGCAGTTCTACCAACACTTATGTTGACTATGTACAAACAGCCGTCGAAGCTGCGTTTCTGGTATGAGTACACCATCCAAGCTAACGCCAATGTGTGTCGCATGAAGGATCTGCTGCTAACACGCCTGCCAGATCTACTCCGGTTACAAGCACAAGTTTCTCACTTACTTTGTCTTCATCCCGGCTGGAATCTTCGCTATTCTCGCTGCTTGTTTTGGTGTCGATGTTTTCTTTAACCACGTGCACATCTCGTTCCCAGCATCGGTGGCATGTCTGCTGCTTTTGTTTGCTATGCTAGTTGGCGCCGAGCAGGTCTTGGGGCCACATCGGACGCGGAAGCTGGTTGGATGGATCGATATTCCAGTGAGCCCTTGACCCTTGGCCCTTTCTATCGCTTCTGTGTTTTTTTTTCACATGTGAACTAACTATTCCCTTGTCTCGCTAGGCTGGCTGGGCCTTGCGCTGGATCAACATCTTTTTTGCGCCCTCGTTTGTCATGCTTCCACTTAGTCCATCTATTGGTATCTCGGAAGTTCTCAAGATGATTGCGGTTTTCGGTATATCTTCTGGCCTCTTTCCACATTGTACTCGCGTCGTCTCTAACACCTTCTCTCCCAGTCCTCGGATTCATCATCATGATGGCCTTTTGTGCTTGGTTCACGCGGCTTTTACAGCTGGTCACCGGCACATCTAAACGCTCGGCTGCTGCACGTGCTGAAGAACTCCACATTGCCGATACGGATGAAATCCCTATGACAGCCATGAACATGACCCCACTGACAGATCTGGGGGATCCGACGGCGACCCCTGCCATTGGGTCGCCGTCTAGGTCCGGGTCACCATTTACTCCTGGGTCACCACGGACGCCAGGATCTCCCCATATTCCCGGAACCCCGCGCACTCACTGGTCCCCTCCTGTTCCAGGCACACCCGGTCTAGAAATATCTCCAGCGACCTCCAAGTTCGGTATAAACACCCCTGCCCCTGTTCTCCTCCATGGCTCACCAGTCGCAGTGCCCGGCAAGGTATCATCTCCGCAGTCTCTGCCTCCGCAAATTGGGGCTCTTGTTGCACCACAGCCAACCCGCGCCCAGCGCTGGGCATCTGTTGTTCTGGCGAATCAAGATGCTGTTCTCTATGGCCTTGTTCTTGTCTTTATTGGGATTCCTCTATTTTTTGCCGCCCATTATGCCATGCCCTTACACTTAGCTATTACTATTCTTGCGTTTCAGGCTGCCATGCAGATTCCTGCAACATGGAGACGTTTCCTGCATCCAGTGCTCGTATCAGCCCTGTTCACCGTGTTGATCATCTGGGCCTTTGGCGCTATGCGTGGCCTTTCCTTGACCAAATCGCTTCACAGCTACAAGACTGGTGCAAATTACCTTGTACTTTGGGAGTCCGGAGCTGGGGCTTTGCCCAAGCCCGGCGCTGGCGACATCTTCAGCACTGTGCTAGACGCTAGTATCGTAGCGCTTGCGTTGCCAATGTACCAGTACCGCCGTGAGCTGCGAGAGCACTTTGTCGCAATTACGGTGCCTAATGTCGTCATGTCTATCGGCTCACTGTTCGCGTATCCCTACATCTGTAGTGCCATCGGTATTCAGGCCGAACGTGCACTAGCTTTCAGTGCTCGCAGCCTGACGCTTGCACTGGCTCTGCCAGCCGTGGCGAACCTTGGCGGCGACTCGTACACCATTGCAGCTGTAGCCATTATGAGCGGCATCATTGGTGTGCTCACTGGCACCAAGATCTTGGCGTGGCTGAAAATCCCCGAAGATGATTATGTCACACGCGGCGTCACGCTGGGAGCAAATTCATCGGCTCTAGCAACAGCCATGCTCCTGCGCTCGGACCCGAGAGCTGCAGCTCTGTCAAGCCTATCTATGAGTCTGTTTGGAGCCATTACCGTCCTGTTTACGTCTATCCCAGCCATTGTGAACATTGTGCGATCGCTAGTAGGACTGTAGAGACACAGAATTCGCAGTATATTCCCTTATGATAGGCGGTGCTTATATAGATAGGGGTTGTACCCATCCTTCAGATCAGATTGTCATTTTCTCAATGCTCTTGGCTGCCTCCGCCTTGGTGTCTTCTCTCCACCGTGAAAGTGGCTGTCTGTCATTGACGATGTCTCCCATGGCCCATGTTATGCGCTTTTTATCAGTTATCTTGTCGACCTCATTGTCGGGGCAGATGATGTAAAATTTGCCTTCGGCCATCTCCCGGTCTAGGTACTCGATGACCTGTTCAGGGAGCCATGCGCCCGGCGGCTTTTCGGCTGATACGCTGGCGCCGGTCTATTTATCATGTCGCAACACGTTTTGTTAGCAAAGTGGTCTCATTGCCGCCCACATTACTTGCCACTCACCATGCCAGTAAACGTCCACCCAGGCACCAGGAGATGCACGCCAGTTGGCTCGTTCTGGAGATCAAAGCTTAGCTGCTCGGCAATGCTCTTTACTGCGGCCTTGGACGCATTGTATGCCGGGTTTCCAGGTGGATTCGTGATGCCTTGCTTCGAGCCTGTGATGACAATAGCTGTAGGCCGATGACCGGCACTTGCGGCCTTGCGCACCAGCGGCAGGAACGTCTCGATACCATGCACAACGCCAAATACATTTGTATTAAATGTGTGCTGGAACGCCTCGCTATCAGCCCACGGATTCTCGCGGCTGCCACACGTAGCCGCGTTGAGAGCCAGTAGCTCTATACCACGATCGGATCCAAACACTGTCTTAGTGGACTCGCGGAGCTCTGCCCACGAGGCTGGCAGAGATACATCACAAGTCACTGTGTGGATGGTACTGGCTGGATACTCGGCGGCAAAGGAGCTTAACGGCGCAATGTTCTTGTCAGCGAGAACAAGCGACATGCCTTGTGCGGCACAGAACTTGGCAAGGGCAAGGCCGATTCCAGAGGCCGCTCCGGTGATAAGGCCGGTGGAGCCAGCACGGAAGACACCAGCGGCAGGCATTTTTGCGGGGGTGGGTGGTGTTAGGCGAGTAAGTTTGAGGTGAAAAGAGAGGTGGGTGGCTTTTTTTTTCGGGGGCTTAGCAAGGTTGATTACGTCAAGGGCTTTTTGGCTGATTGTGATCGTGGATGTCAGCGAGGGGGTATTTCCCTTCTCTTTTTTCTTTCATAGATGCCTGGTAAATGAGGAGACTTAATGTTGATGCTCTTATCCAATCTTTCCGTTTTCGTCGAAGCTTAGCCCCACCTTTGTTTTAGAGTATTTCTCTATTTGCACGGTGTACTTTCACTGCCAACAGTTCGGCCAATGATATAACACGAACAAGCCTAGCTTTGCTAGCCAATAAGATCAATGATAGAGACCCACATGAAAGCTGCTGATATATACATATGCAGTGACAGTAGCACATGGCTTCGCTGCCTTGAGTCACTGGACATTGTATTGTTGTGCTCTATTTTGGGGTTGAATCTTACCGAGTGCTGAAGTGCTGGCAAGAGAGCCGACTCTGTATTGACTAGCCTTGAGCTGTAAGGGTCATTTATGCTTGTTAGGTTATATCTACTAATAGTAATTTAATAACTAACACGAGCCGACATTAGACTGCCTGCTGAACTAGTTGAATGCCTTATATTTGTTTCTTTCTAAAGAGCTCCCCCTTGAGGCGTTGCTATGTTTCATCAAGCAAACTTTCGGACTTTGGGAATGTGGTGCAGTATGCCGGCTGATGCGATAGCTAGCTATCTAACTAACTTGTAACCTGTTCTGTGCTTGATTAAATCGCTTTCTTACGAATAAAAGATTCAAAGATAACATGATTCAACTAGCTAATCAATCATTTAAACGGCACGTGTGTATGATATATAACGTGGAATACAGCCCCACTGTAGGTTAGGAGGGTTGCCTGTCAAAAATCACATTCCACTCTCTATCATCTTGCTGGGCTTGCTAGGGCTTTCCAGCTGTAGCTTTCTGTGAGATGGTACTTTTTATCGATCTTGCTCTTGTGCCGGGCACCCAAATATTGTGGACGGCGATGTGATGCAGGTGTCTCTAGATATATAAGCATGTCCTTGGAGGCCACGCTATTAATACATAATGGCTCTGATGGGGCTGTCTACTCTTTTCTAAGGAACAAAGGCTTAGACTGCAGTGGGAATGTCAAGCACAATGTCGCTTGTGTATTGGCTGTGGCCTCCGTGGTTGCTTGTCTTTTAATAAGGATAGCTTTTTATCTACACTTGCTAGGACTTTGACTGTATACTGCAATAGACGTAAAACGGACATGCCGCCTGGTATTTAGTTATAGCAGTGCTGCCATGACTGCCTGCATTCCTGATTGTAAGTAGAGGGGAAAACACCATTTACTTCCAGGCATCTACTCTCGCGCTGACATGACCGATGTATCGTATAATTTGGCAAACCTTTCAGAACGCGCTGTAGATACGACTCGTAGAAGCAAGTTACGAATCGTATTATCAAGTAAATCGAAACGCAAATACTATGCATTATAGGCGCTGCAATTTGGCTGCGCCAAGATGACTAACTGCTTGGGATCAATTCGTGTTGCTATAGCTTAGCTCTGTTGTATCGATGCTGTGCTCCACACAGCCCGGACTAGGCCTGCTTCAGGCTCGTCATCACCACCCCCTAGTGACCTACGCCTACGTATCGTCGCATTTTGCCATGCTTTTTCGAACGGCGTTTTGCAGCTCCCGAACGTATGCCAGGTGATAACTTCCATAGACGTCTTCTCATTGCGCCCTGAAAACCGCACAGAATAGTCCATGGCACACTCGCTGCAGCACTTTACCGCATGCTGCGAGTGTCCCTCTGTATCTTTAACTTCAGCTGCTGCATAGACCGCCCTTGAGTCTAGCTCGACATGCTGACATAGCCCGACGCTTGCGGTCTCTACAGCTGCAGCTACTTCTGCGATGCTACGCCCAGCAATATAAAACGTATATGTGCAGCGGGCCATCAGGGAATTCTGGATTACAGCGACTTTACGTGAAAGTCCCACGGCTAGCCCCGCCGCCATTTGCTCCCAGCGTACATCCAGATCGGGAATGGGAACTCCGTTCATTCCTATTTCCCCCTGTGCTCTAGCAGCCCGCAGAACTGCCTGTCTCGCATCTCGGAAACTCAACCCTACCACTGCGCCTAGGCCCGCAGGCATCCACGAATAGGCATGTCTGCAGTCCCATCCCAGCTCAAGCGGCGATGCAGGCACACCGACGGGCTGGTAGGGGAAATTGCAGGTGTGCAGTTTGGAACAGGCAAAGCACAACACACTATTAGGGACAGCAATTTCAAGGAGCGTTAGAAAGGCAACTTTGTCGGCATGGGACGTGAGATTTCGGCAGCTGTAGGCGAATAGGGAATGGTAGAGAGGCTTGCAAGTTAGGGCAAGGCAGAGGGCAGAGACGGAGCTGAGGTGGTCGCTGGCGATGGTTAGGATTATGTCAAGAGGGAGGTTTAGAATGGGGAAAGGAGACGACGGTAGTGCAGAGGGCGGTGTCGGATGCATTGTGGATAAGTATCAGGTGGCTGAAGAGCACAAGAATGTGGAGAATAGCTATAGTAGAATGGTAGCTGGGGAATGCCGCCCGTCTCTACGACTCTTATATGACTCTTGCTGTCGGTAAGAGCCCTATTCGGCGTCTGGCTACGCCCCGCGATTTCTGACTACTGGGCCAACATGCCTCTCAACTCCACCGCCATCTTTAAATCACGAGCAATCACGTCAACTTGAGCCAAGTCTAGAAGCCCATCTGCATAACACCCAGGGGCATAATAGGGCCCGAAGCGTGCACACAGTAATGGCCATGGCCGCCCGATGTGAGGCCATTATGTAATAGGTTCCAAAGCTAAGGCATATGGCTCTTATAAGAGATTTTACTGGGCTTGCTGGTGTGTATCTTCTTGGGGTCGATTTTGAATTTTGCAGTGGACTTGGAGAAGAAAAGACCGAGGGATTCGAAGGAGCAGTTGTCGTACAAGACCTAGGTGTGCTGGAAGACTACTGTAGGACTCCTTACTTACAGCGCATCAGCCTGTTGAGACTAGGGGGTTTACAGGGAACGAGGCACTATAGCCATCAGCAACGGGGCGGAGTTTACAGTGGCAATCAGCTAATACTTGCTAAACGAAGCGAGGTCTCGTGATGCTGTTGACAATAGTGAAAGGATTTGGAGAGCTTCAAAGAGGGCAGAAAAAAGAATACACTAATGGGCGAGAATTCACTATTTGCACTGTGACTAAATGCGTGGTCCGGATGTCTTTTTGGTTGTTTGGCTGACTTGCTTGCTAATCCCCCTCCTAGTCCTATTTGAAAGGCTCATGACATGTGACCATGTATGATACGGTACGCCTCAGTGTATGATGCCTATTTGTCCTTGCATACAGAGAATAGGGGGTTTGTCATCTTCAACTTCAGTCTTTTGGAGTACTTAACAGCTCTATGCTAGGATTATCGACAAGACTGGACTACCCCCGATGGACAGTAGTGCCTCTTCGGTAGACTGCCTGATAGCTTTTGGCTTGTCTGTGGGTCGCCCGTTATGCGGTGTTTCTGGAGGGCTAAGCCTGGGACCAAAGACTGCAGTTTTGCTTCATATAGGACACGGTCGGGCTGGCTTTGCTTGTGTGGTTGCGAATGGCCTACTCTTTGAAAACTGATGGCCGTTAGCTCCTTTCAAGAAAAAGGGATGCGGGCGATACATGCCAAGGGGCTGGAAAACTAGTAGGCGGACGTTAAATAATACAAACAAGCACGCCAAGGGGCTGCTACTGATGCTGCGACATTAGCTAAATGGGCATCAACATGCAAGAGCCTTGGCTTGGCTTGAAATTCAGGTAGAGGGTGCCAGAAAATCAGTAATCCGCCGTAATAGTGACAGCCCCGTAGGCCCTACTTGATTATTATACATTATGCTTACTAGAGAGCTTCGTCACATCGCTACCCATGACATCGATAAACAGGAACACAATAAATGGATTGGGTCATCCCCACAAAGGTAGGGCAGTCATAGAGCAGGGAGACGACAATCCCTAGTAGTTAGCTTTATATTAAGCGTGAAACGAGCGCTGGTCCCCCGCTTCTAGCCATTCTGCCTTCACTGTGATTACAGGGAGAGAGTCGAAACACCCTGTAGTAGACTGGCTGGGCCTACTGGCTGCTATGCCATGTCTATGTCTCCTGGCGGCTTTATCCTAAGTAGCTTGACTGGTCTCATGAGGAGCGTCAGGTGATGGAACCGGACTTCGACAGTGTAAATGTGCACATTTAGAACCAAGCGGGCTGCTTACTGCCTGCCAGCGTGGGCTGTATTTTGATGTGCGTGATATCTCCTAAAAATCATGTCATCCATCTATCGTAAGATGGGGTGTTGCTGCCTTGAATAAAGCACTAGGATTAGTGACGACGACGATGGCTGATTCTACAGAGCTTGCTACTTTGTGCAGCGCTTTATACTGTGTAAAAATGACGTTTTGCCACAGACATGCGTCTTGACGATTATTTAGCGTAAGTTGGGGGATATAGAGGTTGGAAAGCAAAATAGGCTAGCCCTGCGCCCACTCCGTAGGCTCCTATATACTTCCACACTTGAGACGCCTAGCTTTTGTAACTAGAGCCCCCCCCCTATAGGCCTAACAAGAGACATCTTACATCAGGCAGGCGACAGACTCGACTAGCTAGTAAGACCACTGGTATGAATGAGACCTGGACCGTTGCATTAACATTAAAATTAGAATGTAAAAAGTTGTAACGTCTGTATAACCGTAATCCCAGGGCATTCCTATCAGATCCTGACTCTGCAACCTCATATCTCCGTGACGACGAACACCTGGTAGGCACGGTCAGGATGCACCGTGTTTCCATTTTCCCACTCCTTGTCGCTGTATGAAGGCCACGCAATATACTTCGAAGTGGTGACGCTGATGATAGTGAATGCAGATTCGAGGCCAAACTGGCCATTCCAGCTCGAGTTGATGGTGAATGGGCCGCAGTGCTCGTCGGTCACATTTGCCTTGGACGCCGACGGCGCGTTGACTGTGTATTTGCATGCAACGGGGTCGT
Source organism: Ceratocystis lukuohia (assembly GCF_044167205.1). Taxonomy (NCBI): domain Eukaryota; kingdom Fungi; phylum Ascomycota; class Sordariomycetes; order Microascales; family Ceratocystidaceae; genus Ceratocystis; species Ceratocystis lukuohia. Next base: position 3,375,521 of record NW_027263524.1, on the reverse strand, counting down.
CAATTGACGTGTTGATGCCGAAGCTGTATGTGCACGTAGTGTCATCGGCTGAGCACGTTCGCTTGACATTTTTAAAGGTCCAGGCTGGGACCGGAGCAGCCTGAGTGCTCAGGGGTGCCGGGACAGCAAAGACAACACCCGATAGGGTGGCAATGCCGAAGATGATGTTGGAGAGATGCATGACGAGAAGTTAATGGGTAACGTGAGTGAGAGTCGAACGACAAGCTGCAGGGTCCTAGGTGATAAGCAAAGAGCAAAAGAGTGAAGAGAACTGGAGTGGTGCTGGCAGGCTTGCTTGCTTGTCCGTCACGAATCTGGGGAGCCAGCTGTTTGCTTTTTATACACGCCCAGCATCGCCCTGCTATCCATACATCTTATCGCACAAATACCATTCAGCCGCTTCAATCTCAAAACGTCGAAGCATTCCATGCTAAGGCATTCTTGATTTCAATGTCCGTCATTGGGATCGCGCCGTTCATCTACGCCTATGTCTGCTGCACCTTGCTCATAGCCACGATACGACAGGGCTAGATTTCCACCGAATTCCTCAGAGTCTTTTGGGGCACTTAAGAGCCGCGGATCGCTCAAGACATTTCCGAAAGCCTAAATGACAGCACATTCCACTGCCTTACGGCGTTGCCAGAAAGGGATAGGAAAGTAACAAATTGTTAACAAGGGAGGATAGAGAGAGATATGCGGCACTTGTCAGGAGTATAGCCAAAGCTATTGCCATTGCCGGGGCTTGTCATGGCGATAAGGGTTAATGAGAAAGGCTCAGGAGCCTTCAACGCAGACACATCGGCTTCGCCATCAGTCTTCAGAATCACTAAAGAGGGAAGGAAGGCAAGGCAAAGACCGCGGCGGAGTTGGTTGATTGTAATCGGATTAGGCTTGAGCTTGGATATCCTTTGCGTTTAACGATATGAATGCAGCTGAGCAATGTCTGATTATCGACCAGGCAGAATTAGCTTCCCATAAGGCTGACTGCAAATTAGTGTAGACAGCAAAAGGTTGTACAGTAGCTGACTATGATCGCCCGTGGTGATTAGTGGGTCCTTTGACGCGCATACGACGCCACACATGACATCAGCCACGTATTATTCGTGGCGTTTTTAAGCTTGTGCCCCTTCTCATGAAAGCCACTAAAGATGAGTATAGCCACAAACTGTGGCAAACAAGAACAGCATAGGCTATCACAAACACGCGTATTCCTAGATGCAAAGGCCGTTGTAAAAGCCGCTGCATACATACAGGCATTCTCAAACGCAGCATCATGTATGGGATTGCGGACTTTGCGGACTGTACGGGTTGTGCGGGTTGTACGTGTGCAATTGGTTCTAGGCTCTCTTCTTTAGTCTTGTATAGTACCCCAAAAGAGAGGACAAACGAAGGAGTTTGAAGCCAAGAGATCAGCTTCACGTCACCGGACACGACTAAAAGCCAAGACGAAACAAGCCGGCGGGGCCACAAATATCATTACAGGCTAGGAGCGAATGGCTTGGCTTGGCCTTGCTTGGCCTTGCTTGGCCTTGCTTGGCTTTGGCTGTGAATGCAGTGAGGTAGTTGTTAGTTGGCCGCCTGGATGCTTTCTGGCTTCAACTGCAACAGGGGCCCGTCAAACTTTTCTTTGTCACATGGCAAGCTGGAAGATGCATCCGAATGCACATGCACCAGCTTGCTGCAGGAGTTACATCAAGGGCACCAGCGGTGGTACGATGTACTTGCGTATACGTGATTGGTGATACTGACTTGGCGTGCGAAAAAAAAAAAAAAAAAAGTACTGGCGTATGTAGTGGTGCACCTTCGGGCGCAAGTACGTATGTGTATATATACATTTATAGTAGGTCTGTCTGTGGTCTTCGTCATGCACCCGGCGCTGATGGGTTTGTCGTAGATAACGTCGTACTGCCGTATGGCATTATGTGTCGTGTCACTTATCTCGTCCTGTTTCTCTTCACCGCTCACCATGGACAAGAAGCAGGGGAGGCGAGAACAGGGGGGACGAGGCGGGGGAGCGCAAAGAGGAGGGGCAGGAAGAGACAGGGAAAGGAGGAAAGGAAAGAACGGAGCGGGGCGGGGAAAGAACAAACAAAGCATGAAAAAAAAAAAGGAAAAAACTCCCCAGACAGGGAAAGGGCGCGTCACAAAGACAATGGAACACAAGAACTGGAAAGAATGCGTCATGTCCGATCAAATGATTAACTATGACTATAAGCTACAATCACACCTTATCCATAACAGTAGCGAAGCAAGAGATCTGATACTGTGCATTTTACCGGCTTTCCGTTCACCACGTACTGATTTTGCTGCTTTTAATGTACCATGTATCAATCTGGCTTCCTAAGCTCTTTCCATTTCCAGGTTCTTGCCATTGATGAACAACATGCAGGCATGGCAATGGGGTGGGTCCCCAATTATCGCTGCCTTGTTTCTTTATCTCCTCGGTCTCCACAAAGGTTGTCTCCTGTCTCTTTCACGTCTTCGCTTTCCCTGTCTTAGGGGATGGCGATATCATAGTAGAAGACGGGAAAACGATAAAACGATGGAAACGATGCATGATCGAATGGAAGCAGGTGAAGGCGCAAGTTAAATAAGAAGAAAGGAAGCGGAAATGGAAATGGAATAGAAAACAATAAATAAAATCCCCGCGGAAATGATCCAAAGCAGAGCAAGGAAAGAGCCAACTAAAAGGGAAAGTTCAATGCACGCGGTCAAGAACAAGCAGCGGCACAAGTTGCAGCCATGGCAAAGCAAATATGCTGTATCTTTCTTTTATTTCACTAGAAATGGAAAGAATTTCCTCGTCCCAAAAGAAATCATTAAGGAAACGACGCAATGCTAAACGAGCAGTCCGGCCGGCGCAGCCAACAGATAAAGACATAGCTTCATAGAAAAATATGACCCGCACAAGACTCTTAACATACCAGACCAGGACGCTCCACTCTGTGCTCTGAGAGCCCCGCTCTGCTTGCGTCGCGTGTATTAGCTGTGTATCGCGGGGCACGTGGCCAATTTCTTTTGGGTAGTTGCTTTGGAGCAAGTGAGGCTGTGGTGGGCTTCTGCCCTTCTTTGCTCCTTCTATTCTAGGTTTGTTGGAGAGACGAGATGCTGGAATCTAAAAGCCAAGATGAAAGAACAATCGAGTCTTATAGCGGCAGGCCATTATACTATTGCTCTGCTGCTCGACCCGACAGGCTCTTAAGATATATTTCTCCTATACTATTAATCACTCTTCTCAACATTGAGAAAAATTCCGAGAAGCATTGGCATTTTGACCGGCAGAAAAAAAAATACTCTCAATTCCATTATCGATGACAAAATTGGCTGCATTGCCAGGAGAACAGCGCTGCTGGTACGGTGCAAGTTGTATGCACTTTAACAAACATTCTACACATTCTACACTATCTGGGTGCAAAAGTGACCAGTTTCTCTCAATGCACAGGCGTTCCAGAGGCACTAGGAACACCCGTTGCTCTAACCATCTATTATTGCCACTTCGAAGCCCCCCGTTCCCGCTAACCCGTTATCCCAGATAATCGTCTTCGTGTCGCTGTACTACTGCTGTGCCGCCGGCCTGCCGTGCTGCTGCGCTTCTGCGCTGCTGCGCTGCTGTGTTGCTACACTGCTGTACTATTACGCTGTGCTGCTGTGCTGCTGTGATGCTTTGAGCCCTGCAGCAGCTTCAAGTCCACAGTAAATTCTAGAGCAAGCCAGTTGGAAGCGCTATGAACAGCGTGTGTTCTTGGTGTCTCAAAAGATCCAGAATTGTGGCTGATACATGGTATATCGGTGCGTGTAAACACATAGTATCAGACCTGTGCTGCTTGTACAGCCACAGTTGCTCGGCTCACTCGATCGATTGACATTCACACCCGCGCATGCTTTGATTCATCCCACACTAACGAATGGAGAGAGTTTCGGCCTGTCTTGCCGTGTCTTGGCTCAGTGTCTTTTTTGTCTTTTTGTTGCTCTCCATTACATCAAGTTTTGAAGGCCAAGGTTAGCTGACTCAAGCCAGACCAAAAGTAAACATACAGATCTGGGGGAGCCCGACCCCCTGCCCTTTTTGCTAGCCTACCCCTGCTGCAGGAAAAGTGGAGTAATGTTGCTTCAGCCTTGATAAGCAAAAACTTAGCACTGGGAACTGGGGACTAAGGCTCCGTTCATCAATCATCCCGCCGGACTGATTCGCTGCCTACCACTTCTCCCTCTTCCTTTGGCGCGGGGAAGTAGCTTTCAACCAAAGATCTAGTAGTTGCACTATTCAGAACTGGTGTATGTTCCGCTTGCGGGCTACAAATGCAAGCCATTATATCATAGCTGGCAATTCAAAAGTTATTTCATCGCACACGCCTACAGCTGGCCTCTCTTATTTTAATCTCAGAGGCTATGAATCCCCGTCGTTGCTCAATCTAATCGGACGCAGAGCGAAGGAAAAAAGAGAGAAAAACAAAAAAAAAAAGCCAGGGCCTTCGAAAAAGCCGAGCATGGGTCATCCGAACAATAGCGGCGCCGTGATTTCGTAGTTACTTGTCCGCAGCAAGAGATGAATTAAAATAATAATAAAATAAAATAAATGATTGAAAAAATATCTCCATCCCAAACAGGGAAGTGACTCTATCAACAACGTCAACTTCCTATAAAGAGATAGACGTTGTTCACATGACCTTCTGTTGCGTTTGTAGTTCTTTCCTCTACTCTTTGCTTTTCCTTTGAGTTCCCCCATATTCTGTCCATCCCTTTTCTTTCCTTTCCGTTTGCTCCCCTTTTCAGTACTTGTTCAATCTCTTCTCCCACTTTTTTTTTTTCTCGTCCCTTCTTTCTTTTTTCTCTTGCTTTGCCTAAACCGTCTGCGCCAAAGCTAAGCCGTCGTTTTAAGCTTTCTTGCTGCCCTCCTTTCTCGCAATACCAACCCTATTTCGATGGGAAAACCTCACTCGTCCTCTTCCTCCAATGGCCAGTCTCTTGGATCTGTGGAAGGCATAACTGACCTGGACGAGCCTCCTTGTAGTGGCCAACTCCCAGCTGCTCCCAATTCTCATAATACAAACTTAAACCCGACGTCTGCTGACCCTGCCGGTGGTCTTGCCGCCCCGACTCCTCCGTCTTCGTCACACGTCAAGTCTCAGTCGTCTCTCCTGAACGACAAGCCTCTTAAGGCTTCGGCTCTGCAGTCAATCTCCTCGTTGCCTTCGGCTACTGTTTCGGAGAACAGCGCTACTCTGATTAGCTCTGCTGAATCGGCCTGCTCTGCCGCCTCAACTGCTGGTTCGCCGCCCCATTCGCTGCCAGCTCTCGATGTCTGCAAAGACCTTCAAACTGACCCCGAAAATGGTCTCTCTGCTGCCGAGGCTGCCACGCGCCTCCAGCGCTGGGGGCTGAATCGCATGGAGTTGACAAAGGGAACTTCTAAACTCCAGATTCTGATGCGTCAGATCTCCAACAGCTTAACTGTTGTACTGGTCCTGGTCACGATTCTTTCGTTCTCCATCGCCGACTATGTCGAGGCTTCAGTTGTGACTGCTGTTATCCTCTTCAACATTATTATTGGGTAAGTCCTTGATAGCGTGCTGTGTGTTCTATTTTCTTTTTCCCCTTTTTTTTTCTTTTTTTTTTTTTTTTTTTGCAATTGGGTAGCACTATCTGTGTTAAGATGAATTTGCATCATCACCATTAAACATCTGCATGCAAAACCCCTATTTCTCAAAACTCACCTCCCACCCACTTACAACCTAACCCTATCCAACCCTCACCTCGTGTCATACTAACAATCCGTCCCTCCCTTCCTTCCAGATACTGGCAAGACTCTCGTGCTGAGAGCCAAATGCTTGCTCTTCAGAACCTTGCCTCTTCCACTAGCACCGCCATCCGCAGCGGACAACCCGTAGAAATCAAGTCCGACACTCTGGTCATTGGTGACATTGTCCGTATTAGCGTCGGTGACAAGGTGCCTGCTGATATCCGTCTGGTCGACGGCATTAACCTGAGTGCCGACGAGGCTATCCTTACCGGCGAGTCTCTTCCTATTAGCAAGCATGCTGACCGGATCCTCCCCGGCCATGACATTCCCCTTGGTGACCGAATTAACCTGGTTTACTCCGGCACTGTCATCACTCGTGGCCGAGCTACTGGTGTCGTTGTGAGCACCGGTATGCAGACTGAGGTCGGTAAAATTGCCGCTATGCTCCGCACTCGTAAGACTGTTGATAAGACAGCGCCCTTTTCGGAGCGCTTCGTTCGTAGCTTCAAGACCAAGGGCCGCAGCATTCTCGGCCTGGATGGAACCCCGCTGCAGAACAAGCTCAGCAAGTTTGCTCTGCTGCTCTTTGGCCTGGCAATTTCTCTAGTCATCATTGTCTTTGCCGTCAACAAGTTTGACATTAATGGCGAGGTTCTGATCTACGGTATTTGCGTCGGTGTCGCGGTCATTCCCGAGTCGCTGATTGCTGTGCTCACTCTGACCTTCACTGTTGCTGCCCGAAGCATGAGCAGCGGCAACGTCATTGTCCGTAATAAGGCGTCTCTTGAGGCTGTTGGTGGTGTCACCAACATCTGCTCTGACAAGACCGGAACCTTGACCCAAGGCCGCATGGTTACGCGCAAGGTCTGGCTGGCTGGAAATGCCAGCGCGACCGTTGCTGATGTCACCGACCCCTTCGATCCCACTAGCGGTACTGTTAACTGGTCTGACTCAGTTGGCAACACTGTCACCTCCATTCCCGGACAAAGCGAAAAGCGTCTAAGCCTGAGCCATAGTGAAGACTTTGTCAAGTTTAGCCAAGCTATTTCTCTATGCAACAATGCTACCGTCAACGTAAACAAGGACAGTGATGAGTCTAGCTCTGCTGGCAATACTGTCGGCAAGCATGAATGGACTGCTACTGGAGAGCCTACCGAAATTGCTTTGCAAGTCTTTGCCATGCGCTTTGGCCGTAGCAAGGCCGAAGTTCTGGCCAACCACAATATTTCTCTGGCTAAGGAACATCCCTTCGATTCAACCGTCAAGCGCATGAGCGTCGTCTACTCCTCGCCCAACACCGGCTCGACCATCTACGCCAAGGGCGCTCTCGAAGCTCTTCTGCCGCTGATTACTAGCTCCGATGCCGAAAAAAGTGTTATCTCTGCCCAGGCCGACAAGCTTGCTTCCGAGGGTCTGCGCGTTCTCTGTGTCGCTAGCCGTAAAATCAACCCTGGCGAAGATTTGGAAAGTCGTGATGGCATTGAGGCGAACATGGAATTCCTTGGTCTCGCTGGTCTATATGATCCTCCCCGTCCTGAAACCCGCGGTGCTGTTGAGCAATGTCTTCGCGCCGGTATCCAGGTTCACATGGTAACTGGTGATCACGTTAAGACGGCTACCTCGATCGCTTATGAAGTCGGTATTCTGCCCAAGTCTCTGCCTCCATCTGAGATTGGCACCAAGGTTATGGCTGCCTCTGCTTTTGACGGCATGACGGATGATGAGGTCGACGCCCTTCATGCCCTGCCGCTTGTTATTGGTCGCTGCACTCCTCAAACCAAGGTGCGCATGTTGCAGGCAATGCACAGACGCAACGCTTTCTGCATCATGACTGGTGATGGTGTCAATGACTCTCCTGCTCTCAAGCAGTCAGATGTTGGTATTGCTATGGGTATGCGTGGTAGTGATGTTGCTAAGGAGGCGGCCGATATGGTCTTGACGGACGACAACTTTGCGTCAATCGTGACTGCCATTCGAGAGGGGCGCAGACTGTTCGACAATATCCAGAAGTTCCTGCTTCACCTTCTAATCTCCAACATTGCCCAGGTTATTCTTCTTCTGTTTGGCCTGGCTTTCAAGGACCACGATGACACCTCCATTTTCCCTCTCTCCCCTCTGGAAATTTTGTGGGCCAATCTGATCACGTCATCTTTCCTGGCTGTTGGTCTGGGTATGGAAGCCGCGCAAGAAGATATCCTGCTGCGCCCCCCGCAGGATCTTAAAGTTGGCGTGTTCACCAAGGATCTCATCCGCGACAAGTTCATCTACGGTACATTTATGGGTGGCTTGTGTCTTGCAGCTTTCACATCGGTGGCTTACAGCTCGGGCAGCGATTTAGGCGCTGACTGCAATGAGAACTACAACTCGTCGTGTGATGTCGTCTACCGCGCTCGCAGCACCACATACGCAACGCTTTCGTTCTTGCTACTGGTTACAGCATGGGAGGTCAAGCACTTTACACGATCGCTGTTTAACATGGACCCGACAGAGTGGACTGGCCCGACGGCAGTGTTCAAGACGGTGCGCAAGAACCGCATGCTGTTCTGGGCTGTTGTGGCTGGTTTCATTGCTACTTTCCCCGTCATTTACATCCCCAAATTCAACGAAAAGGTCTTCAAGCACCATTCGATTACCTGGGAGTGGGGCGTTGTCGTTGGCTCTGTAGTCATCTATGTCGGCCTGATTGAGGCGTGGAAAGCGGTTAAACGCCGGTTTAAGCTGGGCGAGCCTGCTTCTATGCCGCTGATGGAGAAGGCGTAAAAATGGCCTCTAGAAGGAAAACTAGAGCCAAGCCAGCTAATAATTCACCTCATGAGATGAAAAAAATGCGGGTAGGATGAAGGCAACCAGGTGTGGTGATGAGGGAGTTGTGGCCTCCGGCTGGACTAGCATGCTGCTTTGACAGCGAAAACAAACTTATTTATTCTTTTTTTTTTTTTTACTTTTTTTTATAATCAGTTGCAAAATCTGCCCATCTTTTCTTTTTTTTTTTTTACTCAAATTGTTACTATCCAATCCATCCATACGTTACGTTTGTTGTGCTTTATTGTTTTGTTGATAGTTTTCGTTGGCAGCTTTAGCTGTGAGGAGAAGGAGAAATGCAACAAGCTTACACATGCTCATATTTTAATGAGCCTCAACCCGATTTTGTTTATTGTAGTGAATGTTAGTTATTCTATGTAACGCTTGTGTTTTCAAGATGCTTTAGTTGTTCGTGTAGAAAATTAAGAGCCTAAGGGGCCGTTTGCTTCGGGTTCACGCGCCGCTCTCGCTTGCCTCTCGGCTTCTCTTTTTAAATCATCCATCCAGCTCTCAAAGCCACCCACCAGGTCTTTTGCCAAAGTTGCCTTCATTATATGGGCCGCAACACCACCAAACGTCTCCCACAAGGTATACTCTGTTACCACGCCGTCGCCATTGCCATCGCTGACCTCAATGAACTCCTGCACACGCTCAGTCCACGACACAACTCCCGGCACGCTGCGTGGTGCCCAGATGATGCGCCAACCAGACCTGCCCTCGACATCGTGAAACCGCACGGCGGCACGTATCGTGATCTTGATGGTTGCCGGCACCCATCCTGGTCGCAAAACAGTGGCTAACCGGATGACAGAGCCAGGACGTGCGCTGCGTGCGAAGATGGGCTGCAGCACGGGGTCAGCTTCAGGGTCGGGTGGCGGCGAGGAGACTAGCGAGGCGCATGGTGTAAGGCGGCTCCAGCTGGCGTAGGCAGTAGGGTCGAGAGCGGTGGCGACACAGCTTAGCGCAGGTGCTTGGATGGTGGTGGAAGCTGACAGAGTGAAGACACCGCCAGTGGGGTGCGAGGGCGTTGGGATGGGCGGGCTTTGTAGACGGGCAGGCTGGTTGGGAAGGATGCCGTGAAAGGCAGGACCGGAGGGCATGGTGTATGAATGAATGAATGAGAGCTTGGTGAGTTGTCAAAGAAAGTAAGCGGATTCTGGAAATGAGCCGATAGCATGAGAATGAGAGAGAGAGAGAGAGAATGAGAGTAAGAATAATGGCTTCAAAATTGAGTCATAGTCTGTAGGTTCTCGTTCAGCACACCTACCCGTCTAACGAGGCATACTGGCGTCAACATCAATACAACCGAGAGAAAAATGCCTTGCAAATAAGTCAAGCGTTATCCATCATCGCACGGACCCGGGAGAGAAAGGTGTTGAGCGTCTAGGGTTTGGGCTGCGATACGAGAAATGAAGGAATAAGGGTTTGATAGGCCAGTGTTATCGATAAGCGACTTACATCAGAACAAAGAAGCTTTGGCTCTGGTTTATGGGGAGCGGGTAAGCAACCAGAGCCCCCCAATAAAAGGGAGGCCGGGGAATACAGAGAAGGGAGAGAGTTAGAGGTATTTTTTTTTTTTTTTTTTTTTGCCTTTTTTAAAAATTAATCGTTTTTAAACCCAAAGTTTCGAGTCACACAGACGTGTCAAAGGGAAAGGAGGCAAGGCCGAGCGGGGATTCTTAATGCGGGCTTTTCTTCTCTCTGGTGTGGCGTGTTTGGCGCGGTTGAGGGAGAAACCATGATGGTGTGATTTGAGTGGTGGGAAAAACTGGGTGGAAACAACGAGCAAGACGATGGAGCAGAAAATGAAAACTGGCGGGGCAGATTCTAGTACGTAATCACCAATGAGCCTAGGTAATGCTAGACATTTGCAACCTGTCACATCATGCCGGAGTGGAGGGAGTAGGGGTGGTGATAAGATGGGACAGGACAGGACAGGACAGGACAGGACAGGCACAGGCACCGGTACCAGCTATAGCGAGCATCAAGGAGGGGAAGAAAAAGGAAAGGGTGTTTGTCAATGTGTGGGAGTGGGAGGCTGGGCGAAGCGTCAAAGGCGAGTAAGTGTCGCGCCAGCGGCAATTACAGCGCTAAAAAAACGTCGCGCACTCGACTTGGGGCTATGAATCGGGTCGCTGGGCATTTATCTGAAGATTGAGGTGGGTATTGATGTAGGTAAGGAGGGTGTATGGAGCGGCGCGAAGAATGCGCCGGGCAGAGTGAATGGGGGGGTGTATTAGCTAGCGTTTGCGTGAAGAGAGGGGAGGGGGCAGGAAAGAAAAAGGAGTGATAAGCGGAGCATGTGCAAAAAAAGGAAAAAAAAAAGGAAAAGAAAAAGGAAGAAAAAAAAAAAAGAAGCAAACGGTGCAGCGAACAGGGGAGCGAGAGAACGGAGAGACCAGAGGGCCGACTGTAGGAGATGGGCAGACGTTTGGGCAAGCAGAGCGAGCAGCAGATCAGATAGAGGCGAGGAGAGGAGAAAAAAAAAGAGGGAAAGAGGTGAGGTTGACGAATTTGTGGGTCCGGCAAGCCATCTGTGGAGAAACACAGATACAGGAAGGAGACGTGAAGGAAGGAAGGAACGAAAGAAAGGAAGCCAAAGGGAAGGCAGGGCAGGGCCCAAATAGGCTCTTTTCTTTGGTAGCAGGCGAGAAAAGCATAAAGAGAGAGAGGGAAGGGAAGCTATGACTAGCCAATGAGAGGACGCGTCGGACAGTGGATAAGAAGAGAGGAGGGGGAGAGTTGATTTGGTCCGTTGGGGAGCAAGAAGGTGGTGGTGGTGGTGGTAGTGGTGGCGATGGCGATGTGATGTGTGGTGGCTAGAGAAAAAGAGGGCAGAAGGCGCGCGTTGCTGGTTCCATAGAAAGGCATGTCTTATCCAACTGCGACTGTTTGCCGGCCTGTCTGTCTGCGTTGTCTATCTCGTGTGTCTATGTGTGCAGATGTCAGGCACCAGTCGTCACGGGCGGGCCTCGTCTCTCTTGCGAGTGCTTCTTCGACCATGGCGCCTGATACGGCAGAGAGAAGCGGCCTTGGCCAATGACGCACACGACTAGGAGGCAGAGAGAAGCCTGGGGCCAGCGAGGGCAGTCTGAGTATAAATGTGACGAGGGCGAAGCAAGCGGGGAGGCTGTTTGTTCATCGCTCGTCACGTCGCCTGGCTCTCTCCGTCTCTTGTGTGTCTCTTGTGTGTCTCTTGTGTGTCTCTTGTGTGTGCTTCCCCTGCTGTAAATACAGCACCCACCGCCTGTAAAAACAGTGGCACACAGCTGGTGGTGTCTTCTGTGTCTGTGCCTTGTGCCTTGGCCTAGCTCTAACGCGTTGTATTGCGTCTCGCTCTAGAGAGGACAAAGGGCCCGTCCGTCTTGGTCTCTTCTGTCTTGCTTTTTTTTTTTTTTTTTTTTTTTAATTGTCTGGTTACTGATTGTGACCAGCCCTCGTCCCCGCCCAATTCCCATATAAAGAACGGCCACCCCCTCGTCTCCCATTCGCCCCTCCGCCCATTGTCGCGATTTTGGCTGCTTTTTTCTTTTTATTTTCACTTTCGCGTTTTCTTGTTCTTCTCAATCTTTGATTCGCTCTTATCAACTATTATCCCCTTCACATCTCTGACTCCTGTTTTCTTGTTCTTCTATTTCCAATTTTGAACGCGCCCTCAGCAGCAAGCAGACTTTTTTCTCTCTCCTCTCCTCTTCTTACGCCTCATTCCATCTCTTTTGCTGCCCCCTCTCTATCGCATTAACAATGGCTCCCTCTAAAAAGTCCGATGCCGTCGCCGACTCTGTCGCTGCCGCTTCCGCTGCCGCCTCTGCTGCACCCGCCAAGAAGTCTGGCTCTGGCCATGCCACTTACCAGGTTCGTCTTTGCTCAAGCTGCCGCTCAGCGTGAGCTGTCGCAGTCGTCTGACATTTGCCCTTGTGAACGCGTCGCTAACCTCTTCCCCTCCCCCTCTCTAGACCATGATCATTGATGCCATCACCAATGTATGTTGCTGGACTGTTTCCATGCTCTTTTGCTCCTGTTTTATGCCCTATTCGCGTCAAAAAAGTCCACAAGGCCACCCCCATCACCAAAGGGCTCATCGCTCCACCTCTAGTGATAGCCATGCCCGCAGTGAAAAAGCCCCTCTTCTCAGCTCAAACCAGGGCCGAAGGCACTCCTCCCACACTACTCCACACAGGCGTGACAGCCAGTCCCGAACCCGTCGCAACAGTGACCGCCACAGCACTGCTGGCGAGGGCGAAGGCATGGGCCACACTCACAGCCACAGCAAGAAGAAGAAGAAGCACACCCAGAATCACCACTCCGGCCAGGCCACTGCAAGAAGCCCCAAGAGCCGCTCCAGAAGTCGCTCTCGCACCCCCCATAACCCAAAGCACACACATGCGCACTCACACTCCCACCCACACAAACATGCACACACTCCCACCCATTCCCGCCGTCACTCCAAAACTGCACAGGTGCCTGCCTCAAAACAGTCATCGTCACCTCCCTCTCGCACAGTATCCTTCTCTGCTACCTAGCTAGCCTGCCTCTTTTCCCTTGCAGCAACAGCGCACCACAGACACCACTAGCTCGGCCCAGCACAGCCCGGTCTAGCTCAGATTGATTTGTCCTATCTGACTTGCCTCGAGCTGATTTGCTGCGACTGCTCCAGCTGCTTGGTACCAAAAATGCAAACATTGCGTTGTGTATGCTCTCTGCGTTGTCATGCATTTGGTTGCATCGTCGCCTTGCTTTTGGCGTCTGGCTATCTGCCTCAGTAATTGCTGCCCTGCTCTTGTCTGGTCTAGCGGCCTGAGATGTTGTCTGACTGGCCCTTGCCTTGCCTTGTGACCTCGAATCCTGTTCCAATGTTGTGGTGTTCTCGTGGCCCTCTTTCACATGCTCATCTCCCCCTCCCCCCCCCCTCCCCCCCCAATCTACGCTCGTTGCATGACTTCACGATGACACCCCCTATACACATCTCTATTTAACCCACACAGTCCCCTACGACGTCAAGAAGAAAAGCACATGAGGCTAACCATCTGCTCTTTTTCTTCGCCTTTTCCCATTATAGCTCAAGGATCGCAACGGCTCTTCGCGCCAGTCGCTCAAGAAATTTGTCCGCGCCAACAACACCATCAACGTTACCGACAACATGTTTGACTCTCTATTCAACAAGGCCCTCAAGGCTGGTGTTGATAAGGGTGTCTTCGAGCAGCCCAAGGGTATGTCTTAGTCTCTCACTCTTTTAGATCATCGCTAACCACTTCCACCCCCCCACAACTAGGCCCATCTGGTGGTACCAAGCTCGCCAAGAAGGCTCCTGCTCCCAAGAAGGCTGCTGCTCCTAAGAAGGCTGCCCCCAAGAAGACCGCCGCTCCCAAGAAGGCTGCTGCTGCTCCTGCTGCTCCCAAGAAGGAGACCAAGGCTGCTGCGGAAAAGAAAGAGCCCAAGGAAAAGGCCGACAAGAAGGAGCCCAAGGAGAAGGCTGCTCCTGCCTCTGACAAGAAGGAGCCCAAGGAAAAGGCCGCCAAGGCCACAGCCGCTGCTGCTGATAAGAAGAAGGCCGCCCCCAAGAAGGCTGCCGCTGCTAAGAAGGAAACCCCAGCCAAGAAGGAGACTGCTGCGGAGAAGAAGGCTTCCGCCGCCACTACCACTCCCAAGAAGGCTGCTGCCGAGAAGAAGGACAAGGTCGCCTCAGGCCGTGTGTCCAAGGTCTCGGCCAAGAAGGATGCCGCCGCTGCCGCTGCTGCATCGCCCGCTGACAAGAAGAAGGCTACACCCAAGAAGGCCGCAGCCACAACCAAGAAGGTTGCGTCGAGTAAGAAGACCAAGGAGGCTGCTGCTGCAGCGTCTTCGTAAGGAGACCGAATGCGTGCATTTACGTGCATGGAATCATGTGATGCGGCGTGTGTGTGCCGTTCCTTTTCCTTCTCTCTTCTCTGACGACTTGCCCTGGGCTTTGTTCTTTCTTTTTTTGGGGTTCCTTGTTTGTGTTGGGGTCTTGCGCTGTCCTGTCCTGCTTCTCTCTATGTCTTCTGTTCTGTTCTAAATACCCAAAAATGTTTCGTTTATGGAGCTTGGCTGGGTATTGGTCTTGGTTTGGCGGGGAGGCTTGGGAGGGGGGGAAGAAAGAGAAAGAGTTCTCTTTGTTCTCTTTCTTCTGTCTTCTCTTCCACATTTGACGTGGGCTGGTCTCCTTTTTTTTTTCTTTTCTGTCTTCTCCCCCCGGTCCTATCTTTGTTTCTCTGCACTGGTGTTATCGGCGTCTGTGTCTCTTTTCTGGGTCATTCTTCTTTTTTTTGATTTTCGTCAACTCAGCTTTTTTTCCACATCCGCTCGTGCGCTGTTCCTAGTTCCAAGCTCAGCGTTTTCCATCTCCTATCTTGTCCTTCTGGTCCATTCATGGTCTGACTCCTACGTTGAACATTCTCTTCTCTTTTATCTCTCTTCCCTCGGCCAGCTCGCAGTCTTGTGTTCTGCTTTCTGCCCGCCCACATCCGCAACCATAGTCTTGAGCTTCAGTTGTTGCTAAATAACAGGACTGCTAAGTAAACGGCCCGGCAGACCGCCACAACACCCACCTAGACCTGGCTGGGGTGTTGGGGACTCCGCTGTTGGGCTGTTGCCTTGTCATGATCATGATGTTTTGCTAGTTTTTCCCTATTTGTCTTTGCCTTTTGTCTTGTTTAGTGTTTAGTTTCGTCTGCTTCTGCTTCTGTTTCTGTCTGTTCGTTTTGGCTTGCTTGCGTTGTATTTGTTCATCAGGTGGATTGGGCTCTTCTTTTTCTTCTGAATATACTATAATTGCTGAATTCTTTCCGTGTCTGCTTGTGGAGTGAACTTGGCTCGATGAGGACCTCGGCTTCAGCGGCAAGATAGCGAGCAGCTATCCTATCGTCTTATCAATAAAACCGGGCGTACTCTTATGGAATGGAACCGGCTACTCTGTAACAAGCAAGGGAAGCGCACCAAACAAGAGCAACACGAGAAATGCAATGAGTGTGTCGTGTCACACGTGCATCTTGGACCAAACGAACGACGAGCGGCGAACGGCGAACGACGAACGACGAACGACGAACGATGGAGCCCATGGCTCCAAGCCTCATGACCTTGAGCTAAATGCCGCTTGTTGGCGAGCCCCCCGTTTTTTCTTTCTTTCTTTCATTTCTTTGATGGGCAGCCTCGTCTTTGGATAGTGTCGCACGGCGCACGTCACACACATGCACAAGAAAGCCCCATGTAATGCAAAACGAGGAAGAACAAGGGAACTTGAAACGATGAGACAGCTCTCTCTGTCTGCTCTCTTGGAAGAAAAGCAAAATAAACAAAAAAAAAAAAAAAAGAAAGTTGCTAGGCTTTGGTTAGCGTTGCACAAGGCGTAAAGTCGCTCTCGGCGCACCAAACAAAAAGGAGGCTTAAGCCCGGGCGATGACGACGTCAGCATTCCAATATACGCCCCGTGGACAGTCAGATGCATGGCGAGAGAAGAGTCTAGAGAGATGAGAAGGTGGCTGTCTACAAACCGAGTGCGCTGGAATTCCCAGCTAGTATGTTTGCTGGCACTTTGGCAGTAGACCTAGGACCCCAACGTATGACCTTTTAACTCGGTGTCTTTCTAGTGTCGCTCTCTAGCCTGTTGTCCTTTCAGTCCTCTCGCATTCCGTCCGCTAAGTAAAAGGAAAAGAAAAAAACAAGACGGGCGCATTTCACTCTCTTGAAGGGATGATGGACGAGGGCATCAAAGCAGGGAAAGAATCCATGGAAAGGAAGGAGCTGCACTAGTGCGGTGCCAGCGAGGGACGAAGAGCAAGGGAAGGGAAGGGAAGAGGGGGCTGCTTTCGTTGGAAGGGTGGGCTGTGAGACACCGGACAGGTTGGGACCTGGGAAGGCGAGAAGCACCCTTAAGGGATTGGGCTGCAGATGTATAAAGAGAACTGAATGCCCGCCTGCAGCGCGGCTGGGACCATGTCTACCGCGAGCTGCACTACCACAGCAAAAGACTGCCTCACTTTCCTTCATACTTATCTCCTCGACTCCGTCCAGCTCGTCAGCTACTCACGCTCACTACCAACTTGGCTCAACGCAGCTCTAACCCACACTCTTTATCTTTACCTATACCAAGCACCAGGCTTACACAGACTGTCCCCTCGCGACGAACTGCACCGTTTCTCCTTGTCCCTTTCATTCAGCCTTTCGAAACCATGCACGCCTCTACCCTTCTCATTGCCGCTGCCGCTCTGGCTTCTGCTGCTAGTGCCGCCTCTTACGACGACCCCACAACTTTGACCAGCACCTACACTCAAACAGTGACCATCACTCTGGCCTCTGTCACCCACCCTTCCACCAGCGAATGCTTGGAGACGACGCTGCTCACCACCACCCTCACATCAACACGCAGCAGCAGCAGTAGCAGCACGAATACTGCAGAAGCCAGGGGGACCGCAACGGCGACTACCGAAGATGGTTCTGATGTTTCGTACGGGAGCTATGCTTCATACGGTGACTATGCTGATGTCGGCGCTTACAGCACGTATGGATCTTACGTCAAGCGGTGGATTAAGCAGGCCCGCGAGATGTTTGCCTGAGGACCGGGCTTGGTGTCTCTGTTTCTTATCTCTTCTCTTTCCGTCTCCTTTTTTGTTTGTTATTTTGCTTGAGAGGGGGAGTGCAGGGAGGTGACAATACTCTGCCGGGCCAGACGACTCTAGCAAGAGGAATATTTTCGGCCTGTAGGCCTAAAACAACCAAAGACCCCCTTCGACTCGTCCTTGCCTGTTGAACTATATTAGACTGTTTCTTCCTTTGTGTCCCTATTTTTTTACGCTATTCATTTTAGTTAGACCATGTGCGCGATGGAGGAAATCCTCCAGCTAAAGTCGAGATAGACTCTTGAATAAAGCCAAGATGGAATCCAGCTCAGGCCAGTGATTTTGTTAGCCTCTCCCAAGCCAGGGCAAGGATTCATGGCGCGCAATGTTTATTTGGCGCCTCTGCTTGTAGCTAGCTAGCAAAAGTGGAAAAAGGAAAAAGTCTTCAGCTTAAGCAGTAGTCTGCAGAAAGGTCTCAGAATAATAGTGCGGGCTTAGGAGCTCCTAAGGTCTCCCTTTATGGATTATATTGATTCTTTATAAGCTCCTTGTGTCACGTGGAGAGTGGGTCTAATTCTGACTGACATAATAAATTAGTAAGACAACGTAGCAGAGTAGGAAACATTGAATTACATGCCTACTTTGACTATGGCGCAACTGGGTATCCACTGCCCTATCCATCTTGATCAGATCTTGCTCTAGGGTCTTTAGCTGTCCCCTCCCCTCGTCATTGAATCGCCGCTGCTCTCACTCAAGTATCTATAGCTGACAATGCTTTGACGTGGCAATTTTAGCTCAAGGAAAACTCCGCCTGCAGCCGAACTGCATGGCCGACTGGAGTGCCTGCTACCCGCTACAGCGCTCGTCTGTGACTGGCTGTCTGTAGGTAGAGAGGCCTGAATATGCATCTGCACTTGGTGACTTCCTTTCCGCCCTGTTTTCTCCATCACTTGCCAGCCGGATGCTGCGCCTGGATTCTTTCCCTCTAGGCACTTTGATGCATTATTTCCTCCTGATTCCTGGCGGGAGTGTTGCAGCAAAAAGCCGCTGCATTGTTACATCACTCACTATATTACTACATTGCTATGATGACCACCTCGGCATAAACGCACCCAAGCTACCAGCATCTGGTTCTAGAATCCTTCTTATCCAGCTGTATGGTGGCAGCTTGCTATGAAAACAGCACATTGGCTTAGCCCTCGCAGAGCCCCTGCTTGCTGAGTGGCAGCAGGCAATGTTTGAGCTCGAGCAAATAGAGGCACTCTGGTCTCAAACTGGCTGTTGAATACTCGGCATTCCCCCGCAAATAGCCGTGAGCTTTTCACAGTGGCCCAATCGGGCCGCCGTCCATCGCAAATCTGGCGGCTAAACCCTGGTCTATGCTCGATTTTTGGGCATCGATGTTTGAGCAATGCTACTTTCACATGAGCCCGCTACGTTGGGTATCGAAAGATTTAGTGAATGGAGCAATAATTCTGGCGCCACATGCAAACACCCATAGTACGAGTCTTGTTGTATATAGCCTCTTTGGTGCATTTCTGCCACGACTTCCGCCTCTCCGTCTCATGGCTTTCTCAGCCATTACTCTCTCTTCGCTCTTCCCATGCTTTGGGGGGTTGATACCAGAGATCCTCGTCTAAACTGGCCTGCGTAGTATGACAGGCGACCAGATGGTTGTTTGCTTAAAGCGACTGGAAGAGATCGCGGCACTTCCCTAGGAAGAAACGATCGTCTTCCGCTCCTAGCGACACCGAAAAGCCGCACGAACCACGGTACATGTGCAGATCCCCTCCTAATTCGCCCCCCTCCATAACCTTATGGTTAACATGAGGCAGCGGACTAAGAACACGAAAGAAAATTTAGCCGTCTATTTATGAGGCACGGCAGAAGACATGCCCGGATACCATACTCGGACAACACACCGTTGGCTTTTGACTCCCACTTTTCAGCCTGTGGCTTGTTCAAGATAGAGGAGTGGCTCATGAAGGCTTGGGCTTGACCGTAGGCTTGGTGCAGCAGCTATATAGAGGCTATTGGCTGTTATAAAACCACCTGGCAGGCTCAATATAGGCCCTTCTCCAGGGTGGGCTTCGGCTGAGACATGTTACTTACGTACTATCGCCAGGGGAACGTGTCTTATCAGGTCACATATATATATATATGCATATATGCATCCTAATGCTCGTCATGTTGCCCAAGGCCGAGGAATACCCTGATTAAACCACGTGTATGTCTTCTAAAAAGCCCCGTGGCTTACCATCTTATCTATTCATGGAATGGGACTCAAATCGAAGACGGGGCATGCTATCGTGAATTCCGACAGCGACCCCCATGAATAGATTACGATGCGGCAAGCCTGCTCTGAAGCACTCCATTTTCACTGTCTCTGGTTATGTCTGAACTAGCGAGTAGCCCGGTTCAAGAGCTGACACTTACATGCAGTGCACATGGGCGCTCTAGAAGTAGCATTGTCTCCGCCTGCATTACGACAGTTAGCACAACGTGGCCAAGCCGTAGTACTCTATACAGCATAAAACAAACGAAGCCTTGTCCCCTCTAACCACTACAACAAATATTCAATCATGCCTATAACAACGGATATATAGCAACGTAGCATGGCTTTATTGGCCGTACAAACCTAAGATGACGAGCCATGAAATAAAGAGGCGTATTTCAAAGAAGAATCTTATCACTTGATCCCGACAACGCAGCCTGGCCTGGCCAGAGACTTTGCTTCGTGTCATGTGTACCCAACAAGCCAGCTCTCTCTGTCTCAGAATCAGCGAAAGCCACGAAAAGACAACCCAGCAAGACCCAAAGACAACATAAGACAAAGGACGTCAGCAGAGACAAGAACCAAGTGTTCATGGAAGGGGCAAATAGCAACATTCGATTCGCTAAACTAGAACTAATCTCGATGTTTATCCAGTTTCACTTTTAATGCCCAACATAATAAAATTAAAAGTCCAAGTGGACTTTTCCAACTTTTAGGGTTTCTAGAAGCTCGTCCAAAGCCGCTCCCATATTGTCTTCTTGGGCGCTGTCTGGCCCGGCTCAACCTCCATGGTCTCCTCTAAATCACGTCTCTGGCCTGAGGCGAGGTCGATCTCGTCGAGTCTCCAAAAGTGGGTTTTCATAAAGTACTTGGACAGCACAAATATCAGAGGGAACAGCGGCAGCAGAATATACGCATCGACGAAGTCGCCTGCTTTGAACGGCGACAGAGTAGCCCAACCCTGCACAAACGCCAGGAAGATGTTGGCACAAAGGCCGAAATACGCATTGTAAGGATACCACATGGCCCGAAATGGCAGCTCATCAGGTGAGTGGCCCTGTACGGCCCAGGCCTGGCGGAAGCGAATGTGGATAAAGGCAATGGACCCCCACACAAGGAAGGTCGAGACACCACTCAGGTTGACAATGTACGAGTACGCCTTGGCCGCACCGGTGCTGATGTTCATCATGGAAATAGAGCCACAGGCATTTGCCAGCACGATGGCCGGGATAGGGACACCGCGCGATGTAGTGTAGCGCAGCACCCTCGGGGCCTTGCCCTCGTGGGCCATGAAAAGCAGCGTTCGACTGGCGATGAAGATGGAGCTGTTGACAGCAGACAGACACGTGACAAAAATAAAGGCATTAATCAAGTGCACGCCGCCATGCCAGCCGGCATTTTGGATGGCGATAGTCATTGGGCTCTTGAGTGCCCGGGACGATCCATTGATCAGGCCCTCGGCGTTCCATGGGCACGTCAGCCCAAAGAAAAGCGCAGATCCCATGTACACAAAAATGATGCGCCAAAAGACCTGTCGAATTGCTAGTGGCACGGCCACGCGGGGGTTCTTGGTCTCGGTTGCGGCTACAGCTACCGACTCACAGCCGGCGTAGAACGTCGAACAGAACACGAAGACGGTTGCGACTCCGCGGAAGCCATTGCTGAATGCTCCCGGGTCATTCCAGTAGTGAAAGCCAAAAGCCGGCACACCCTTGACGCCACCCGAGACATAGCTAGAAAGGGGGGGTGGAGGAGCGGTTGTTAGTGATGGAACGGCTGGAGCAAGGATAGGGGTTGACAAAGACGCAAGCAATTGCGAAAGGACAAGGCGGGGGGGGCAAGGAGCATACATGATGGAAAACAGAAAATACGCAACGAGGCCAACGAGCTTGAATAGGGCAAGCCAGAACTCGGCTTCGCCAAACGTCTCGACGCCCAGAAGCTGGAAGGCTAGAAAAGCAAACTGTTTGTTGTGTGTTGTGTTAGCCAGTCAGACAGATTCTCTCGGAGTGTTGATAACGCAGTCTCCAGTCTTCTCTCTCTCTCTTTCTGCCTCCACGTTGCGCCACACTCACCCAGAAAATCAAAAAGTACCCCCACAGCGGCACCTTATCGCTCCAAAAAGAAAACAAGCTGCACACAGTGTTGTATTCGTTTGCAAGGACCGCCACCCAAATAATGAAATAGTTCCAACCCACGGCCACACCAAACGCCTTGTCGACGAATCTGTCGGCCAGGCTGGTAAAGGCACCACCGCTGGGGTAAAGCGTGGTGATTTCACCGAGGCTTTGCATGATGCTGTCGTGGGGATAAACGGTTAGTCAAATGGAGGCACGCATTCTGGGAGGGCTTCCTAAGTGCCGATACTATCTTACCTAAACGCTACTATGCCAATCACGCCAAACCCAATTAGCAAGGCCGCCGGCCCACCGTTTGCAAGAGCACCGCCTGAGCCAACCAGCAAGCCTGGGCCTATGATGCCAGCCAGCGCCATCATGCTCAAGTGGCGTGTCTTGAGCCCTCGCTTGACACCGCTGTGAGGGTCAATGGCCTGGAAGTCTTGGGCACTAGACTCGGAAAGCGGCTCGGCGGCCGGGGCCACGAGGAATTTGTGATCGGGATCATCTGTAGCAGACATTGTGGACGGGGGGGAAAAAGGGAAGAGAAAAGGAGGGGAGAACGACTGCAGAAGATGGTGACGAGTAGAGACTCGACGGAGAAAGAAGGGCAAAATAAAAAGAATGGGGAAAAGCAAGAGAGGGCGAAAGTCACCGCGTCTTCTTCATCGTCCCTTGCCCTTCCGCTATAAACGGGCGGCCGCGTCTCTTTATTCTTATAGCCCAATAGCAAGGCGGGCTTTTTTTTTTTCTTTTTTTTTTCGGGGGACCCTAGTCCGTATAACTGCTCTCTGTAACTGTGACTAGTCCTCTTGCTATAGTGCTACGCTTGTGCAGCTGCGCTAGTCCTCTTGCATCATCGATATCACATCACATTTTTCCTTATTTTACTCGCACCCCACCAGCAGAAGCAACTTTCGAGCAAAAGGGCGCAACAAAAGCTCGAACCAGGCTATAGGCTATTTATACTGGGCTCGCCTCTTTTTCAATTTCCTTTGCGGGCCGTTCTTCGCAGGCTTTACCTAAGCTGCTAGTGTTCTAGTGTTCGCATGGCCTCTTGTTCCTACGTCTTAGCTGTCGACGTTTTGCACACGGATGGCGTCATTGTCGACCTGACTAGGAGGGGCCACAAGAGAGAAGAGGGGAGAAAATGATTAGAAGAGTAAGAGCAGACAGCAGAAGAGGCTGGGAAAGGGCGCCACTAAGCGGTAGACAGGTCATGCTCTCTGGTTTGGGACTTTTTTTTTTTTTTTTTTTTTTTTTCTTTTTTTCTTTCGCGCTCTTGTCCTCTTGGCCAAGCAAGCACAGCACCAGATTAGACAGTCCTAAGGAAGAGCATATGTACGGCAGCACCATAGGTTTGTCTTGAAGCGACATCCACAGCATTAACCGGGTCACAGAAGAAAACAGAAAAGTGACGCCAAGAGGATTCCCGTGATGGCAGGCTGGAAAGAGTTTAGGCTTGCTTGGCTGTGTGCATTGTTTCTTCCTTCGCCGGTATAATGAGGCCAGCTGCCGACAAGTGTCAGGTGCAGGTGCCGAATGGCAGATGGCAAATGACAGTTGGCAGGTGGCATGTGGCAGGTGGCAGGTGGCAGGTGGCAGGTGACAGGTGACAGGCGACAAGCCCAACAGTAGGAAGCACTTGGTGAAATGTGCAGCTCGGCCTGGCTAAATCCATAACAACATCACACCTAAGCAAGCACCAATGACAGGATATGGCCAAAGATTAACGGTCAAAAGTCTCCCCAGCTATCAAGATCGACAAGCTGCTCCTCTCTTGCCCTCGCAAGAGTCCCGCTCAGGTCCTCTGCTCTCTATCAGCTCCATAGCCGGAAATGCTAATGCTTTATCTACTAGTAAGGCACATGAAATATGAAATTTTCAGACGCGCACGGACTGTAAACTAAACCCTCATACAATAGGTCATTGTGTAACCGATGCCAACAAGACGAACTCTTACGTGGGGCTTCCCAACGTACGTTCCTAGCCATAGGACTAGCAGAGTTCATGCCATCATAGAATTGGTACTGACAGCATGCGCACGGCGTTTAGGCAGCCTTTAAATCCGCTCGCAGCACCACTTGCCAAGCTCCATTGACGAGATTGCTCCCAGCGTTGGCCCGGACCCTAGGCTGCGGCCTGCTTTTAACCCTAGTGTGCTCTATTGCCGCCTAATAGTAGTACTAGCCCCGCTCTTACCACCTCTACACCTGCCAAAGGGCTGTCTGTCACTGGAAGCATTGAAAATGAGCACAAGAAGAATATGGCCAAGATCAGCTTGCTGAATGGATGCCAAGCTAGAGGAACAGCTAGCTGCGGCATGGGTACTTCCATTTTTACTATAGGTTCTATTCATCCAAATGGCCCGCTCTGCTTAGACTGTCATGAATCTTAGCATTGCGGACAGAGTCGCTGCTTGAGCTGTCCCACACGCTGATGGGCCATCTCACACGCCGCTCTTGGTGATTGCGAGTACAGTACTACGTTCTTTGGCTTTTGGGCGCCTGGAGAGGTCCGGTGGGGTGGATCTTAAAATTGCTATGGACCACACCTTTCCCAGGCTTTCCAAAATATTACTAGATAAGAAGGTTATTAGGAGGGATTGTCAGCTTTTGAGTTAGATGCTCACTAAGACGCATTCTTGGAGCTGTCCCTCATAATGGTCAATCTACTAATGTAGCCCTATGGCTGGAAGGATTTTTACTTGCACTCACCCATTGCTAGGCATCTCATCATCTCCAGACACGTGTCCACCCTAAAACTTTGGCCTCTATTTGAACACCAGCTTGCATATTACCAACTGCAGGCATCATCCCACCGGAGACCATCTATATTTGGCCAGAACACTGTTCCACCCCGCCCTGAACTGTTTGGTCCACCAGCTGAAAGAACCCCAACCCTCTATTCTAGAGCACGGGCTGGAAAAGGATGAGGATTCATGAATCTTTGATCCACTATCCAAGGTATAGGGCTGCTGGTGGTTGGTGATCACTGATTGCCACCGGAGGGTAGACATCTCTACCCTCGTGAGTAGAGTCATCATCGCCCTGCACTTGGTTCTGCCCACGAAGACATTCTACAACGAGCCAAGGCTCCAGGGGAATGGATTCCTATATTTGCACACATACTCCCTCATCGGAATGCGATACGAGATGCTCATGTTTGAGACCCGGCATCTCTATGATAGCTCCATAGCCTCCCATTTCATATTTTTGGCTCTTTAAATATTGGCCAGATTATTTTTGGTATCCCCCCAGTAGCTGATCTAGCGGCCTATGGCTCTAATTATCGCGGAGTTCCCGTCCCGTCGGCAACAGCTTTTTGCATACCATCAAAGCTTGGTGGAGATGATACTGTGATTTACTCGATATTTGGCCCACTAAGTGAAGCATAACGGCCGGCGAGATCCATGGCCGCTTGTATGAGTCCCGTGTGGGTAATTCTTGGCAGATTCCTGGCCTCGGCGCTGAATTCATCGTGTGCTTTCAACATCTCCTTTGTCTTGGTGTAGTTCAGGCTTCCGATGTAGATCTCTCCAAGGATGGATGCAAGGCTCCCTGGACGTATGCTTGTAGCTGCTTCTACGCACCCTTTGAAATCCCTTCCAATGCCTTGATGCAGTATATTTCGACGAGATACGTCTCATTGTGGGCCATGTAGAGCTGGCCAAAGAGTTGGCATGTCTGCGGCATCTTGGTAAAAGATTCTCCGAGATCCTCTTACAACTAAACAAGGCCCTGCTTGAGCAAATCTCCGGATGCTGTCTTCTTTGTTTCATCCTTACGCTTGCGATAGATTTGTAATCTAATTACAGGATGTAAGACGATGTTCCGCCGCGACATTTTTAAGGATTTTCAAAGACCTTTCTCCGTGCTTTTGTGGCCCTTCGAAATGACCCAGGTCTTCAGTAGACGGTTTAGATAGGAAACATTGAAGCATCTCTTCTTCCAATCCACTTCATTCTTTGTGCATCGGCGGTTTCATTGTATTTTGCGTGGCAGTCTGAAAAGTTGCCACAGCGTCTTTGAAAGCCTGTATGTTGTCCTAATTATGGCGTTCATAACTGGATGCATGTATACCCCTTGCCAAGATAAACTGCACCATGATCGCTAGCTAAGAATATAAACCACCTGTTGGTGGTAGTTTCTCACAGTCGACGGCGGCTGAGCCCAGTGTAGTTTATGGTTATTTTGGACTTGGAGTTCTGAGCTTCAGATGATAAACGGGAGGAATAGTCTTGGCCACGCTGTGACGCTCTCTAGACTCGACCCCTTCGAAATGTATGATAAATAAAGCACCTTCTAACTCATGTTTAGTCTTGTTAAATGGCTCTTATCTGAGGAACATCTGGCTAAAATGGCATCTAGTTGGTTCAATCAAGGGATGGTCTTGGGTCTTGTCTGAAAGGACAATCCTAGATGACAAGAAGAGCAGGGCTACTCAGGAACGAGCGCTTCCCCTAACCAAACTTAACTGAGTTGTTCTTTCGTTCAAGAGATTTGATATTAAAAATACTAGTCCTAGCTGTGCGTTTCCATTCCACTCAGTGTATCCAGCACAACTCTTGGCTGATGGGAGGTGAAATAGAGACGGATCACTATTATGATGGACCAATGGTTACAAAGGAGGCTCCAAGCAAGAATCAGGTAATGATGTAGGCTGCGTGTTTAGGATGTCCCTGATTATAAAGAGAGCTTATTTGGCTTCTTCGTTTTTCATTTTCTTCCCTAGAGTCTTTTACTGTAACCTACTTCTTCAATTTTCACAATTTGGTGCTCGTAACAATGAATGCTTTCCTGTAGACTGTAGACTGAAGCTGCTTCACTCTTTCAAAATATACTCATTTCTTACAACAACATATTGATCCAGTAGACTAGATCCTTATGGATGAAATAAGGCTAGGTTTGCTACTATCTCAGCTTTCTGCTTTGGTATTTGCAGCCTCCTCCGTTAAAGAAGATCTGTATTGTATCCATTGTTGTACTTACGAGCATCCCGATTCGTATCCTTGTCCCGCATCTATGTCAGTGATAAATAGCACACAATCACGGGTGGATGGACACACTAAGGCTCGAGCAAAGCATCACTTACTTCTTCTTGGGTTTCCTGTTTTCCTGGCTATTTGTGAGAATTCCTATTCGCACCTAAAAGTCTAATGCCCTCAACGCCAAGTAATTGAATCAATCATTTAACCAATTTAACTAAGATCTAGCCAATCAAATAGTCATATATTGTCAGTAACCTAAGTCAGGGATACCAGGAGTACTAACCCTAGTCCAGTTCGCCCAAATGTTAGGGTTAGATACAGACATTCAGGGCCTTCTTCCAAGGCCCATAGTGACGGATATATAAATTTAAATAGAGAAGCTAAAAATCATCATGTAGACCCCAGTTTACTATTAACGACTTGAACGTGTACACAACTCAAAAGGGGTTGAAAAATAAGCGAAAAGCTTTTGACGCAGAAGTTGCTAAGCAAAAGGAGCGTCTTCGACGAAGTCACACAGCAAATTGGCTTGGCAATATGCCTCGTGAAGCACCATATGCCTGTTGTTGATATTCTTGCTAAGCAACACCGGTATATTGCAGGTGTGCAGGATTTAGGTCTGCCTACTTGTTTGATTTGATCTGAATATATTTAGCGTCTACTAGAATCACCAAAATCAAACGACGCTCTGCCTTGCAGCAATGGTTCAGCAGCAGGATATGGAGACAATTCAAGTCAAAGCAAAGACGGAAACACGGCAAATGACACTGGCGATCTCACCAAAGAAGGCGCCACAGGAGGCACTGTAGCAGGCAGAGGGAAGAAAGGGAGGGGAGGAGGCTGCATAACAGAGTAGACTTGCTTGAATTGAGGAGGAAAGGGACATTGTAAAGTGGAGCTATTACGACGATTTGATTGGCTGGACTGTTGTCAGTCAGGTTGGTTATGTGATTGGCTCAATTACTTTTGTGTGGGGCATTAGGAAATCATCAACGTGCGAATAGGAATTCTCATAATAAATGGCCCAGGCCACCCACCACCTGTCTTTCATAATAGATTCATCTCAGAATCCATCTATCCTGCGATTATTGCAGAGCCTCTATATCTGCCCCTCTGCAAAGACTCTCCAGCAATGCCTTTCTGGACGTGTGATTTTGAAAGCTGCTGCAGACCGGCTGTCCGCAATATTGGCGACTGTGTCCTTTGTAGCCGTCACATATGCTCTCACCATCTCCAGCCTGAGTTCCACAACTGCCCCCAGTGGAAGGTCAGTTGATTTGCTTCCCAAATGCCTTTGCCTGCTAACCATGTAATTTTTAGGATGCTGACGCTTACGATCCTATAGCCCATGAAGCGGAAAGGCATGAACTCACGAAGCTGATTGAGACAATCAATACCCCTGCACTTGAGGCACGAGCTAGTCATTTACGCCAAGGAGTTCCCTGCTCTGTTCCTAAACTTCAGTACGACAGAGCAACAAGAAGCTCTGTGATGGGAGGCATGAACTATCACTTTGAGCTTCACTTTGATGACGGCGTCAAGTGGGTGG
This sequence comes from Ceratocystis lukuohia, assembly GCF_044167205.1. Taxonomy (NCBI): domain Eukaryota; kingdom Fungi; phylum Ascomycota; class Sordariomycetes; order Microascales; family Ceratocystidaceae; genus Ceratocystis; species Ceratocystis lukuohia. The sequence goes on along the minus strand of NW_027263524.1, from coordinate 3,347,472 downwards.
CCCGCATCCGCAGGTTCAATACTACGTCTCCTCCAAAACCAGTGAGAGATTATATTTTCCAGAGTGAGGTTGCAACCCTCATGTTTCTGGAACAGACTAATGTTCCTGTCCCAAAAGTCTATGATTTTATGCTTGAGCACCCTGACAACCCTGTGGGAGTTGGCTTCATTCTAATGGAAAAAGTACCTGGCAAATCTTTAAGATGGTGTAGTGCTACCCAGAAACAAAGGGATAAGGTCATGAACCAACTCGCAGACGCGTTTATAGAGCTGCGCAAACACCCCTTTGACCTTCTCGGCTCTCTTGATAGCCCCGGCAAGCCCCATGTCGGTGCGTTTGCTCGGGAGTCTCTCACTGACTTCAAACAGTCTGAAATGCATCCCAGCGGGCCTTTCTCCTCGTTGGAAGAATATCACAAATCCTCAGTCCAACTCGTTCTGGATTTAATCGTCCGAGAGGAGCTGTATTCGCAAAAAGCAGTGGATGCCTACTTAATCCACCGATATCTCCTTGACATAGTGCCACGTGTGCTACCTGCATCTGACGATGAGAAATTCTATTTGAAGCATGCGGACGACAAGGGGGACCATATCATGGTTGATGAGGAATTCAACATCACTGGTATTATCGATTGGGAGTGGGCTCATACTGCATCACCTGCACACGCCTTTAATTCCCCCATTGGTCTGTTGCCAGTCGCGGACTTTTACGATGGTAAGAATGATCTGGGCGATGATGAGGTTGTTTTTGCACGCCTGTTTGAAGAAAAGGGCCACAAGGATCTGGCCCAGTTCGTCTGGAACGGCCGGCTCCAGCATAGATTCACTTTTTGCTGCGGGTATGATCTTGAAGACTGGGATGGTTTCTTGGGCCTCTTTCAAGGACTTCGAGATGCCGTGGGGGTACATGGGGGCTTGGGATGGGATGAGTGGAAGAGTACTGTATTGCAACTTTACAAGGACGACCCTAACCTCCAGCTGCTGTTGACTAGGTCTCATTGATGGTATGATTGCTAAGAACCAGAACGATACTTCCTTGGTCCATCTGGCAGCAGATGAAGTTGATTTAAATAAAAGAAGATGTCATAGCATGTTGTGACTCTGCTATATTTGTTCCTGTAGTATTCTTGGAGTTGGCCAGAGATACTGCATCAAAGGAGAAACAATACTGCCTCGCATAGTATAGATCGACGTGAACCAGAGCAATACCAGTCGTGGCAGCCTAGTCCATCCCCAAATTTTACAGCTCCAAAAACCTCCCGCTCTTTCTTGCTACACGATCGTTGTTAAGGCCATACCTTGTTGAGAATGCTAGGCATAGCTGAGCCAGGATGTTCCTACGGCTTTCTACTTGAAACTTGATATATTTGACGCCTGCAGGAATCACAGAAATTAAAAGACGCCGAGTTGGGCCTGGTTCCGGCAGGTGGCACATGGCAAGTGGCACATTACATGTTTAAGCGACACGACACAGCCTGCCAGGACGCCTTCCATACCACACCACGGCACTACTCTAGATACACCTTTAGTTGCTGCAGCGCATTAACCCCTAAATCCCTAGTTCGACTGCGCCCATAGCGGCAACAAACCCAAGCAAACCGCTAGACAAACACCAATGGTCAAATATGGCAAAACGGTAGCAGTGAAAAACGTGCCCCCCCCCCCCCCCCGAAAATCTATCCCAGGTCTCCTGTTTTTCATCTTCATCTACTACATACATAGCCAGAACTACCAGCACTTTGTCTTGTCAGCCGGCAAACTAGCGCCAAGGGGCGCGTAGAATTTCCAGATGTGCACGCACAGACCGTAAGCTCTCATACATTGGTCCATTGTGTAACCGACACAAACGAGATGAAATCTGACATGGGGCTTCCCCAACGTCCACATAGATATGCTTACAGCCCCCGGCAGCCATAATAGACGCCACCATTGCTGACGCAAACTTCCGCTCGTTGCATTGCCTCCGAACGGCAGCGTGACAAGGACAGGACACGCCTGCCTGTACAACCTCTATACACATGCACGTCTTCAAACCCATCAAGCTGCCCCCGCTCAAGACACCAAGTGCTATAGATGAGGGACCAATGTCGGCTGTGGATTGGAGTCCTTTTCAGAAACTCCGCAGTGGCATGTTGAGACATGAGACATCAGTGCTGCCATGTCTACTTTACACCCAAGATAGAATCCACAGACCCAGCCAGCTCAGCAGATCTGCCAGCAGTACACGCATAAAATGGCTCTGTAGAGAACAGCAAAACTCTCTAGCTAGCTGCGGGTTCAAGGCAGCACTTTTCGCTGGATACTAGCAGGGGCGCTTAGCTTCATTTAAAACAACTAACTTCTTAGCGCAGCCAAGGCAGCCATGAAGGCTTAGTGGCGCGTCCTAGCCTAGCCAGAGCAGACGTCATGCCACCATGAAACCACCACTAACAGCTTTTGTGCGCTGTTTAGGCTGCCTTTATATCCGTTTGCAGCAGTCTATACCAGAGTCCATAGCAGGAAGCCCTTCCCGAGAATCGTCCCAGCGTTGGCCCGGACCCTAAGCTGCGGCCTGCTTCTAACCCTAGCATACCCTAATGCAGCTTAGCCGTAGGATTGGCCCCGCTTTTACCGCCTCTGCGTCTACCAAAGAGCTATCTTAGCTTGAATCCCAACATTATTGTCCCTTTATGATGTATGCATTTGGCAATAAATGGATGGGGGGGGGAGCTTGGATCGAGAAGTCGAGACCCTCCCTTGTTTTAAAGCTTGCAGGCCGGCTGCTGGCTCTATGGATGAGGTACTTCTTGAAGCGCCTGCACTCTCCTGTTTGCCGTACATCCTCACGTACGTACCTCTTGTACATCTGTCTCTGCTCTCCTGATCGGGATAGGGTTGTTTGGTTTGGATGACGACGATCACGTGCCATGCGGCTCAGCCAAAACGCCTCATTAATATTTGCGGTATCTTAATTCTTTTTTTTTTTTTTTTCATTTTTCGTTTCAGTATCGCGATATTTTCTTTTTTCTTGGGTCTTGAACTAAGTCATTAGTCATTCCCTTCCCCTATTGCTGCCTTGACTGACTGCTTAACCCATCCTTCTCCTTCGCGACCGCCTCCCGCACCAAAATCAGGGCTTTGCTCTTGTCCCAATCCTCCCGAGCTTCCGGCATTTGAATTCGAGGATAAGCCCGCTTGATCGCCGTGGGAGACGCTCGATTTCAGGGTTGTACCACTGCAGCGAGCGACGTTGGGGGGGGGGTTTATTTTTAGTCTATTCCTTGCTCCTTTCCTTGTCTTCACCAACTCGTGCTCATCCTCTCTCCTTCTCTTTTATATTGTCTCTACTCTCCCCCCCCTCCTTCTCTTCCCTCCCTCCTACCTATCCCAAATAGAGCCCCCTCGACTTGCACATCAAGATGACCTCAGCCTCCAAGAACCCCTTCCGCCGCAGCGGCCTCGGCTCTCCTCCACCCCCCGCAATCTCCACTACAAACCTTGCCCTCCGTCCGGCTCTCGTTTCGTCCAGCGTCTTCGACCCCGATGCCGATACCACTGCTTCCGAAGCCTCCGATTTGTCAGCCTCGACCCCGCGTTCCAAAACCTCGAAGAAGGTGCGCGTGCAATCGCCGCCTCCATCGCCCCATATTTCCCAGTCGGTTCTTATAAGCCGCAAGCGCTCACCTTCGCCCTCGCGTTCTCCTTCACCTCCTCTTGCTACACAAGATCCGGCCCCTGTTTTGGCCCCTGCTCTTGACCCCGATAGCCCCGTCGATCCGTTTGATGCGCAAATCCCGGATCAAGAGAATGACGACGACGATCAGGACTCCACTCCTGAGTCTACCCCCCGCACTGCCGGCCCGCCACACAATCCGTTCAGCAAAACTCTGCAGGATATGAAGAACCTGACCAGTGAAGCCCGAACTCCCACCTCTCCCAAAAGCGCCAGGGGCCACTCTGCAAAGACCTCCCTTGATGTGCAGGCCTTCCAGCGCTTGCTATTGACCGGCTCAACCGGCCTGGACCAAGCCACCTCTCCACGCCCCGCTGCGGAGTCCCCGGCATTCGAGTCCGCTTCCTGCTCGCCATCCCGTAATTCTCGGTCTCCCCCACAGATATCCCCTCGTGTTCCAAATGCCGAGTCTCCATCATCACCTCCGCCCCAGCCGTCTGCCCCAACCCACCCCCACAAAAAGCCGCCTCCACCGCCTAGCTCCCGGCATGGGCGGTCTATCAAAAGTGTCGATTTAACGCACATGGCAACGCCTCTGACGTCTCCACAAAGACCGTCCCCTACCCTGCCCTCAGCCTTGAATTCTCCCCCAAATCCAGCGGTAGTCTTGGCTCCCGGTAGGCCCGATCCTGGGAGCCGAGCTCCGGCCCCTCCGCCACCACCTAGACGCATGCAGCACAAAGCAGCCATTGTGCCCTCCAGAATTGAGGAGGCTCCTGCGAGCACCCCTACCACTACAGCCCAACTCGAAATCCCCACAGAGCCCTACGCATCGGGTGCAGCCAGCCCGACCCACGACGAGATTGACCTATCCACCAAATTTCCCGTGCTTTTTGCTTCTCTTCGTAGCCCATTAACCACAACGCCGCTTTCTCCGGCCTCCACACTCCACATAGCAAAAGTCAAGCCTCAACCACCCCCGACGCGCAACCCTTCCGTCCGCCGCCCGAAGAGTCTTGTCCGCACAGCCTCGGCAACTAAGCCCGAGCTATCTCGTAAGCCCTCCAACGCAAGTAATCGTAGTCATGCCCCGCCACCGCCACCAACACCCCGTCAACGCGGCTGGAGCAAGGGCAGTGCCGATGGAGGGGCTGCTGGTGCCAAGAAAAGTGCCGACTTGCAGCCAATCATTACGTCAGATGCGGAGAATGACATCCTCGCAGAGATCAATGCTTTACAGAAGGAAGTGGAAGCGGCGATGAAGGGCGGCAAGGTATAATAGAACATACAGCAAACTAGATTTAAGAACCGTAGTAAACAAGCTAGTGGTGGACGTACCCTATGGATTTCTCACTAGGAACTTGATTGAATTGTGGTATGTAACATAGATACGTTAGGCGTCAAGTCAACACTCTGCATGCTTGTATTTATCCACTAGGGTTGCATTTACTAGGGTTAACCAAGAACTTGTTATCGCCGTCATTATCATCAAGATCAGCCTTTCTCCAAGCTTTCTGGACTCTCAGTCCGGCAGCGGACAGTGGGTGAGATCTCCAACGGAATCCTGCTGGTGCTACGTGTTCGGATCCATCGAGCGTAGTTGCAGAATTGGGCAGCTCCGCCGGTAGCCGGGAAAGTGCCCCTCGTGTGTGAATAGCCTAATCTGGATGGGAGAAGTAATTGCAGATGGCGGATCGTCGTGCGATGGCCGGAGAAGGGCACAAGACAAAGATGGCAATAGAGAAGCCTTGCACCCCTCAAGTATAAATAAACAGACTCGTCGCTTTGAGGGAGCTTGCTTCTGAGATGTGAATTAAGCTGGTTATTTGTTGTTGTTGTTGTTGTTGTTGTTCTTTTCTAGCTACCTGACCCTGACGTCTATTTTCTTTCCACACTGCCCAACCCATATCTACCATCTGCTATGGCTGCTACGAAGAAGACGATGCTCCAGCTCTTGGAGGAACAAGGTGATTAGTTGCCGTCTCCCCTCTCCATTCTTACCCATCGCCCCTTCTCTTATCCACACCCCATCCATGCTGACTCAATGTAAGTCGATGTCGATGTCGACTGGATGGATCCGGAATTTATCCGGTCTAATGACAGGACCTTCCACGACATGACAAGCAACCAGTTTATTGTCGACGCCCAAATCGGGCGCCCGGAAAACAGGGATCTGATTGTGCAGGCTGCCCAGGAGCTTGGGACCAGCGACTGGCTGGCTGTGTACACACGTGTGGTATGTATTTGCAACTTTTGGACACACGCATCTCCTGCACCAGGGCTGACCAACCCCAGGCTGCCAAACTATGCGCAAACAACTTGCCTTACTTGCGCGGCCGCGTATTCCTGCAAACCCGCCCAGCCGATGCCTTCGATGCAACTGCCACACTCAAGTATGCTCGTCAGATCGCTGCCGAGTTTGCTCGTCTCGGTGTCGGCTGCGACCGCTATGCCATCAAGATTCCAATCACCGGTGCCGGCATGACCGTTGCCAAGGCGCTGCGGGCTGATGGGGTAGCTAGCCTCGGTACAGTGCTGCTGAACGTCGACCAGGCTATTGCTGCAAGCCAGGCAGGCTGCTACTACGTGAGCCCTTACTTCAACGGTGAGTAAAATGGCTTCCTATGCAACTACAACCAGAGAAACGAGCTAATAAAATGCAGAAATCAAAGCCCATGTCGACCGTGCCGTCTGGCCCGAGCTTCGTGACCCGGCCGCCGACCACCCAATGGCTCCTCGTGTCGCGCAAATTTACCACGTCTACCGTGAGCTATATGCCTCGTCAGGCACCGAACAGCCGCGCGTAAAGCTAGCAAGCCTGATATCCATGGCCGAATGCATGGTTCCTGCGGAGCTAGGATGTCACAGTATCACGGTCCCGATGCCGCTGCTGGTCGAGCTTGCTGCTACACCAGCAACAATGGAGGCCGTGCGCGTGAAGCCTGAGCATCCGTATGCAGCCCCCGCAAAGGGGCTGGCTCATCGCTTGGAGGGCTTGCTGAAGCGGGATCCACTGCGTGAGAGCTGGGATGGCGTCTTGCCGAGCCTCGAGACTGACTATCTGGCGGATGGGGGCAAAGCTCTCGATGAGGCGGTGGAGAAGGACACGGAGGCGAAGAAGCGGCTGGACTTTGCGCTGGAGTTTTTCGATGAGGCGGAGAAGCGCAGCAAGGAAGTTGTCGAGGCTGTGTTGAAGGCAATGTAGAGACTAGATTGGTAGTTTGAACATGACATACGGTGAAATTATAAAGAGTCTAAAATAAATAATAGCCAAGAAATAAAAAGCCAAGCTCCGCCGTTTATGCAATTAAATATCCCTAAAGCATAGCCACAACTATACTCCCTCAAATCAACTCACCATTCAATTCTGCTACTCAAACTTCTAGTTTCCTCCCCCGATAATATGTATATATTCATGAGCACCCTCATGAGGCAAAGTCCCAGCTGGGCCCTGTTGTGGACTGGCTGTGGTGTCCTTGGGTACTAGGCGGTTGCTGGCGTGAATGGGAATGCACACTCTGTGCAAAGGGGATGCCCTGATCGTGGGTATGATACAGAGACGGCACCTGGGTTAGGCTCTCGCTTTGCTGGTGTTGCTGGTGGTGGTGGTGGTGGTGGTGATGGTGGTTATGTGGGTGCTGATGCTGCTGTGAAGGCCCCATGCTTGCCACATAGAATCCATCTCCAAGCTGCGGGCTCGATATGCTCGACCAAGGCGAAGTTTCCGATGATGGCGCCGGGAGTTGCTGTGGCGGAAACAAGTTCAAAAACATGGGATCCGCCTGCTGATGTGGCATCGTAAACTGTCCTCCTGGAGATGTGCTTGCCTGCAACGGTGTTGCCATCTCGCTGTCCTGGCCTGTGTCGTGGTGCTGCTGCTGCTGCGGCTGGGGGTAGTTGGAATACCGGTATCGCGTCTGCGGGTGTGGCTGTGGATATGGTTGTTGCGCATGCGCTTCGGCAACACCCCGGGTAGGCGATGAGCAGCCCAGGGGATCGTCTGGCCCTATAACACCCTCCATTGTAGCCCTGGCAAATTCATCCGGGCCCGGCTTGTGGTGTGCATTCAGCATTTCAGCTTGTTCCGAAGGAGAAAGATGATAGTCTTCCTCGTCGTCGTGCATCTTGGGCTCGCCGTTAGCATTAAGTTGGCGGCCCATGGCAAGCGCGGCATTCTTAATAGCTGCTGCATCGTTCTCGAAGTCGTAGAGCAGCGAGAAGTCGTCGGCCTTGATTTTCGGCTGCTGAATGGGCTTGCCAGCATTGGCAAGGAAGTAGTTGAGCTGGACAAGAATTTCGTCGCGCTCGGCGAGAAGGGCACGCGCACTTGCTAGCGCTTGGCGGCAGCGTGAATTGGCTTTCCGGTGCTGGAGAGAGCTCTCGTTTGTTACGACGTGCTTTGAAAGGCGTTTTGTTTCGGTAAATGCGACATTGGGTAGTAGCGAAGCAAGCATCTATAGAGAGGGTGAAGGTTAGTGATTAATGTTACACAAGGACTCGACATTCTATATAACTAGGGAAGGTGCTTTTGTAAAGGGAAGGTAGTTGCAAGTAAAAAGAAAAAATGGAAGGAGTTAAAGGCAAGATAGGTAATTGCCTGAAAACACATCTGGCAATAGTCATGTAGCACAGGGACATCAACTCACCCCTAGATTAAATTTAAACGACTCGCGGCGAGATTTCTCAAATGTCCGGTGGTGTAAGCGTTCTTGGGAGGTGAATTTTCGGATTCTCTTCTTCTTAGTTGAAGCATTGGGGTTGAGGGCGGCGGTCGGTGTAGTTGCGGTGGCAGAGCTGGTTCCGGGAGGGGATTTCCCCTTTCGTAGAGTGGTACTTTTCGACAGAGAAGGTGGAAGTGTATCGTCATCTGAGTCATCGGAGGGTAGTATGGTGTTGGCAACCGATACACAAGAGTTGACAGACTCTTGATGATGGTGGTATTCTGTAGCAGCGGCGGAGACGGAGGGGGTAGTGTTGAACATTGGGTATTGAATCGATATCAACTTGTAAGAAGGGCTAAGTGCTAGGGGGGGGGGGGGGGTTCAAGGTGTCACAGGGTGGTCACACTTCGGCCCAAAAACCGGGAAAGGGAGAAGAGGCAGGCGACACACACAGAGACTGGGATATGAGGCGTTGGGAGTGTAAGTCAAAATTGCACCAAGGAGGATTAGACTTCAGTTATACAAGGATCAAGGTTAAAGGAGGGAAGAAAAGGGAAAGCCGGAAAGAAGAAGGGGAAAAGAAAAAAAAAAGCCCAAGTGGTTTGTAGTTCGTGATGGGAGATGTTGAAGGAAAAAAAGACGGTTGTAAAATGAGCGAGCGGCCTTTTTCAAGAAACAGAATAAAAGGAGACCCCAAGAAGCAACCCACGATAACAATAAATACGCTTGAAGTAGGATCTACGCAAGTCTGCCAAAACTCCATAAGTGTGGATGATGTGTTAGCTCTCGTTTAAATGCACGTAGGAGTGACTATGGATCTTTGTAGCGAAGACGTGGACAAGAGAAAAAATCAAGGGAGAAGGGAAAAAATGCAAAAATATAAAAGGGGAATGGGGAGACTTGGTAAATCGAGGAAGAGGATGGGAAACCCTCGGAGCCGGAGCGATCTGGGCATACACGTCAAGTCCAAGTCAAAAGCAAAAGCAAATCCGTAGACCTCCTCCATAGCCGTGGACATTCGTTAGCCCGATGAGCTGCATTTCCCACTCGTTGGCAGAAGAAGCGAAAAGACAGAGAGGCAAGAAAACACAAAAGAAACACAGTAAAGAAAATATTAAAGACAGCAAACCACAGCAATATAAGAACAACACCGCCCCGACCAATTGGTGAGGATGCATTCCTTTAATGCAGGGCTGCTGTGTTTCTTGTCTTTTTTTTCTTTTTTTCTTTTTAAACATACGCTAGGGTTTGCGAACGAGAGCCAGCAGCCCTTCTAATAAATACCATTAGGGTATATTATTGACAACTCACCACAATGTGTTGGGTTTTTAACCAGGTCAGAGCCCGTCCCTCGCCCTCCATCTCCTTCCGCCTCTCCCTCTCTCTCCGTTCTTTCCGAGACAAGTGCAGCCCTCCGTTCTGTGTTTTCCACTGTGAGCTGGCCAGTATGAAGGATATGCGGCCATTTGACTCAGCAGCAGGCAACACATCCCTCCCGCCGCCCTGCTCTTTGTTTTCGACCCGACCCGACCCGACCTGGTCTCGACTTCTTTGGTTTGTTTCCCACCTTCTTCTCAGCTTCCATTCCCTCCTTTTTCTCTCCTCTTCGCCTTGTTTTTTCTTGACTAGGTGGTGCCAGGTATTTGGGACCGCCTTTGTTTCTCTAGCAGAGGAGAAAGTACCCTGTCCATACACCCCCGGAAATGCATCCATCTCCCCACAAGTCGGATAGATTTGTGGAAGGAAGGAATAGACCGCCTCTTTTATCAGAAAAATACAACTCGGCAATTAATGGCCCAATACATTGTATAGTTTCACACCTGTTACGCTGTTCGTGTCATATGGAATTATGTGGAACCATAGGGAACTAGAAGCCGGAGCTACTAGATAGCAATGGATGAAAAGGCCCTTCGCTCTGACGGGTCATGAGCTTTGGCGTCATGGGCAGGCCTGCCCTGTGGTCAATAAAACCCAGCTTGAAACAGGGCGTATGTAAGAATGCAGCCTGGGAGAAACAAGGGGATGAAGGAATAATTCAGGAAAGGTCCTAGCCCCGACATGAGTGCATTTGTTCAATCGCGGTAAGAAACTAACAGCAGACTGTCGTCTGTCAACATACGCAACGTAGATGGGGTCTTTTTGGGGCATTTCTCCTAGCTTCACCGACTCGAAGAGTAGATTAGGAGTGAAGGGCGTGGCCATCGCGTCGAGACCTACCCACTGAAGCGTTGATATACGCTTGGTGACCTCAATTACCTCATCTCCATCGCTCGCTGTTCAGGTCTCCTGACCTGGTGTTTGCGCCAAGGGCGCCTGTGAGCTGCAAGAGCTACCAAGGGTGCAATGGAGTCGAACTGGCAGGAGGGTTATAAAGGTGCTTACGAAGCACAAACCCCAACGCCGCCCTAGGCAGCCTTGCCGTGTTCGGATGCGAACTCAGGCATCTGAGGCCGGTAGTAAGCTGACTGTTTTGGCCTCAGGCATCCACTAAAAGCGAGCAGTCGCAGGCATATCCAACTCGCTGCCGTCTCTAGCACATACGTTAACAGCAGTAAGCCCCTCTCCAACTGAAGAACCACGTAATACCGGCGCTCCCATTGTTGTTTCTGGCCAGTAAGCACGCCCTCAGCCTTATCGAAGATCCTAGGATTCAGACTCCTTGAACGGAGGGGAGATTCGCTAACCTACTGCCAGCCAAGTGAGCCATGGTGGCAAAATCCCATGCCTTCAGAGCCAGTTATGACAACATGTCCCCACGTCTCTAGTAAGCAAAGCGCAAGAATAAATGCGCATCTCCCTCTCCAATGTTTGGTTCTGGAGTTGCTCGCCAGCCCCGGGGCTATTATGATGTAGACTTTAACTCCCAGGCTTTCCCTAACATGCATTTAGTGCTGGTAGCCTTGCTGAGCTCCCCACTGTAGATAGCCCACAGCCAAGCTGAGGTGCGTGAGCAGTCCCTATTTTGGAGAAGCCAGGCCAGCAGCATCTTGAGAACTCATATGCAAAAGCGAGAAACGGAACCCCCCCTAAAGGTCAATACTCGCTATCAACATGGCTGCGAGCAAAACTTGCGAGTTCCGCTGCAATACTAAGAACGCCCAGAGACGAGTAGCCTTGGTGGGGTTCGGCTAGCTGCTTTCTGCAAAGAAAGTGATGGAGAGACACAGCAGTTTTGCTTGAACTCTCAGATCTATCGGGTTTGAGGCTAGGATCAAAGTCTCGAAGTCGTTGCTCCAAATGGGCCTTCTCTTGGTGGTGAACCTGGGATAGCAAGACCTCAAATCGAACTAAAGTTTCCGCAATAATGGGACGGCCGTGGCAAAGACGCGAGTAGACAAGCTAGAGTGGGGAGCTGAGGTTGGCGTATAGTCGAAGACGAGAAATAAAAGAGAGATACAGCCACAAAATGACAGAAGAGGCAAGAGTAGGCGAACAGGCCAAGCGACGAAGTAGAAAGAAAAGGGCAAGGGAAAGAGTTGTCTTCTCTGCGCAGCACAATATTAGTACAGAAAGTGCCTGCTACTACCAAGGTGCCCTTCGCCTTAGCACCCTTGTGGTTACAAGTAGACAGACATCTAGACAAACATAAACCAACCGGTAGACTGTACTGCATATGATGAAGTCCTAGACCGGTGGAATGTCAAAGGCCAGCCTCAGTCTCCCTTGCTGGCACATCGCCAGAACAGCAGACCAGATGTTTGTCCCAGAAATCAGGAGCGGAGACAGAGCAAGTTCAGCAGGCACTTGAAGCTGATGTCTACTTTTGTAGACTCGTTAGTAATCAGTGTAACTTGAACATTCCCAGAGTTCGTTCATAGTTGGTTGGTCAACAAACGCCGACTAGTTGCTTTAACGTTTATATTAAGCCTTCGACCGCGCTTTCGTCCGTCTAGGGACGACTTTCAGCTCGGCAAACTTCTCCGATAGATGTGATGATGTGATACAAGTTAGTCACCTCTCAGCGTTCCTGGTGGCTCGCAGGCGGCAACGCGCTTCCCTCGGCCCGATCAACAGGGGAAGAGGGTTAGTCGCTCTAGGGTTTGGGAAATACAGGTTCCGGGAATAACACGGTAATGTCTGGCTGGCTTTTCCTATGGGGCTCTGACTGGCGAATGGCGTCGCTTGCTAGATGCAGGTGGGTCTAGTCTGATGTTTTAGCAACTTAAAAGTGGGTATTAAGTCTTTTTTCGGTGATTTTATTTGCCGACCACGCTCGAGTCACCTCGCCTATAAAAGGATGGCAATTGCTCACCATCAAATCCATACGAACCTTCTCTTCATCACCACTTTAGACTTTTGCAAGAACATCCACATCAACGTCTATATCCACTTACACCTGCAAATCTACTAGCTCGGGAGCACATATCCGAGACTAGCCCTTCATACACCACATATCTTACACACAGCAATACTCATACATGGTCATTTCGGCTTCCCCATAGAATAGTTAATACAAAAAGACACCCTCTCCCTTTCCCACGTAGACTGTAGAAGAGCTTTATCACGAAGCTCTCTTAGAATTAAAACGGCTGCTTCTGCTTGGCCGTTCCGCCCTTTCTCTCCCTTTCCCTTTCCTCTTGCCTGGTTCCTTGCTCATCGCTGTCGGCATTCCTTGTAGTGCCTTCTCAGTGTCGGCTTGGACTGTCGCTCATACACACATTCACACTCGCTCCTTGCGTCTGCCCTCACGCTTTCTCTCGTACTTGTGCCTGCGCTTGCGCTTGTTCTAGTATGTCTACTGCTGCCGCTACTGCTGATGGTGGCGCTGGTGCTGCAAAGCCTGGCGCCGTCCAGTCCGTTCCGGCTGACTCTGACGTCCACTGTGCTGCCTCTGACTGTGAGAAGCAGCTTCAGCCAAGCCATGCTGCTTCTCGGGCTGGCGATGCTCCTGTCTACAGCGTCTTCACGCGTAGTGAAAAATGGGCGCTGACTACCATTACTATTATGGCGGGCTTGCACAGGTACATGTCTCCTGTCGTCCTTTTCTTTGCCTATGTCCTCCTATTTGCCTTTGTCACTCACACCCTCTCTCCTGGCCACTTTGATCTTTCCATTTGTTCTTGTTACTTGGCCTTGGCCTTGGCCTTGGGAGTTTCTCCTTGTGTCTTTCTCTCCATCATTCGCCTTGCTCCCTTCTCCTCTGCTCAACCCTCTCGATATTCGCATTTCCATTGACTGTTCTCCCTGCTGACAATGTTCTCTTCGATTCTCCAGTCCCTTCCCGGCAAACATTTACCTTCCAGCCATCCCCAGCATGGCCACCATCTTCCAAAAGTCTATTGGCGAGATGAATCTCACTGTGACTACATATCTTGTCTTCCAGGGCTGCGGTATGTCTTGACTCTATTTCCTTCGTCTACTTTTTGGCTCTACCCTCCACGAGCTCTTCTAACCTTATACTCTCCTCAACAACACAGCCCCCATGTTTTGGGGCCCTCTGTCCGATCGCTATGGCCGCCGCCCTATCTTCCTCTCTTGCCTTTCTGTTCTTGTCGGAGCCTGCATCGGGCTCGCTCTATGTCCGACAAATGCCTTCTGGCTGCTTCTTCTGCTGCGTTGCATGCAGGCTGCTGGATGTGCCAGCACTGTTGCTCTCAGTGCCGGTGTGATTGGTGATATTGCCACACCCGAAGAACGTGGTGGCTTTTACGGCATTAGCAACATCGGGCCTATGGTGCGTGTTTTCCTGCCCCTTTTTTTTATCAGAAATCCGCTCCTACTAACACGATCTTACTTGTTACTTTAGATCGCACCCGCCATGGCCCCAGCCATCGGTGGCGTCCTATCACAAAACCTGGGCTGGCGCTCTGTCTTTTGGTTTCTAGTCATATCCGGCTCTCTCTGCATCCTGTTGATTGCCCTGTGAGTCAACCTTGTTGTATCACTGTAAGGGCAAAAGAGGCGGCCCGGCAACAGTAGCCCTTATTAAACATTTCCATCGGCTAACCTGCCTCCGAACACTCTAGGTTCTATCCCGAAACTGCCCGCAACATTGCTGGTAACGGTTCTCCCAGTGTGTCTCTAGTTTACCGTGCCTTCATCCCAATTATCGGCCGCGGCCGCCTAGGCACCGCCCCTGCCCTGTCTAAGGCTATACGCATACCATACACAAACCCATTCACTATTTTCCTATGCCCCGACGTGTGCGTCATGCTGTTGTCTGCTGGTATTATCTATGCTACGTGGTACACCGTGACGGCCACCATCTCATCGTCGTTCAAGGAAATCTACGACCTCTCCGAGGCAGAGATTGGTTTGTGGTATATCCCCGTTGGCTCTGAAATGGCTGTTTCGTCGGTTATTACTGGCAAGATCCAGGACTGGGACTACCGAAGAGTCAAAGCCCGCACACCACCTGGCACGCCACTGCCGAAGGAGCTAGCTCGACTTCGCTTCACGCCTATCTATGTTTGTGGTTTCATGGCTGCCATCTGCAGCTGGGGATTCTGCCTCGAGTACAAAGCACCCAAGGCGGTGCTGGGAGTCGTGTCATTTTTTAGTACGTTTCTTTTGGCCTATCGTCGCTATGCTTTCCCTTGTGCTAACTAAATGTCTAGCCGGATACGGAATGGTCTGCGTCCTTAACAATATCTCTACTCTGATGATTGATATTATGCACACACGTAGCTCTGCCGCTACAGCCTGCGTATGTACCCCAGCATATCCTCACAGCACACAACCATACATCTCAGACAGCTAACATTTGATTCGCCGCTACAGATCAACCTTGTACGCTGTAGCCTTGCCGCTGCTTTTGTCGCCGCCATTGACCAAATGACCACGACTCTGACGTATAAATGGAGCTATCTCTTGCTCTCTGGCCTTTGTAGTGCTACGTTTCCACTGCTCTGGGTCTCGATTAAAATCGCGCCACGGTGGCGTATGGCGCGTGAGGCTCGAGAGACTGAAAAGGCTGTTGAAAGTAGTAAATCTTAGTAAACCTAGTGAGAAGCCAGTGAAATCCCTTCAAGCTGCTGAGCCAACTGTACCGAGGACACACTGCTTTTGCACATTCTCGCGGATTTGTGTAACCTGAATGATTCCAGGGTCCCACCTTTCCATTACTTCCTAACGTCTTGTGTAACAATGGCGGCAATCTTTCAAGACGCTATCCAAGATCTCCGCCAAATCCTTTTTCATCCTTTTTTTTTCTTTCTATTTATTTCGTCTCTTCCTAGAGCCTTTCGCTATTCTTAAAGTTTATTTTTTAAGTTTGTCAGCAATAATACGACAACTTTCTCCTAGATAATCAAAAAAAATATAGTCATCTTGGCCCTCTAAAGACTAAAAAGGTGACGAACATATATGAAATAGTGTATGTTGACAAGAACGAGATTCGAACTCGCGCGGATTGCTCCACTGCGAAGCTTCCTCCTAGAAGGTGGGAAACCTGAACACAGCGCCTTAGACCGCTCGGCCATCTTGCCTTTTCATATTCGGCGGAAGAAGAAGGCCGTTGTATGGGGCTTTGTTTTCAAGGTGGGACGGCGGACCGGAAAGACTAGCACTAGACAAACTGACCGGCAGGTTCTACTAGATCTCAGGGCGCTGCGAGGTCCCGCGAAATGATACAGTGGACCGACTGGCCAAAGCGGGCTGCAATAGTGCGGATCTGCTGGTTCCCGAGAGGATGATCTCTCTCTAACGGCAGTGAAGCGCCGGGAGAACGGCGCATCCAGAGCCAATTTCAATAATTGCATAAGAGACGATTGCTCAAGCACTGACCACCATAGAGAGAAGTCAAGGCTCCCAAAGCCATTCTAGGCAAACTAGATAAAAGGGCTCAGCTGTAGAGTTTCGGCAGCGCGCTCCAGATGAGACAACAACAGAATCAGGGCGAGTAACAAGCTTACTTAGAAGCATACGCCCTACTCTCGCCCAAAATCTGTGTTCAGCCCTGCGGAGGGTCAATTCTGTCCAGTAACCAATACGGCATCGTTTGATCTTAGTGATTCCGGTAAACGTTGGATAAACCAATTCAAATTCAAATTCCACATCATCGCCGCCATAGCTAGTCCCGCAGACTTTAAATATATTCAATCTCATGCTCAAGTTCAAGCGGTCAGAACTAGTAATCAAGACCTCAACAACCACCATGAACAATGAAGACACAGCTGTCAACTTGGAACTACCCTAAAAAGGAAAGAGACCACTAGCGGGCAGGCAAGGGTCTGCCGAGGAGGCCATTGAGCGAAATGTTTGCGGACTGTCACCGACGTGCTATACCAAAGCCTCATACTCATCTAGGACAAATAATAGCCGGAATCTGGTCTAAGTCTTCTGAACCTTACTGGAACAACCTCTTCTCAAGTCACATGAAGAGGCATGTATGCCACTGTTCTCACTAGCTATAGGACAGTGTCTGCGGAGCCCTGGGGATTCCGAAATGAGACGGCTGGTTCTGGAAGCGAGTGAACAAGAGCAAGAGAGTAGACAACAATGGGACGAATGATAGAGCTTTCCCAGGCCTTGTGCCAAACCTTAAAAGGCCACAGAAGTCACTCGAAATCTAAGCATGCCTATAGCCCCTAATCGCCCAGAAATAGCACTAGAAGACGACATGAGCCAGTTTCCCCCGCCTAGAACACGCCGACGTGTTTCTGCTAAGTAACAGCAAGTAGATGTAGAAAATCACAAACATCAACAAGATGAAAACGCGAAACGACATTGACATCACGCAATATAGAGACATCTGATGTGGATAGATATTGGCATATTCATACACTTGTTCCCATCAATTTGTCCGTCTCCAGACTACCCTACCCGCTCCTCCCCCCAGACACATTAATAGCACATCACGCAAAGGAACAGCACATCAATTCAGAGGGCAAAAAAGGACATAACCAACCGCAGTTAGTCAAGTCAAATATATTACCAACCCCAATTTATTCTCGGTCTCCGCGTGGATTACGTTGTATCCGCCAAGAGTCAAAGCAAAACTTTCCTAGCACCTATTTCCAAGCTATCTTTTTTCCCTCTCCATGCAACATGAGCTTTTTCGTCCGTATTTTTTGTCGTTTTTTTTGAGCTAAAAAGAGGGGAAAGAAGAAGTGTACCGCTATTTAGGCCTTCGTCGTAGAACAGCCAGAGATATTAAAAAAAGAAAGGTCAAAGAGCTTAGGCTATTCAAGTTTGTTCTGCTCCATTAAGAACAAAAGTGGTAAAAAAGGAGAAAAAAAAGAAAAGAAAAAAAAAAAAAAAAAAAAAGAGGTTTTGTTGGTTTTTAAGAGGTTGCACAAGACCGCATATCGTCAAGTTTGTATGCAAGCATTTGTACATTTGCGTAGAGGCAGTAGTGGTGATAGTGAAGTGTGCGATGAAGAGTGTGAGAAGAAGGCTGATAGAGAGTAATAGCAAAACCATCCTTCCCCGTATGAGAAGGATAGTCTACGTCTTTTCTTCCCCATCAGCTTCGTATCAAAAAAGGTGCAAGGAGCAATACCTTGCCCTGTGTTTTCTGATAGATGCAAGAAACCCCGAAATAATGCTGACGCTCAAGAGGAAAAACGATGAAAGATGAAGAGGAGAAAAAAGGAAAAATAAAGTCAGAAAAATAGACGAGGGAGTAGAAAAAAAACAAAACTCCATATGCGCGTCTCATGTCATCCGTCCTTTCATAGTTCGTGCCAGGACAAAAGAAACACCATATGCCCAAAAGTCCCTAATGCCCCCCCCCCCCCCCCCAAAAAAAGGACTTGATTCGTAAAGCTTTTGCACTTAGGGAAAGAGATACTGCTCTTTCATATGCAATCATGCTGTGTATTATGGTGGATGTGAAAAAAGAACTTCCTCGTAGAAAATGTCTCCTCCGTTAAGAATGTAGCGTTGAAGTGGTGATAAAAGAGCAAAGATCCAAGAGGACTCATGAAATACACACCATACTGTCAGAAGAGGCGGAGATGGAAATAAATCAAATGAATGCCTTCTTAGTCATACTCAAGTACGACGAGAAGTTCGGAAGGCTCTCAAAATATTTAAAGCACCATTGCCCGCTCATGGTGGTTGTCACTTCGGTCGCTATGGTAGCAGACGGCTGTTTATTCCACAATGAAGCGGAAAAGAAGGAATCGGGAAAAGAATAATGGGCAAAGTGAAAAGAAAAGAAAAGAAGGGTGAAAAAATCAAAACGCCTAGACTCGTGTCAATGAAAAATGAAACAAGAAAAAAGACTCCCCATATTTGACATGAAAACCCCCATGGCCCCAAATCAACGCCGAAACAAAGTGCCTCCGAAAGACCGACTGCCAGTCTAGCAAGACTAGACCAGACTGCCAGTACAAGAACACAAAGAAGCAAAGATCGCCACAGAGCACTCAATGCCCACGACTAATAGTTCGGAACCAAAGTATATATGCAGTCAACCCTTCCTCGGAGTGCGCAACCAAGGAAGACGAGGCGTTTACTGTAAACGACTTGCATATGCGCAGCAGTATACAGAGTTTGGAGGATAGGAGCAAAGAGAAGAAAAAAAGAGAGAGGATAATGGCGTGGTTGTGGTGGTAAAAAAAAAGTGATAGTACAAAGACGTGCAAGATGACTAGTTTTAAAGTCATTATAAACAATAGAAAGAAAACAAGCAAGTACTGCCAGGTAAACTTCAGTACCGCCTGCATTGGCATGTTTGCAAGCTTATTTTGCCATAACCGCTTGACTGAAATGTAGAAAGGGCAAGGCAACAACATCGCGGAGTAAACAAATGCGGATCCGGGGTATCCGATGCCAAATACAACGAGGAAAAGGGAGGAGAAACGAGCCATAGCACAATAGCAAGCAAACGTGATTGAACGAAAGGGGAAAAGAAAGAACAAAAAAAAGGCCAATGGTAGATAGATATAAGATCGAGAGCAAAAACGCAAAAATCAAGGTTCCATTGTTAAGCTCGACAAGCCTTTTAGTTTTGCTGCCGACCACCGCGGTTGCCATTGCCATTAGGACCGGAACGGCCCTGACCCCGTCCGTAGCCACCACGGCCACGGCCGTTCTGCTGACGCCAGTGGTGGTTGTTGTTAGTGTTTCCGTTACCATTGGCGTTGGCATTTCCATTTCCATTGCTGCGTTGTCCTTGGCCCTGGTGCTGGCCGGGGTACTGGCCGGGGTACTGGCCCTGGTGCTGCTGCTGGCCCTGGTGCTGCTGCTGGCCCTGGTGCTGCTGCTGGCCTTGGTGCTGCTGCTGGCCTTGGTGCTGGCTTTGGTGCTGGCCTGAGTGCTGTCCCGCGTACTGGCCTTGGTTAGGCGCATTCTGAGCAAACCCACTCTGGCCCTGCCAGGTGGCATTCTGCGAGGGCCCGGCAGGCTGAACTTGCGCCTGTTGCTGCGCGGCCCGGGCCGGAGTAATCTGAGCAGTGTTTATAGGCCGGGGGATGTTCTCTGGATTGTCATAGACATAGAGACTCTTGTCGATAACTGACGGGATAGCAGCAATCTCGGTCCCAAGCTCGCGCTCAATGTTGTACAAGTTGAATCGGTCTTCCCAGTTGATCAGATTAATGGCCAGACCCAGATGTCCGTAACGGCCCGAACGACCAATTCTATGCAAGTAAGTCTCGGCGTTCTTGGGGAAGTCAAAGTTTATGACGACGTTGACGGCTTGGATATCGATACCACGGGTCAGCAGATCAGAGCAAACCAGATTGCGGCAGACACCCTTGCGGAAGTCGTGGAAGACTCGGTTACGAGCGGTCTGAGCCATCTTTGCGTGACTATAGAAGCACGAGTAGCCCAGTTCGGTAATCTTCTTGGCTAGCAGCTCAACACGGTTGGTTGAGTTGCAGAAAATAATAGACTGGTTAATCTTGAGGCGGGAAAACAGGGTGTTGAGACAGTGGACCTTGTCTTTTTCATCGACATAGGCATAGTACTGGGTAATACCACGTAGGGTCAGCTCGTCCATGAGGTTGATCTCATGGGGGTTGTTCATGTTTTTGTCAGAAAAGCCCTTGACTTCGACAGGGAAGGTAGCCGAGAAGAGCATAACCTGGCGGTCCTTAGGGTGGTATTGCAACAGTTGCTCAATGACAGGAGTAAATTCAGCGGAAAGAAGTTTATCGGCCTCATCCATGATAAACATAGGACATTCGCTCAGATTAGCGACGTTCTTGCCGGCCAAGTCGAGAATACGACCCGGTGTTCCCACAACGACGTGTACGGGGTCTTGTAGACGAACAATGTCATCACGCAGGCCAGTACCACCAGTGGTAACCATGACATTGATGCCGAGATGCTTGCCTAGAGTTTTGCACACCTGAGAAGTCTGCATAGCAAGTTCTCTGGTTGGTACAAGGATAAGACACTGGATTTTGGAGACCTTAGGATTTATCTTTTCGAGGGCGGGGATGACGAAGGCGGCCGTCTTGCCAGTGCCATTTTTAGCTCTAGCAAGGACGTCGCGGCCAGTCAGGGCAACGGGAATTGCTTCTTCCTGGATAGGAGAGGGCTTTTCAAAGCCGGCTTCGAAGATGCCCATGAGCAAGTCGCGCTTAAGTTGGAAGTCCTCAAACTCGAGGCCCTTGGTGTTGGTAACATCCTAAAGAGATAGGGAAAAAAAAGCATGTTAGCACAAGCGTTCCGTCATGTGACAGGGCAGGAGAGGGAAGAGGGGGGGAGGCGGATAAAAAGGGGAGGAAAAAAAATGAGAGACATGAGGGAATGATAGACAAGCTTTACGCTCTTTCTTTCTGGATGAGGGGCTGTTCCTTACCTCTGTTTGTGTCCGGCTGTCCTTAGCGGGGATGTTCAGGGACTTCTTCCATTCATCACCCTCACTATTATAGCAGGTTTAACAGTAAGCCACAGCGAACAAAGAGAAATATAGTAAAGGAGGTTTTTTTTTGTCATTACCTAATGCTTGTCGCCTTCAACTTGTCGGTAATTGCGTCCGCCATTGGAGTAATCTGATGTGATGGATGAGAAGGAAAAGGAGAAGAGAGGGGGGAGAAGAAACAAAGAGAGGCGTTTCTGTAGAGGATGAAAAGAGGGAGAAGAGGTACAGCTAGTAGCGTAAGTTCAATGAGCGCACAAAATAAGATGGGAAGAACAAAGATAGATGGATTGGCTGGTTGCCTATGCGATCGTCGTCGTTGATGGTGGATGACTTCCAAAAGTATTATGTGAACGTTTGCTGCAGAACCGGAGAAAAAATAGCAATAGATGCAGAGTCTGATTGTATTGGAATTGGTGTTCTCTTGCTAGCCAAGGTTATGGCGAGATTAAGAGATGTAGGAGAACAGTTTGTTGGAGTAGTAGCAGCAATAGCAGGGGGCAGGGCCAAAGAGCACAAGTCAAAGCAAGGCAAATCAAATCAATCAATCGGGTTGATGAGGCTGAGCAAAACAAGGACAGAGCGAGTTGGTAAGTGAAGCGTTCGAAAAGCCGAGTTGATGGCAAATAGGATTGAGATTTGAGATTGGATGGGCAAGGCTGAGTTGGTGATGGTTGTGATTGAAGTTGTTGGCTGAAGGGTGAAGGAAGGAAAGGAAAAAAAAAAGGTGTGTTGAGTGGAAAAGTGGCCAGGCAAAATGCAAAGGCAACCAACTTTGATGAGAGAGGTAAACCCTAAAGTCTAAGCCTTGTAAGACTTTTTGCTACAAAACGGGGGTCTTGTTGGTGGGGCTTTCTTCGGGCTTGGCTGGCGGGTGTGGCGTACTGTGGTTTGGCCGGTAGGGATGTGGCACGTTTTAGGTGGCGTTACATGTAATCCACCTTCTTTACTTTGACCACCACCGAAATTTCCGTCATTGAGTCAGGTCAGTCGGCTTGTAAGCTCTGGCCCCCCCCCCTCCCACCGCCAAAAAACATCTATCAACCCTAGTTGCCCCACTAGTCTAGCAAATATCAGGGTTAGGTCTTGCGAACCAGAACCAACACCAGCAGTAAGAGCAATGGACCTGACAGGGCCCAAGTGACTTGGTCCCTTTGTCGCACTCTTTTGGAAAATGCATATCCAGCGGGTGTCCTTGCGACACATTACGCGATATGCTGCGTATGCTAGGTCATCGCAGCATCTTTCAGCTTTACTAACGACTTCAGTCATAACCCATCGAGCATCTCTCCATACCGAGGCCCTTCATAAAGAAGCATTGTCTGAGCAGCCCGGCGCTACTGCAGCCACCATTGTCCCGGCCCCGCTCCGCAAGCGATTGAAGGACGAGGCTAAGCGCCAGAAACAAGCAAAATCCAACTCTAAGGCTAGCACACAAACCGTCGATGGCTGGGAACTGACGGTGGGTGTTGAAATCCACGCCCAGCTCAACTCCCCCACAAAGCTGTTCTCAGCTGCTTCTGTCGCACCACAGCCCGCCAGTCACAACTGTGTCAACCAGCATGCTGCCCCCTTTGACCTTGCCGTCCCCGGGAGTCAGCCGCTCTTCCAGCCCCCCGTGCTCATCCCAGCTATCCGTGCTGCTCTAGCTCTCGGTTGCACTATCAATACTATCAGTCGCTTCGATCGTAAGCATTACTTTTGGTGGGACCAGCCTGCAGGCTACCAAATTACGCAATACTATGAGCCTTTTGCTCAGGCTGGTCATATCAAACTGCAGGCACGCGATGGGATCGCTGCCGAGGATGGAGAGAGCACTACAGTGCGAATTAAGCAAGTACAGCTAGAGCAGGACACGGCTAAGACATTATCACAGCCAGGCGATACGCACTGGATCGACTTTAATCGTTCAGGAGCGCCGCTAATTGAAATCATCACCGAGCCGGATATGCATCACCCGCGCACTGCCGCTGTTTTTGTACAAAAGGTACAAGCTCTCCTCAAAGCCTTTGATGTGTGTGTTGTAGGTATGGAGTCAGGCGGCTTGCGAGCCGATGTCAACGTCTCAGTTAGACGAACCGACGACCTAGCCAACACGCCACTCGGTGTTCGTACGGAGATCAAGAACCTAAGCACCATCAAGGCCATTGAAGATGCCATCATTGCCGAACGCAAGCGTCAGATCCGCGAGCTGGAAGCTGGAGGTAATATTGCCAGTGAGACACGAGGCTGGACTCTCGGCTCTAGAGAAACGCGGCGACTACGTGGCAAAGAGGGCGAAGTAGACTACAGATATATGCCAGACGCAGACTTGCCTCCGTTGATGATCGCGCCTAGTCTAATTCAGGAACTACGTCAGTCCATTGAAGCCACGCCTGATACCGAGATCGACATGCTTATGTCCAAGTTTGGCTTGAAGCTCAAAGATGCCCTAGCCCTGACTGCCTCCGCCAGCGAAGATAGGCTAGAGTACTTTTACAACGTAGTTGATGCTCTTCACGTACTCCAAGCAAAATCTAGCCCCATAGCTATGGGGGACAACTTTATCGATCATAAACTCAGTTTACTAGCAAGCAACTGGGTCCTTCATGAGTTCGGCCGCTTAGCAAAAGCCGAAAAGGGCCTTGATGCTACGGCAGAAGCTGCCAGTGCCACACCCGACAAAATGGCAGATCTAGTGTCAGTCGACCACCTAGCCGAGCTTCTACACCATCTCCACAACGGTAGGATCACTCTAGGCGTAGCTAAAGAGGTATTCTTCATCATCTTCCTGGACGGACTAGAAGTCGAGAACACATCCGGCAATTCCCCGCACAGAGTTGGTCTATCGGAGTATCTTGAAAAACATAATTTGTGGTTTACTGAGATTGATGCTCTGCAATACCGTGAACTTGCAGAACAGGCTATTTCTAATAATGCGCCACGTAGCTACGAGTTGCTTAAAACAAATGAGCCGCCAAAAGGCAGGGTGATGTGGCTGCTGGGTGATATGCTTCGCAACGGACCGCTGGAGAACATGGTCCCAGCAAACGCAGAAAAGGCACTACGGGAGGTTCTCGCCGAGCTTCGCGGGGCGCATTTACGGGAAGAACGATAGCAATGCTGTCAAGGGTGTAATGGGATAATGTAAATATGTAATTTCAAACATGATGAAGTATACCAATAGCAAAACACAACTTGGAAAACCAAAACAAAACAGTAACTCTCTATTGTCGCATGCGACAATGGCGACATCGGAGCATCCTATGCCCTTTCATCCCCCTCGTCCCTTCTCATGTCTTAGTGCATGCAATTATCTTTCTCCTCAAATTTCATTTCGTAGCCTGCCGATTCAATGAACGAAAGCAGCCTCTCCTCACGTGACATATCGGCTGCTGCTCTCTCCCTGCTTGCTAACATGGTCATGATTCGCTGGTTCTCTTTCTGCCTCGAATGCAGGAGCGAAGCTGACTGGCTCTCCATATGCGAATAGTGCATTATCGCTGCCGTACCAATGAGGACGACAACCAGCGTCGCAAACGCCCCGTTTGACATGTAAACCGGCTTTTGCTTCATGCCCCCCGCGCTAGTAGAGCCCGCTTGCTGCTCATGCCATGCTTCCCAATCTTCCCACGTTGCGTTTCGCCACGCGCTGTTTCCATTGCTTGAATGCCAGCGGCGATCTGCCTGTCGCGCTGCTTCGTGCGCATTAGCTGGAGCTGCAGGGCCGCCAGAGTGAGCAGCACCCGGAGTTACCCATCCAAGACCGTAGGTATCATACGCACGGCGCTTCGCAGGGTTAGACAGCAGTTCATTAGCCAGCACAACAAGACGGTAGCGATCCAATCGAGTAGGCCCGTCTATAGTGCTTTCAGTATGATGGCGGCGGTCAGGGTGGTATAGTTTGACGAGGGCAGCAAAAAGGCGCTTATCATAGACGCTGTCAGGCGAGAGATTGAAGATTTCGTAGGGCGATGGGTTGGGTTTGGTTGGCCAGACAGGGGCATCAGAACCGGAGTTGTGGAAAGACGGGCCGGTGGTGCTCAGGCAGCGTATGTACTGATGTGCAGTGCTCTGAGCAGCCCGGGTTGGGGACATTCGGAGAAAGAAAGACATTTCAGCGGACGAGATGACGCGAGGACAGTTAATATGCGTAGGGAATATATAACAATATTTGTGACAGACAGATGAAATAAGGCCCCAACTTTGCAACTTTGGGGGTATTCAGAAGCTCTGGTGTACAAAAGCAGATCTTCAATCAAGGTACTGAATGGCCCAGTACACAATGATGGCTTAGCAAACTTGTTTCCCTGAAGCTCATGACAAAATGCGTACAGGTTTTTGGTTTAAGAGCAAAGGCTGGGATGCCCGTTTGCGCTATTTGCAATTGGCTGAAGCTGTCGTTGCGTAGTCTTTGCGGCAGAATGAGAAAATTGTGAGCAAGATATCTTCGCGATTCTACAAATGCGTGTCAGCTGCTACATGGGGGAGGGAGTGAAGGTCAGTACGAAGTGGAGAGCGGTGTGTCCCATAGCCGACTTTTACCCGATAGTGTATCCTGAACCCTAACGATCTCATTTCTAACCCTACAGAATCTGGTACAGCGTGTAGGATGGCGGAGACAAAGTTTGCCTGCCCGGATCGTGGAGAAACTCCTTGGCATTAGGAATTCAATTCGGTCCTTTTGTCTTTTCTAGTTTATTCCGCGTATGTCGAGAGACATTACACACGCTATTTCTTCATCTTTGCTAGCTTCATTTTGCAAAAGCAAGTCATGAAGTCAGATAAAGAACATGGAAGAATCTGTCCGCTACTAAATGGGTATTTACTTCTAGGGGCCGAAATCATTATCATGTTGACGTGTGCGTATTTGTGTGTCTATCTCTATAACCTCCCACCACTGCCTCTTCATCCGCCATCTTGTTGCTGTATCAGCGCCACTTGCACTGTCATGGGACCGCTTAAATGTGTCTACTTCGATACTAAGTACTTGGATGGTAAGCTAATGCTTCGACCCCCATGTCACGTACTTTCGGCCATGATGGACAAAACAGTCGCAGTATAGATATTCCTTTTTTAACTCCTTACCATATGCTTAATTAGCTGAATAGCAAAGGATACTAGCCGTACGCTGAGCCTGCCTCACAAATCCTGAGCGGGAAAAGGGAAGATTGACTAGCCTAGTTGTCAAGCTTCAGATCCAGGCCTTGTCTTGTAAGTTTGTCACATGGGAATCCTGTTTCAAAAGCGACTGGTGGAATTGTAACGGGCCGGTCCAAAAGCCCGGCCAAGCACGCTATCAACCTAACCTCTCACAACAATCACAGCTAAGGAGTGTGCTGTGACTCGTAACTCGCTATTCACAGCCAAGTCAAGTCCCCTTTGATCTCTGAAGAAACAGCTTGGCCATCCCAAAACTCATGTTCTTTTCTTTTGCTTGAGAAAAGCTGTTTGACGGCAACGACGTGGACACGGTATGTACTACATGTAATTTTGACCGCAGGGATTATTGTTGTCTAATTGTTAGACGGAGACAAAATGTAAGAATTAGAAAGAGATTACACATGTAGGGATACGTATGCAAGTAAGCATAGAATGACTGTAAGAGAAGCATTCACAGTACTGTAAGGATGGCCATAGGCGCGCGGGAGATGCAATACACACCAATCCTCCAGGTAAAAGCCCCGCGATAGACGGAAAGTCACTAGCAATTACCGTTATACAAATTTTAGAAACTCCGCAGTAACAAATTTGCTAGGGATCCGGTACTTTGCTTGCCTGGTAAGGCCCAGCGGCCTTGAAGCCTAAATAGGACAACTCCTCGGCTGCATTTCTTGGAAACCTTGTTGCTCCTTTTCACCATTTCATCCTCACGTAGCAAGAAGCCTCCCTGATTGATGCCGAGCTTGCCGTTAGATTAGAAGCTTGTTGTGTTGGTAAGCAGAAGACGACTCCGGTCAACCCCTCTACCTCACCCTTCTGTCCTCATCCCCCCTTCCATGGATAGCAGCAGAGAATATAGGTCCTGAGACATGGGAAGGGCAGAATAGGAAAAGCTAGTGACACGAGGAAAAACCTAAAGCGGCCAAAAGTTGCGTGTAAGTGCTAAGCGGATAAAAAGTAATACAAAGAGGATCATCGGCGGACAAAGTAGACAAGAAACTCGGAAAGCTAATCCAAGTCCTAAGTAAAGTGCCAAGCAAAGAGAAGAGTTAGCGCATCAGATACCAGCTGCAAAAGGAGAAATAAAAAACTACGAGACTGAAAAGCTGGGCGAGCGAGACAGTAATGATATAAAGACCGCAGCCAGCACTTGTCTAGGCTCGAGTCTCGTCAATCTTCTTCTTCTCTTTAAACCATCTCACCCTACCCATCAGCCACCGCTCTTTTAGATACATTTATCTTGTCTTACTTACCCTGTTTTCACCATGCGTCTCACAGCCCTCTCAGCTATTCTTCTAGCTTCTACTGCCTCTGCCGCCCGGCCCTTCCTTGAAGAGCCTGATACTGGCATTGATCTCGCTCTCGGCGACCTGTCAGCGGGCACGCTCCCACCTCTGGATGCCATGATCGGACTTAATGACTTCCAGTGGGCAGCTGAAAAGTATTTACCCACTCGGAACTACACGTACTACCGTAACGGAGCAGGCGGTGAGTGGTCGTACCGGAACAATCTCGAGGTGTTCAACCGCTATCTCCTGCGGCCGCGAACACTTGCCAATGACATTACGGGCATTGAGTCGTCGCTGACGTAAGTGCTTTAAATCTCCATCATCTGCCACTGGGGGGAGCCCCGCAAGTGTTACACACCACAATACACACCATAATACTCACCTTTATCTTTTTTCATAGCACCACTATTCTGGGCCATAACTTTTCGTCGCCATTCTTCATTAGTCCTTGTGCACGAGCCGACTATGCCCACCCAGACGCTGAGCTGAACTTGATCCAAGCCGCCAACGACGCCAATATCCTGTACATGGAATCTGGCTTCTCAGCCAAGACCATGGAAGACCTTGCTGCGTCACGTGGTACCAGTCAGACCATCTTCAATCAGCTATACACAAATGATAACATTACTGCAACGCAGATCCTGTTCGACCGTGTAGCTGCATCAGGAGGCAAGGCTATTGTCTGGACTATTGACGCACCTGGCTCGCCATCGCGCCAACGCGCGTCACGTTTCTCCGTTGGCTCAGCTAACAGCCGCTTCATCACACTGACTTGGGACGTTTATCATCGTTTCACCAACATGACGTCGCTACCTATCATTCTCAAGGGCATTCAAACCGTTGAAGACGCCCAAGCGGCAGTGCGCCATGGTGTAAAGGCGATCATTCTGTCGAACCACGGCGGTCGCAACTTGGATGGCTCGCCATCTCCGCTCGAAATCGCTATTGAGATCTACAGGAAAGATCCATCCATTTTCCGTAAGATTGAAGTCCTAGCTGACGGCGGTGTCCGTTATGGCTCAGATGCTTTGCGATTGCTGGCTCTAGGTGTCAAGGCTGTCGGCCTAGGCCGGCCTATTATGTTCTCCAACATCTACGGCAAGGAAGGCGTGGCCAAAGCCATTTCCTTGTTCCGCAACGAATTGATGAACGATGCGGCGAATCTGGGTGTAGGAGACATCAAAAAGATTGATGCTAGCTACGTGAACTGGACACCCAACAACTGGTACTCATAAGGGAGGCGTGGCTGGGTGCTAGTGAGGGTAGGCCTTTTTCTCGTTTCCTATTTCCCTTCTCTTCTTGTACATACCTTATGAATTGGCCTCGGCCCTTCTCGTGCGCAAACCTGCACTTCTATCCGTATTTTAAACTTACATTTACCCATAACGCCTCGTCCAAACAGCACAGTATTGAAGCGGTGGCTTTGTGCCTCCGCACATGTGTGTAACCATTTCCATTGCCAACATGTGAGACACGTGTAGTAATATGTGACGAATCGAAATTCGGATGTAATCCTAGAAGCGAGAAAGTACGTCTTCATAGGAACAAGTGTCGGCTAAATAGGCTGCAATTTACTGACTTACAGGGCTCTTTTGGTTTGTTCAAATGAGGCAGCAATATTGACCTATTAGATGATGTCAGCTAGGAAAAGAAGCACTTACATGACAACAAAATTAAGACTGTCAAGTACAATGTCAAGTCGATCACCCGGGCGGAACCAAGAAGGAATAGCCAAGAGCCAAAAATCCATAGGCCAAGAAAATATGAAACAGAGACGCAGAAAAAAAAAGAACAGATGAAACTTTGTAGGAAGAGGGGAGAGTGCGGATTTGGCGGTTTTGGTCTGTCGTGAACGGGATGTCATTATCGTGTCAGAATGGCTTTAAGCCTAGGAGTCGTTAGAAGAAGTCGTCATGGCTCATTAATGTCGCAGTTAAGCTGCTATTAAAATACTAATCATTAAATTATTTATGCACATTTATTTTAGTGGGTTGCGTAAGTCACAGGGGAACTAAACATACCAACGATCAATAGAAATCAAAGCTTTTTTTCATTATCATGATTGTCATCTAAAACGCCCTATATTGAAAGGATGTGTGTTAGTAGTGAAGCCATGAAGCTAGTTATAATGGAAATTCATACACTTTAGTACCCACCACATCAGCGCAGCCAGGAGCACTCAAAACTCATCATCGTCGTCGCTGTCCATCCCGCAAGGACAATCCGAAATAGGCGTTCCTCGCATCCCTTGTACCCTGTCGCTGCTGGTCACCGTGGTCGCTGCCAGAGTTGCATCCTTGCTATTGCTAGAGACCTTGCTTAGGTCGCGGCCACCCCATACCACATCGAAGAAGGTGAACATTGAGTACAGCTTGATGAACGAGTGGTAGTATGCCCAAAGGATGTATAAAGGGAACATGCCAATGTCGCGGGGGTGATCGCCGAAGTAAGCAGCCAGCTTCTGGGCCTTGAAAGCGGAAATCCAGAGAACGAGACCAACAAGCATAGACATACGCGTCGAAGAGTCAGCATCTGCATACCAGGTAGTTCGGGTGAGTCCAAACATCAGGGTCGAGTCGATGGCCAGCGAGAAGTTGAAGAGTGTGTAGACAAAAACAGCCCAAGAAGTCCATGGAGTGCGCCACCAGCAACTTCTATCGTCAGTGAACATCGAGGCCGGATTGCTACGCCAAGTAGTACGAGCCCAGCGGAGGCACTGTGACAGGAACTTGGGATAAGTGCCCACAGTAGTCACAATCCTTGCATCCGGGTGGTTTTGGACCTTGATCTTCCAGCCAGCCTTGACAATCTCACGGGTAATGAAATTGTCATCGTCAGCATTCAGGGGACCATACTTGCCCAAGAAGAACATCTCTTCGGTGAAGTTATGCTGGAAAGACTCGTTCTGGAAGATCTGGGTGCGGTAGACACAGGTTCGGCCCGAAATTACAAAGATGCCGCCGTCAATGGCGTTGGTCGACTGGATCTCAAAGTTGTGGCGCTCTAGGTAAATAGCTCCAAGCATGTTCCAGAAAGCAGCAAAGTTGAAGTGTCCAGGAGCAGTACGACGGACCTTCTTGATAGTAGCAACACCTCCAATACTAGGGTCCTCAAAGGGGGCGACAATAGCAGTGAGAAAGTTACGAGAAGGCCAGAAGACATGGTCATCGACCAGAACTGTGATCTTAGTAGAGATAGAGGCAATGACAGCGGATATCTGCTTGCGCTTATTGGCTTCATCGATGGCACAGACACGGATCTTGGTGCTAGGGAAACAAACCCGGTACTTCTCCATGGCCTGGGTGAGGGAAGCAAGCAGGCCTTTACCAACAGTAACGACAATCATCTCGCCAGGGCCTGCTTCCAAAGTTGTCCGAATGCACTCAGCAAAGTCGACGTTCAGCGGATCGACCGTTGGAACGATGATAGTAGCATCGGAAGCTCGGTACGTAGGGTTAGCTGGGATGGG
Source organism: Ceratocystis lukuohia (assembly GCF_044167205.1). NCBI lineage: Eukaryota > Fungi > Ascomycota > Sordariomycetes > Microascales > Ceratocystidaceae > Ceratocystis > Ceratocystis lukuohia. The sequence goes on along the minus strand of NW_027263524.1, from coordinate 3,316,503 downwards.
GCAGGGACGACTGAGGAAAGTGTAGGCAAACTGGTGGATGATGGCCCGCACGAACTTGAAACAAAAAACGAATATAAAGGGCCAGTTTTGCGGCTCGGCCAACTGGTAAGCCCAAACCAGAGCCAAAGAAAGGTAGTAGAAGATGGTCCACATTTTCCTAGTGGTCCTAATGTTAATAGTTAGTATGAAAAAGAAGAGTCTGGCAGTGAAAATAGAACGTTTGCAAGGTGAAATTGATGAAGGGGGAAGTTATGAGCATGCAAAACTCATCGTGATCACTCACTTCTTATACACCGTCGTAGCCTTTGTTTTATCATCGTGGCCAGCAACCAAGTATCCTTTAGGCTCGGTTTCGGAAGCCCGAAAGCAATTCCTATTCTCTCACCAAGCAACCAGAAAGCCATTCATCGGCCTTGTCCGGCTGCAAAGATTGAAGCCTCGAAAGTCTTGCTACCTTTGTTCCATGGCAGCAGGATAATAGACAAAGCCACTATAGGCTTTGTTCAAAACAATAAGATTCATTTTAGTGCCTTTCAACATACTTTGATCGAGAAGAAGGCTATGGAATCTCGTTTTATATACGCCTTACCCGTATCGGATGTTCATCTCGTACTAACGTCAGTCTTCTTTCACCTAATTTTAAACATCGCGCGTTTCATCTGCGTGCCGGGTACATCAGATCACAGAATGCACATAAGACTTTAAGCTTATTTTTTAAGCCACGGAATGGCTTTCCGGCGCACAGAAAGATGTTGTGATTGTGGCACTGCAGAAGCAAGACAAACCTGCATGTGCCCAAGACACCAAAGGCGCCAAAGATAAAAGAGATGGGTTCAAAGAACAGGGAAGAAGGTAGAACAAAGATATCCCACTCCATTCCTTTCCAGGTGATTATTCTTCAAAGGATGCACGAATGAAGATTTGTTCGTTTAGTAAAAGAACCAAACGCAAGCAACTTGAGGCCTAAAGTAACAATCCCACCAGCCAGTGATATGTAGCTGACTTTGCGATATCAACATCAACTATCCCTTTATTCAGGCCGCCCTCCTTAGGGTTCACTGCAACAATGGCCAATAAAGCACAACGCCACAGACATCAAGGTTCTGGACGCACAAAAAATAAATTCCATAGCTACATAAACTTCAAAAAGGAAAAACAAGGCAAGTACAAGCTGAAGAGGTAGGGCCTCCTCCCCTAATACGCCCCCACTCCCATCTACACAGGGCACACAAAGGGCACACAGACCCACCAAACAAAGTTTGACGCCTGCTGGCTACAATCTCATTATTCAAATTAGGTTTAGCCCTTTTTCTTGTACCACCTAGGCATCATCACAAGGAAATGCTACCTTGTGGTTGCATTTTGTGTGCATGTGTATTTTTCAAGAAGAGCGCCTTCCTAAGTTTTGTGCAGCTTCAAGCTCAAAAGGCCAGAAGTCTAAGGACAGCAAACGCACAACAGACTCTTTATACCTCCGTTTGCTTCATTATGAAGAATCTGCAACTGGCCACCACATTCCAAGAGTATTCTTTTCCTAACAGCAAAGATTTCTTTTCCTTATTTCCTCTCATCATCAAACCTATTCCTGCTCATATTTTATTTCTTGATTCTTCACAACTTCATCAATTCGCCAGGCCAGAGTTGCAATTCCTGGGCAACATGAAAGCAAGCAAAAGCCTTTTTGGACTAAAACAGCAAGAGGGCTTGTCTCCCAACACTCTGCCTGTCAGAAACGATATCGGAAACAGGCTTTCAACACCTGTCTTCACCGCCCTCCTCGCTCATTCGCTCAGCCCAGACAACCAATTTGGCTGGTTTCTGTGTGAGTCATTTTCTTAGCACCACAAGATCTGTTTGGGATCTCCAAGGTCCTTGCTATTCCTTGGTTGGCACCATCTCACCCACCACTCTTGCTGATAGTGTACTTTCATATTCTTTCAGTGTGTTAGCTTGGGTTGCCCTCTGCAAGATTGGCTCTCTTTAGCTGTTATTATGGAGATATGTACACTAATAATCCCCCTATTAGTGTGTGCCTTTTCCACCATTTTAATGACAGACTACCTACTGCAATACAGCTAGCCTAAAACAGAATGATAACAGCACTTAAGCTCCTTGTTCTTTGCAAGCCTTTAAGCTATAATCATCCTTTGCAACTATCATTGCGGCTTGATTGTCATGGTACCTGTCAGCAACTTGAAATGAACTTGCTCAGAGGTCTAAGTCTATTGTTCAAAACCCAGGCAGTTTTACCGGCCCAAAAAAAAGTCGTACAGGCTAACCCCAACAGAAATCTTGTTGCCCTGTAGCAAAGCCAAAAGCGGTGAAAGGAAAAATCACCAAATCCAAAAATGACTTACATCGGCTACACATCGGAACATCCAGAGTTCTGCATTTTTCTGAGTATAAATAAGACTCTCGCCTACACTCACCATGTCTCTTGTGACCCTTTTGTTCGTCTGCTAATCTTGTGCCATAAAACATTCTCCTGCTTCTCTTCATCTCAATACTTTCTTCTGAAGTATCCGATGCTTGGCAGTTCTCTCTTCTTCTTGGAGAACTCAGCTTTACCCAAACTCCCACCTTAATCAAGCTTGTTTTTTTTTTCCCCTCTAGTTGCCAACACCAATCCTTAGTCTTTATCTTTCATTTATTCTCTATGCTTTTTTCTGTAGCGGCTACGTTTTTGCTGATTGCGTTTACGGGTGTCTATGCTCTCCCAATCATGCTTGCCGAATGTCCTGGCTCCAAGCCGGCTGCTCACGCCCACATCTCTTCTATTTCTTTTCCATTTCCTTCTGTGTCTTCTTCTCCTTCTTCATCTTCTTCTCCTAGCAGTCCCCTTCCCACTTCTTCCACATTGACTGCCACTTCTTTGGTCACCCTGCCTACTCCTCTAGTGCACCGGGCTGACGTTAATTCACCAAATCACACCATTTACTTCTCTTCTGGATCTACTTCTGCTATTACTAGCCCTTCGGCTCTCATGGAGCCTTCCAGTAATGCTTACTCTCAAGTGACCTCCAAGGTATCGTATGCTACAATCACGCCCCGTGAAGCAAATTCACCAGTACCGACTGATCTTTCTGTTGTTGATCTCGCTGATTTCACCTCTTCTTCCTCCAGCGGCTCGTCCAGGCCTTATCTCGATATTAACGAGGCGCCGTCGCCAGTAGTGAGCCAGATAACTATTCCTTCATCCTCAGTAACCACCAGTGCTGAGTTGAATGTGGTGACGGCGCCCGCTGAGATTCCCTCCGAGTATAAGACTGTCACGTTTACACAATGCCAAGGCGGTGTTGTTGTCGTCTCTACTGCTCCGGAGTCTGGCGATGCCTGCACCACTCTGTATGGCCTCGTCCCGCCCGACTTTAGTGCGATTCCAACAGCCGCTGAAGCTAGTGCAATAACGACAACTATCACTGGAGCCGCTGCTGGAAACCCCATCATCACTATTGTCATTCCCGCCAATGCAGCGTCTACTACTTCTACAGAGCCGACAACGGCCCCTTCAATCTCCACTTCCGACAATGCTTCATCAACGTCAGTGATGCTCTCAGCCGAGACTCTCTCATCTGACTCTGCAACTAGCATAGAAACCACTGCAACTCCTACTTCGAATTTACCGAGTAGCAGTAACACTGACACTTCCTTTGTTGCTTCTGGCACTCGCTCAGTGTCCTCGATCACCACCACTACTGCTACCATCACCACTTTGACCTGGCCCCCAGCCGGCTCTAGCTCTAAATTAAGCTCTTCCCCAACTGTCATCAGTAACATCGGCGGGAAAAACAATGACACTCGTGGTAGTAGTGGTGATGGTGGTAATGATGATGGCGACAGCGGCGACGAAAGCGGCGATGGTCAACACAGCGATAGTGTCAGTGAGGGCGATCTGGTGAATGAGCCACATGACGAGAACTCGGGAACAGCTTCGATCTTGGTGAATGCCATTGTTTGGCCAATCGTGGGGGCCGTTACACTAGCTGGCATCGGCCTAGTGGCAACGCTTTTATGAAATGGCGGAGCTTGACAGGGTGTGGTTACTACGCTTGTACTCCCTATCGAGCCATGAGGCGAGATGTTCCCTTATTCTTTTTTTTTGCCTCATTCTGCGCTTCTTTCTGTTTTCATGTCATTTAGCGTTACTGCGTTTTCCTGCTGCTCGGCGATGCTGGCTGTCGCTGAGTCTTCACTTCTGTTTGTTTTGGTTTCATTTGCTCAAGTTTGCTTCTCATGTTGTTTCATCCATGTTGACCAGTCAATTTCATCTGGTCTTATTAATGGATTTTCCCACCAAAGTTAATAATATCTAGATAAAACCAAAGCTTTCCCAAGCTGAAAATAATAAAAAACACAAGACGAAAAAAAAAAATTCTTAAAAAAAAACAAGCGGTTAACCAAGCCAAACCATGCTAGCATATAAAAGAAAACAAAGTCCGTAGAGGCCATCAAAACAGAAAACAATAGCAACCCAATGCCAGCAAATAATGGTCGTTATACCCGACCGCCCAGTCCATTCTTGACGCCCTCCAATACACCACCCCATTGGCTACTCACTCCCCTTTCAGCCACAGCCTCTTGGTATCGCCCGGTGACAAGTTTGCGCATAACAATCGTATCGCGAGCCTTTTTAAGCGCTTTCCCGTCCCCATGTGTAAGATATTGCTCAAACCACTGCTCCTCATCCGCATCTAGTACTGCACTAACCAGCTCAGCAGCTGATGCAGCATCAGCCTTGCTTCCATCAGCGCCCAAAACAGCAGAGATCAGCTTGCCAAAAAGTAGTTTGCGTGTTGGGCCGCTATAGGTTCGCGAGTAGCCAAGAGCCTGTGATACGCTGGTGCGTGCCATGGCGGTAAGGAGCAAATCGAGCGCACGCGAGGACTTGATCACAGGCTGGACGGTAGTGAAGTAAGTCAGGACAAGGGCATAGTCAGCATTGGGAGTAGCAGTAGCATTGAGAGCCAGCACGATGATGATATCGTCAGAGAAGTCGGGGATGAGGGACGGATGTGAGATGAACTCAAGAGAACGCTAATTAAGATCGAGGTTAGCAATAAAGCAGGAGAAGCGGGTTATATGAATATGGAATCAAGCTAGGCATACGTTGAATTGGTGCTTGTCAAGATAATACAGCCCTCGCATGAATGTTTGGTACCGTCGTGGAAGCCCTGATTTAGCAGCAAAAACAACAGCTACGTCGGCTGCTTGATGTCGCTGGGGAGTCAAGTCCAGCAACGCATAGAAAAAGATAGACAGTCGGTGATGCACACTCATGTTAGCCTCACAGACTTCCTTATGTAGATTACGCAGGGCCGTATCGGTTTTCGGGGGATAGATTTTAGCTGTGGGCTCGAGAGTCAGTATAATTCATTTATAAGGTCATTAGTAGCATTGCCTAGAAAATAGCATTTAGAGATAGCGAGAGGCTACGCACACCTAGTGATGCCCAAGGCCTTGAGAACACGGTCAATGAAGAGAGCGCCATCCAGGCCTTTGCGCAGACCCTCAGCCTCGGTGGCCTGGCTGCGGTCAACAAATGGGTCAGAGCCAAAGACCTGGGTAAAGTCGTGGTAGTCGAACATAGCGTGTGCGGTTGTAGAGGAAAACTAGAGATGTCTGCGATTCAACAAGCAAGACGGCAACTGACCAGCCAGGCGTTGCTTGTACCATAGCAACAAAAGATCACGATAACCGATAAGCTTGCGCCACATTTCCTCATAAACGCGTTCCTAAATCATGGCGCACAGTGTGCGACAGATGTGGCGTTCTCTATTGCTATCGATATGTGGGGCAGGACGGGGGTTTGTTTACAGGGCTACCAGTTTAGGCTTAGTTTGCTCGCCTTGTCAACAACTAAAAAACCAATGTACCAACAAAGAAGAATATATGAAAGAAGCTGAGTTGCAGAGATTTGCTCAAGCCATTTCTTGACAGTCTATCTTGAACATACACTGATTATTTCATGTCACCATCCTGTTCTACATACATATAGCGAGATCTCGTTCCCCCTGTCCTTACTCCTCTCTCCCCGCAGTGCTGAAGCACAGAGGCTTGTCGAATACCCCTCCTTGCTTCACTGTCAATTCTTCTTTCAGTTTCCAGTCAACTCAGCTTCATACAAACAATCTTTCGGCGACCCCACCAACAGGCCTTCACCACCAACTAATTATTTACCGATCCCCAAGGCCCCCCGCAAACTTTACTAAGCCCCCTCACTATGTCAAGTCGCACTCGACGTGGTGCCAGGCGCATTGTCGACTCCGACGACGATGAATCCAGCGTTTCCAACACTTCAGTAGCCATCAAGCAACAGCCCCCCGATAGCGACGAAGACGATCTTAGCATACTGCCACCTACCACATCACGGCGAGTGACCCGTTCGCGCACATCTCTAGCCTCTAATGTGTCTACCTCTACTGCCACCACACCGCCAACCTCTAGAGCAACGCGAGGCCGTTCCAAGAAGCTTTCTATGGCCGCTTCTGAAGCATCCGATGTGTCGAACATGTCACTAGCCCCATCAGAAACCTCTGATACTTCCATGGCTCCGTCCGAGGCCCCAGATGAGTCTCGTATGTCAGTCGATGCCTCCGACGAGGTTACCATGCAGCTGCAAGAAGAAAGTCAGAATCTTCACCGCACAGCGAAGCCCCGCCGCAGCACATCGGGTGCAGGCTCTGAATTGCCTGGCTTGGTCAAGTCGGAGTCTAGCCCGCTCAGCACCGACATCGGCTCATCTCCCGCCAAACCTCAGATCAAAGCCGAGAGCTCTCCGCGCGCCAGCGACACGGCCAACCTCAGCATGGCCCGGCCACCGTCATCGCAAATGGCCAGTCCTCAGTCACCTTTCAAGCCCATCAAAGCCATGGACACTGTGCTAGAGCGGCCCATGGATATTGTGCTTAAGGCCCGCACCATGCCACAGCTCGCCGTGGAGGACAATACTCCCAAGCCCCGTATCGTCATTACATATTTAATCCTCAATAACTTCAAGAGCTATGCTGGCCGCCAAGAAGTCGGTCCGTTCCACGCATCATTCTCGTCAGTTGTTGGCCCCAATGGCTCGGGGAAGTCAAACGTCATTGACTCCCTCCTATTCGTATTTGGTTTCCGTGCAAGCAAGATGCGTCAGGGCAAGATCTCAGCCTTGATTCACAATTCAGCGCAGCACCCAAACCTAGATCATTGCGAGGTTGCCGTGCACTTCCAAGAGGTGCTAGATAGAGTGAGTCTATACTTTCATCGTGTCCTAGTCTATTTAAGCCTATGCTAACAATATATTCCTTTTCTCCTTGAAAGCCTGGTGGTGGCTCTGATGTCGTTCCTGACTCGAAGCTAATCATCTCCCGCAAAGCCTTCAAGAACAACTCTAGCAAGTATTATATCAACGACCGTGAATCAAACTTCACCACCGTGACAACTCTGCTTCGTGACCGTGGCGTCGATCTCGATCACAAGCGGTTTCTGATTCTTCAGGGCGAGGTTGAGTCTATTGCGCAAATGAAGGCCAAGGCTGGTAACGAGCATGAAGACGGCTTGTTAGAGTATCTCGAAGACATTATTGGCACGTCCAAATACAAGACGCCCATTGAAGAGTCGGCCACCGAGGTCGAAACACTGAATGATATCTGTATGGAAAAGAGCGGCCGTGTGCAGCACGTTGAAAAGGAAAAAAATAATCTGGAAGACAAGAAGAACCTAGCTCTAGCCTATGTCCATGACGAGAACGAGCTAGCTTTGAAGCGCGCAGCTCTTTTCCAGATCCTTATCGCCAACAGTCAAGACAACATTGCTGTCAGTGAAGAGGCTATTGCCAAGATCTCGGCTGAGCTCAATGCCGAGCTAGAGAAGCATCATGGCAGCGAGAAGCTGATCAAGGATTTGACCAAGGCATTCAACAAAGGCAATGCCGAGTTTGAGGCTGCCAACGAAGAGGTGCAAGCTTTGGTCAAGCAGATGACTAAGTTTGAACAAGAACGCGTCAAGTTTGATGAGAAACGCAAGTTCTTGGGGGACAAATGTGCCAAACTAGACAAGAGCATTGAAAACGCTGAGCAGACAGTGGCTGAGGCCCGTGAAACCATCCAAGTCTGTGCTACCGACATCGAAGCGCGGTCCTCGACCGTTGGCGATCTTGAGGCCCAGATACAAAAGGAAGAAGCCGAGCTAGGTCGCATTCGTGATGGCCTCAAGGGCAAGACTCAAGCATACTCAGATAAGATTGCCATTCTACAAAAGTCACTAGAGCCCTGGATAGACAAAATCAACCAGAAACAGTCTGCCATTGCCGTGGCCCAATCCGAGTTCAACATGCTACAAGAAAAGGCCAATGCTGGTGCAGTTGCTATGGCCGAACTAGAAGCCAAGGGCAAGTCTATCAGACACGCAGGACGCGAAAAAGAAGAAGAGCTCAGGCAGTGCCAAGAAAGAAAAGCGCAGCTAGAACATGATGTGACGGAGCTCGAGGCCGAATATAAGTCTCTAAGCGAGCAGGAACCGCGAGTTCGGGCCAAGATCTCCAACGCACGGCAAAAAGCCGACGAAGCGCGATCCAACCTTAGTAAGAGCCAGACGCAAGGCAACGTTTTGACAGCCTTGATGCGAATGAAAGAGTCTGGTCGGATCGACGGCTTTCATGGGCGCCTGGGCAATCTCGGCGTTATCGATCAAAAGTACGATGTGGCTATTTCAACTGCCTGTGGTGCGTTAGATAACTTTGTTACTGACACCGTCGAGGGCGGCCAGCAGTGCATCGAGTATCTACGTAAGACAAACCTCGGTCGAGGCAACTTTATGTGTCTTGACAAACTCCGGGTTCGTGATATGGGCGCCATTCAAACTCCTGAGGATGCACCACGCCTATTTGATTTAGTCAAGCCAAAGGAGCCCCGGTTTCGGCCGGCATTTTACCATGCACTCCAAGATACTCTAGTGGCTACAGACTTAGTGCAGGCCAACCGTATTGCCTATGGTGCCAAGCGCTGGCGGGTGGTGACGCTGGCTGGAGAGCTGATTGACAAGTCAGGTACCATGTCTGGTGGTGGCACAACGGTCAAGAAAGGTCTGATGTCATCTAAGATGGTAGCATCGACATCTCCTGATGTTGTGGCCAAGCTCGAGCAGGACCGCGATGCTCTTGAGACAAAGTTCCAGGAATACCAAGAATACATGCGCGATCTAGAAACACGGCTGCGAGGCGTCAAAGCCGAGATTCCGCAGCTAGATACACAGATGCAGAAGATAGGCCTTGAGATTGAGAGCATGTCCAAGAACCTGGCCGACACAGCGCGTCGTATCAAGGAGCTCGGCAAGGAGCACCAGCCATCAGACACGGCCGATAATAGCCGCATGGCAGCTCTTGAAAAAGAGATTGCCCGGCTAAACAGTGATATTGAAAAGCTACATGGTGAAACGGCCAGTGTCGAAGCGGAGATCAAGGCTCTTCAGGACAAGATCATGGAGGTTGGTGGAGAGAAGCTACGTGCCCAGCGAGCCAAGGTCGATGCACTCAAGGAGGACATCTCAGACAATAACGAGGAAATTTCCAACGCTGAGGTGCGCAAGGCCAAAGCCGAGAAGCAAATTGTCAAGCTAGAGCGCGACCAGGCCAAAGCACGCAAAGAACTTGAAACAGCCACCCATGATCTAGACGCACTAGAGAGCGAGATTGCCAACCAGGACGAAATCGCCAGCGATCTCAAGGGCCGTGTGGATGAGGCCAACGAGGCTCTGGTCGGCAGGAAGCAGGAGTTGGCACAACTCAAGGCTGAGCTAGACGACAAAACGACCGAGCTAAATGAGACAAGAGCCGTGGAGATTGAGATGCGCAACAATCTTGAGCAGAACCAAAAGGTCCTAGCAGAGAACCAGCGCAACTTGAAGTATTGGGAGGACAAACTAAGCAAACTAGAGCTGCAGAACATCGAAGACCTGATGGGCTCTGGGCCGATTGTGGTGCGCAGAAGCGCAGCAAAGAAGACAAAAGGGAAGAAGAAGTCGAGGAAGGTAGCACACGATGAGGATGAGGATGTGGAAATGGGCGATGCAGATGAGGAGGAGGAAGAGGAGGAAGAAGAGGAGGAGGACGACGGTGAGGAGGAGGACGAGGATGAAGAGGGTGAAGAAGAAGATGCTGACGAAGGAGGGGAGGTGGAAGGAGAGGGGGAGGAAATTGCCCTCTCCAAACAGCCCCAGGAACTCCCCCGATACTCCCGCGACGAGCTGGCTGATATGAGCAAGGATACACTCAAGCGCGAAATCGCTGCCCTCGAGGAAAAGACGCAAGAAGTCAACGTTGATCTCGCCGTGCTTGCCGAATACCGGCGCCGCGTTGACGAACATGCAGCACGATCTTCAGATCTTGCCTCTGCTGTGGGACAACGCGACGCAGCCAAAAAGCGCTGCGATGATCTCCGCCGGCTGCGACTCGAGGGTTTCATGGCAGGCTTCAGCACCATCTCGCTAAGACTCAAGGAAATGTACCAGATGATTACCATGGGAGGCAATGCCGAGCTAGAGCTTGTCGACTCACTTGACCCCTTCAGCGAGGGCATCTTATTCAGCGTCATGCCGCCTAAAAAGTCGTGGAAGAACATCTCTAACCTCTCGGGTGGTGAGAAGACGCTGTCATCTCTGGCGCTTGTCTTTGCCCTCCATCATTACAAGCCAACGCCGCTCTATGTCATGGACGAGATCGATGCGGCTCTTGACTTCCGCAACGTCTCCATTGTTGCAAACTACATCAAAGAACGCACCAAGAACGCCCAATTCATCGTCATCTCGCTGCGCAACAACATGTTTGAGTTGGCAGCCCGCCTTGTCGGTGTCTACAAGGTTAATCACATGACCAAGAGTGTGACCATTGAGAATAAGGACTACATCGAGCGGCGGCCGGGGCGTGCTCAAGCACAGCAACTCGGAGGCTCAGGCAACCAGACAACGTTAGTGATGCGATAGTAGAGGTGTGGCTGACGGGCAGTGGTGGCGTCTAGATGTTTGCTGCGGCTACCTGTGCTTAGGGTTATGTATATATATAGGGTTCCATATCTGATATTTCGACCTTTTGTTCTTAGTTAATCTCTGGTTTAATACGTTCTTCGACGTTCAATATTGCATGGTCTGTGTTGCTGCAGTTGGCTCCCTTTTATTTTCTTATAAATCAAGCAATGTCCAAGAGCCCCCCAAGGCCAAGGCGCATTTAAAATATTGAAAATAAATGTACGAAAAGAGACAGAGACAAGGTCTGAGCCAAAGCGGCTATGGATTACTATGCCATGACAAAGCATTTAACTTATAGCAAGTAGCGCAAACAGAAACACCTCCATGTATCGTATGCGGGTAAGCATATCGGCATATAAGCATATCGGCTAGACACGTCCTTTTTCGCACATTAACCAAGCGGCTAAGTAGCAGCGAGCAAAAAAGAGGCAGTTTAGCATGCTTCAAATCAGGCACAGATGGCACATGTTTGGAGAGTAGAGAGCAGCAAAACAGACAGAGCGAACCGAACCTGCATGCTAGGCTGAGCTTACCACCCAAGCGGCTACCAAAGATCAAACTCATAGGAAACAGGAACTCATTTCAGAGGAATAACACACAAGTTAAGAAGAGCAAGATGAGGGCAAAACCAGGCAGTGTTTGTTACTTGGCTCCACCTCTGGCTGGCCCTGAGCGTTGACAAAGGACAAGAGGGGCATTCTCTAACGAGGGAGCAGAAAACAAGAATCAATGGGACGACTGACGGTGCCGGGCGCATGCGAATGAAAAGATGGCATGTGGCAGTAACCTGGAACAACCAAAAAAGAAAGAGAAGGGGTAAGCGGGTCTCCAGGGCTTCTTCTTCAAGGGCTTGTTCAGTTGCAGGTTCAAAGCGTGGGTCTAAGGCAGGAAGGACCACGAGCCAAGGGAGGCTCAACCGACTTGGCCCAGATATCTAGGGCCTGAGCCATCCATACAAATTACAGCGGAGTTGGGAGAGAGAGAAAGGAGGGGGGACAGAGAAACAAAATTTTCTAGGGTGAACCACAAGGTTTGTTAGTCAGTAGTTAGTTCTACCGTCGGTCCGTCTACCTTTAAGGGTACTTTTTTTTTTTTTTTCTTGTTCTTTCTTGTTACCCTACCCTAGCCATAGCTAGCTAGCCAGCCAGCCAGCCAGCCAGCACAGACAGCAGAAGAACAAACAAGAAGCAAAGCCCTCCACCTTCTACTGCTTCTGCTGCTACATTACGTAGTATCTGACAAACAAACGTTGGCGGACTCTCAGTTGTACCCGATGGTCCCATCCAAAACCCAACATCAGGAAAAAAAAAAGCATGAATGGGAACTTTGTGATAACAGCACAGGCAACAAAGAAACAGACCCCCTCTTCGTCTAACAAAAACCTTTCGGCCGCGATATTGAAGGGAAGAAAAAAAAACTTTGTTCATGACATTGTGGGCGAGGCGAGGCAAGACACGGCGGGAGCAAGGGCCATGCGGAAGGAACAAACAACACGAACAACTACACGAACCTCAAGCTGAGCTTCAGGCGAACGAAAGACCTCCCCTCCCTCCAAGAGGGCACAAACCATCCGATCCGAGGCCCCATAAACCCTAGGGCAGAAACAGAAGGGTCATAGCAACGAGGAAAAGAACAAGAGGCAGAGCTGTCGCCGCCGGCGAAGGTCCGTGTGGTCGGACTGGCTGCGGGTCAGGAACACCCATAATTCGGTCGTTTTGTTTGATTTTCCTCAACCCAAGGCAGCGACGATAGGTCGGGTCAGGTTGCTTCTGAGCCGCGGGGCTTTAGCAAAATTGCTTCTTTGCAGTCTTCTTCTTCTTCTCCTTCTTTTGTTCTTCTTCATACTGCCGTGCTGCTGCACAACATGCGACGATGAAACACTGCAGAAACCCGGGAAATAAAGGCTGCTTAGCGGAGACCGGGACTTTTTTTGCACTAATATAGGGTTGGGGTCGGCAATAGTCTACCAGTTTCCCTCCCAGGTTAATGCTGTTATTGCATACCGGCTGTTTGCCGCCTGCTTCTTTCACACGCTGTAGCTAGACAACGGGAAAGGGGTGACGATAACGTTTGATGGCGCCGAGTACTTGTTCTCTGCCTATACTTGGAAGCCTAGCAATTTAGGTGCAGACACATGGGCACATATGCGCGCACCCACACACACACACACACACACACAAAATCTGGTTCATGGTACGAATATAGGGAACAAAGAATCACAAGAGGCTTGTGGGTTCTTTTCGGATCTTTTTGGGCATTCTTTCCTGTTTAGAGCTGGGGGGTTCGGCAGATTGGAAGAAGCTCTCACGTCTGAACGTCTGGTTGGACTGATGATTTGGGAAAAATAAAAAAATATAAAAAATAAAAAATAAAAAAGGAAGCCCATCCCATTGCGTGTAAGAGAAACAAGTTGCAGGTGGTGCAGCAGGCCAACTGCAGTGCAAAGCCTGGCTCTGCTGTAAGTACGCTTTTTATCGTAATTTACCAAAACATGCGTTCCGTAAACAGTAATAAGGCGTGAAAGAGGAAAGTGGGTCATATCCAAGTGCATCTTCCTTCCTCTTTCTCTGGAACTTTTTTTTGTATGGGAACTTCCTTGTTCTCGTTCTTTCCAACTTTCCGAGTGTTTGTTCGTTGCTTCCTTGTTCGTCGAGTCCCGAGTCCTAGCCCCTCGAGTCATAGGTCGAGTCCAGATAACCAAGGTAATTACCGTACGCTATTGGAGAAACAAAAGCAGTCCATATTAGTCTTGACAAGAATGAAATAGTAAGATGAAGACCAGTCTGAATTGAGATTGGACATGGCGCTCCTGTCACTAGTCCTCTGATAATGCTATGCTGTGCGACTAGATGCCTTCAGATGCTTTTTTTCCCTGTTCTTTTTTTCTCTTTTACTTGCTGTTCTTTAAATAGCCTATGTTATTGGCATCTTCTTTTTTTCTCCCCATTTTATCTCCTCGACACCTTGTTTGGGCTTAATATCAGACACCAACCCGAAACCCAATCTCGTGGATGGTCGGATAAAAAAAAAGAAGAAAAAAAAAAGAGCAGGCAGAAATCATAATGAGAGAAGAAGATGGGTTGGACCTAAAACATGACAGAGTCAAAATGAGAGAAAATCAGAAGAGAAATAGGCAAGATGGAGGGAATGGGAATAACAAACCCAAAAAGAAGCTCTTGCCAAGACACACAAAATGAGGGAACATAGAGGGTCTAGAAGAAGAGGAAATGCTGCAGATACTGCCAATGCGAAAATCAAGTAAGCAAGCACAAGAAGAAAAAGAAAAGGTAAGAAAAACCTATCACATCGTCTTCTTCTCCCAGGCTTACTTTGGTTCAAGCAATAGTCTGGTTCTTGAGATTGCAATACTACGTGGCTAACTTGACACTACTGAGAGAGTACCGCATGAGAAATCCTTTCTACGAGGCTGTTGGAGATTTGTATTCCTTCACATGTATTCCTTTCATCTAAGTTATGATCGTCTCCTCCTTCCTCCTACGAAGCTATAAAAAGGAGAGTCCTGGTGTTTTTCTTGTCCTGGCGGTAGGGGCCCCTGGGACGCCTTGGGAAAATGCAGGCAACACTGTAGTATTGCAGCAAGTTTGACAGAGTAAACGAGAAACGGAAAAGAAAAAAGTAGAAAAAAAAAAAAAAAAAAAAAAAAAAAAAAAGAGCAGCGAGATACGGAGAAAGAGAAGAAGAAACCCCGAGGGTTACAGCGCCACAGGGTGCCAGCAAACCCTACTCTATGAATCATCATACAATCACTGATAGAACCTGACGAACAAGGGTTGGCTCTCTTCTCTCCTACCGAGGAGGATAGCGGGCCAAAGCGAGTATGGCCGGCTTGGCTGACGATGTTTTTGGGAGGGGAAGAGTTGTTAGCTTTGCTGGAGGGGGAGAGGAAAGACGGAGAGAAGAGACGAAGAAGAAACAAGAAAGAAACAAACGGAATAAAAAAGCGAATACTAGCTATCAGTAACAGAAGAAAAAATTAAGGATAATAATAATAATAGTAATAATAACAATAATGAATAGCCCCCCTCTCGGCGCCGTCGATGTCTGGGCTTAAGACCTTGCGAACAGCAAAAGGAAAGATAACCCGTTGTGCCTACGAATAGGCAGGCCCAAGGTGGAGAGTCAGAGACAGAGAGAGACAAGAACGGAGACAACTTCCTGTCTGTCTAGACTGAACTGAACTAAAAAGCTGCCATCCCCTGTATTAAACCCACGGCTCTCCCCGAATACCCCTGTCCAGAGTAGGTGGCAAAGGCAGGCTCAGTGTGGATTTATATGTGATTTTTTAGATCAAGACGTGAAGGACTAAGGGACAGGGCCCGAGAGCAGCAGAACAGGAGGCCAGAGCGCAGAGACGAGGACCAGGGCAAGGGGGCAGACAGGGGGCAGCGTGCTAGACGAGGGAAAGAGGCAAAAGAAGAGCCAGACCAGAAGCAAAGAGAGGGCGAGGGCAGTAGTTGGCAGTATTGTTATACAGCATAAAGACGAGGTGGTATTACAAGCAATAGACGAAGGAAAGGGTAACACCGTGGTTACGTATTAGGCCCATGGGGTTCGTGCTCTTGTTACAAGACCGAAGAGGCGAGGACGAGAGCGAAAGATGATGGAAGGGGTGGGAAGGGGAATTCTTCAGCCCTGCGCAAAAGAGTAACACACGTAGAACAAGAAAATCCGCCAAGTCCAATCCGCAGTATCACCACCAAACTGCGAGCACCAGCAAGTGTCTGTCTCAAGCTCTTGATCTCACGGCACCAAGATCTTATCCTCATCCCCCTATCTCCATTTCCCCTGTCTTCTTGGAGCATTTCCTCCCGTACTCGTCTTAGTCTTTCTCTCAAAGCAAGCCCATCCTTAGAGAGGAATCGGGCGAATGTCTGAGCACACAAGAGCTCAGAGCACCGCCCTGAAGCCCAAGCAAGCGCCACAAGTAAACGTACAAGTCA
Source organism: Ceratocystis lukuohia (assembly GCF_044167205.1). Classification (NCBI taxonomy): domain Eukaryota; kingdom Fungi; phylum Ascomycota; class Sordariomycetes; order Microascales; family Ceratocystidaceae; genus Ceratocystis; species Ceratocystis lukuohia. Next base: position 3,300,541 of record NW_027263524.1, on the reverse strand, counting down.
AGTTGCCCAAGAAGCCAGACCAGACAAGACAAGAGCACTTGCAGTTTAGCTTAATCCTAGACGCTTGGGAGAGACGGACAGAGAGAGCCAGAGAATAAAAAGGGTCCCCTGGTCTTGGGGTCCAAGCGACAAGAGGAGAGAGGGAAAGAGAAACAAGACAAACTAAGGACGAGGACGAGCACTAGGACAGGAAAGGCTAGCATGCCCACCCGGAGAAGAGAACGAGACAAGTTAGAAAGTCGCCTAGGCCCCAAAGAATCATATAAAATATGTAAATACAAAAAAAAAGGTGATAATAGAACAAACAGCTTAAACCCGCAACAACTTTGTTTAGCCCATAGCTGATCGTCGTGGAGCTAGGTCTATCAAGAGAGGAAGACCAAAGCCCGAATCCCCCTCCCCCCCAGGAGATAAGATAAAATAAATAAAATAAGAGAGAGCCAAGTGAAGCCAAGCAAACAAGTCAAGAATAAGAATGGGAGCAAAACCTGGGGCTTGGAAGTACAAAGGCGAGACAGTGCCCGGGCCCTTTCTAATATCTAAGCCAAGTCTGACCTCTAGCTTTAATTCTTACCCTCTCCTCTCTTATATATTCTGAGTCTCTTCTTCATCTTGCCGTTTCTTCGTTACTCATTTGAGAGCTTGTATCCGTTGTTTGTTTGCCCTTCTCTTCTTCTGCTTGTATCTCTCCCTTGGTGTGAAGAACAAGCTTCGTCGATCTTGATTTCTCGTGCTTGAAGTATTTTCTTTTTTTATTATTTTTTTTCTATTTCTCTTTTCTTTTTCTCCTCCCCCTCCCATATTTCCTTTTTATAGTTCACTGGGCTGGCTTTGTCTACATTTTTTTTTGTCTCCCACACCTGCGGTCTGTCTCTTGCCTCGTCTCTTCTTCGATCTTCGCCACTGTTCTCATAATAAGCTTCCGCTTCCGTACTCGATACGCTTGCATCGGTCTATCGATCTCCAGCCTACCTTCTCCGGCCCTCCCTGGAAGCAGCCCCTTCTCTCCCTCTCGATCCTATTTTCTCTCGGGGCCGCTCTCTCTGTCTCTCTCTCTCTCCCCCCAATCTCACACAAAATGGCAGAGGCTATTTCAGAATACGCCGGCTTGCTCTTTGCCCGTGCTGTTACCGGAGCTGCCGGCGCTGGTGATGTCAACGGAACTGCTGTATTAGACGCTGATGCCAAGCTACGGCCCGGTTATAACGACAACCGCGGTCCTGGTCTTCGGGCCTCGTGCTGGATCCTTGGAGGACTGTCGCTGGTGTTTCTATCATTGCGAGTCTACTGCAAGTTCCTCAAGCATCGTGGTCTGTATTGGGATGACTACCTGCTGATTGCCTCCTGGGTAGGTTTGCTTTCCTTGCTTTTTGATGTCCTCTTCTTGCTAACCCGCTACGCCTTCATCAGCTTGCTGTTCTCGGCACTATTATCCTCACTGATATCGCCATCAGCCATGGCTATGGCCGCCATGCCTGGGCCATTGACCCCTCCGAGGCCAACATTCTCTCCTTGTCCGGTCTGATGTCCGTCACCTTTGCCATTGCCGGCCAGGCCTGGTCCAAGTCGTCGTTCGCCATGACCTTGTACCGTATTGCGACGCCTCACATGCGGTGGTCCATTTGGTTCATTGTCATCACTCTCAACATCCTCATGATGATTGTCGCCCTTTTCTTCTGGGTGCCCTGCGACCCCCTCGAGAAGGCCTGGAAGCCCATGGTTAAGGGCAGTTGCTGGGACCCGTATATTGTCGTGCGTCTGTACATTGTGGTGTCGGTCTACTCGGGAATTATTGACATTACACTGGCGTTCATGCCGTGGAAGATTGTCATGGGCCTGCAGATGAAGCTCAGCGAAAAGCTGGGTGTGGCTACAGCTATGAGCATGGGTGTTTTGTAAGTTGCCTTTAGGTGTGTCACTCGAGTCAGGATCCTCTTGCTAACAGTTATTCTTTCTGGCGTGTAGTGCTGGAGTGTCTGCCTTCATCAAGGCTTCGTATCTGCCCGTTCTCGCCGCGCCTGATTTCAACTGTAAGTAGCACTAGTATTAGTGTCCTCCCCCCTCTCCGGCTCTCTCACTAACACCGCCTCCCCCTCCCCGTAGACGACGGATCCCATCTTGTCATCTGGGGTATTGCCGAAACTAGCGTTACCGTCATGGCTGCTTCGATCCCGGTCATGCGCGTTCTTGTGCGAGAAGTTGTCAGTACCGGCGGCGGCAACAGTGGCTACAACCAGACGGACCCGGAGAACCTGCACAGCCGGAGCAACCACAGCCATATCCATGGCCACGGCATTGGAACCACCAGCAACGCATTTGCCATGCACGACGGCGTTGGCATGGATGGCACTGGTGGGAAGCCGCGATCAAGCTTCAGCAATGCCATCTCTTCGCTCAAGGGCGGTACCAAGACCAAAATCCCAGATGTCTATGGCATGACCAACATCAGCGAGCGCAGCTTGCCTAGCAGCGTGTCGACCATGCCGCTACATCCGCTGGGCCCGCAGTCAGTCAAGAAGTCGTAAGAGCCCTAGCGGCCCGTGCTTTTCTTTTCTTCCTCTTCTTTTCTCCGGGGCTCCGAGGGCCCCGATCTCCGGAATTCTAGGTCTCCACAATTCCGGCCTCCGGAGACAATGATTGAATTTTGCATTTCACGAAATCTCTCTTTTGCTCCTTTTATTATTCTTCTGTTTTGTTATTTACTGCTGGGCTCGGCAAGGAGGGTTTACTCTTGTTTTTTTTCTTATTATTCCATCTAGGGTTAGGGTTTGATATCCCTTGGGTGCATTATTGGTGGCTATCTGTGACGTCTTACTTTTTTTCTTGTCATTATATTTCTCTTCTAACCATGCTTCAGGAGAGGCAGTTCTTATTTCTCATTCTCTTTAATCATGACCTGATTTTGCTCTGCATTTCTCACTGCCACTCTTTCTCTGACCTTGCAATATTGCCTCCAGAATTCGTAGCAAACTGCAGATTTGGCTTGGTCAGTCAGCATCCATCCATATTATCATGTGTCACGTGAACAACGGAATCGCCACTTCTCTCTTTTGCCAGAGGAGCTCAAGCTCAGGGGCTTTCCCCTTCTTCCCCAGAATCTTATTCTAACTCAATGCAGTATTGTACCCGAGCCTTTTCTTCCTTGCGCACTGCTTATACGAGTTTATTGGTTTTTGGCCATGGCCCATTGCAGCGCTCGGCCGAGAGAGGCCATGTGAGATGGAGAGTTGGAGGGCAGGGTATTGTGGGTTGGAAAATAGCGACGGTGGATGGGATTTAGCAAGCCGGGAGATGCTCTCATGCGGGCACAGTTGGAGTCTATCTCCTTTAAGGTGCCATTTAGCCGGTCTACAAGTGCCACAGCCACACTGCGTTAGTCTTACAAGACATGACATGGCATGGCAGTCAGAACACTCTATGCTTTGAGAAACCCGGATTCTGTCTGTTCCTTGCAGACTCTCAACCAAGAACAAGCACAGCAAAGACAAGTAACGTAAAATAAAAAGCTTAGGCAAGTAGATAGATACAAGAGCCAAAAAGAAAATCTGCATTATATGCATTATATGCACTATATGATATGCACCGCCTGCATGCCAAGCAACAAATACCAAGCCTTTGCTCTCCACTAGGCCGCGTAAGCTCTAATCCAAACACCAATTCTCCTACACTGCAACTCACAAACTAGCTCAGACACTGACTGAACTCGACCCTACTTCAGTCTGGTATATGTAGTCTGGTCAGACCGGGCTTTTATCTCCGTTTCCGTTTGCGAGTAAAAAACAAAACAAGGACAAAGTCAGAAAAAAAAGTAGAAGAAAAGAAAGGGAAAAAAGGAAAAAAAAAAAGTCTATTTGGGCAGAGAGAGAACTCAAGAGTAAAACAGGGCCTCAAGACTGCGTTTACTAAGCGGCAAGTGGTTCGAATGGTTCGAATCACGCCTTGCACACACTAGAAATCTTCAAGTCTCGGCACTCATTTGTACGTCACTGCGGGCATCTCATAAACCTCTGGCACAGGGCCTGATTGGTGCGTCATATCCAACGGCCGTGAGTCAATCTCGGCCGCGTTAGGGTGATGCACTCTCGGCGCACCCTCACCAATTTCCACACGCTCGTCGGCACCCATCTCAGCATATCCGGCTGCCGGCGGCGTGGCAGCATGTGGTGACCCGGGCATGGTGTGGTTGAAAGCGGTTCCGGGAGGTGATCCGGCAGTCGGTGACTTGCCCATGTGACCGGCATTAGCCGGCGAGCTAGCGGGTGAGGGTGCGTAGTGGTTCTTGTGTAAAGGCGGTGACGAAGAATCGGGGCGGTTGATTCCCAGGGCGGCAGCAGCACTGGCAGACTGCGGGCTGGGGAAGTTGTGCGTAAAGGTGTCGGCTCCGTGGCTGCTCTGGCCCATGGGAACCTCGGACATGCCGCCGTTGATCTCGTCGCGGGAGACAACAGGACGATCGCGGCGACGCTTCATAATGTACCAAATACCCAAAAGCAGGATAATGGCACCACCAATACCGGCACCAATACCAATACCAGCCTTTGCGCCACTGGACAGGCCAGACGAGCCGCTTGAGCTGGAGGAGGAGGAGGAGCTTGATGTGCCGGAGCTGGAAGTCGAGTCGGTGGCTGTGGGTGCAATAGTCTCCTCGCCGTCCGAGTTGGTGATAGAGGCCACGATCTGGGTGATGGTCGACGTGACAGTAACGGTGGTCTCGGCATTAAGGAAGGTTGTAGTGGTGATAGTCGACTCGGTAGTCGAGGAGATGGTCTATAGTTAAAAAGATAGGGGTGTTAGCGCGGATAAAGGCTTGAAGGGGGCTTGATTTTGAACGTCTTTTCGAAAGATCTGATATTGTAGGGCCACTTACCGTTGTGCGGCGAGATGTAACAGTCGACGTAGGCACAACTGTGACTACATTTCCATCGGCAGTGACAGTTACTGTAACTGTAGCTCTCTTGACCAACACAACATCGCGAGGCGCAGCCATAGCACGAGGGACTGGTTCTGACAGCGCTCCGGTCTCGCGAGGAAGAAGCAAGTCATTGTAGACGGGCATGGGAGCACGTTTGGCATTGCTGGCCGACGTCACGGTAGTGTACACAGTCAAGGTCGCTGTAGCTACATTGTCCTCAGTAACAGTGGACGTAGCGAAAACAGTCGAAACATGGGTAACCGTCGCTACCACAGTGACAGTAACGGTCTGGGTCGTGCCAGCAGTAACAGTAGAAGTAGCGCCGGAGCCACTGGTGACGGTTACGGTGACGTCTTCTTCGACAGCCGAAGATGTGGAGACAACAGCCTGGGACGTGGATTCTTGGGCAGGAGTGGAAGTTGAGCCCGAGTTGGCGGTCGAGGAATCGGGGAGGACACTGCTTATTACGCTGACGACATCCCCTGAAGACAGCTGACGCTTAGAAAAGGGACCGGCCATAGAGACCGAGGCCATGGCGAGGCCTGCCAATAAAGAACGGCACCAACGCATGGCGAGGATGGGATGGCGGAGGAGACACACACAGGAATTGGCGATGGGTGTTGGGGGCGATGATAGAAGGAGGGAGTATAATAAATACTAAGGAAGGGGGGGGGGGGGGGGAGCAAGAACAAGAAAGAGAGGCTGTCGATGGCGCTCTTACGGATGGATTTCTTTTATTTGAATAAAAAAGAATTAAAAAACCCGCCGATCAATGTTATCGTTGAAAACACGAGGGAGGTGGCAATTGATGGATGATGATTAATAAGCGGAAGGCCGCCAATTGGAAAAAAGGGCTTGCAGAAATCAGGCAAGAAAGCCGTTGTTGCTGCAAATGGCACCCTAAGGACAAGAGAGGAAGGAAGTTGAAAAAGAAGGAAGCGAGGAATGGCTTGCGTATCGTATAGACCTGCGGGATGGCAAGTGCCTTTCACGAGAAAATGCAACTGCCTAGGCAAGAAGAAAAAAAGACGAGCACAAAAGAAAAGTTGGGCTGGGTTAAGTGAACCGAGCTTTTTTGGCACTTTAGCTTTATTCTTGCACTCCGTCGCTTATTGCCTACCTGTGCTTTACTATGCAATGCTTCAACTTGCTTCGTCTAGGCCTGGTTGGTCTGGAGACGAAGAGGGAGCAGCGCCGCGCTTGCCGTTATTGAGTTGACAGGGGGGCTGGGTTAGGAGCAAGAAGGAGGGAGCAGGAGAAATGGAGATCAAGGGTAGGAGCGAGTGTTGAAAATAGGTAAAAGCGAGTGGAAAAGTTTTTTTTGGTAGTTGTAGTGTGACAAAAGGCGACGGGAAAGAAGTATAGGAAAAAAAAAGAAGAATTAAAATGGCTGGTTATGAAGAAAGGAAAAGGGTCAAACGAGCGACTGTATCGAACTTTGGGGCGAGCTATGCCGTTCAGAGCGATCGAAGGGTTTGAAGAAGAAAGAAGAAGAAAAAATGCAGTAGGAGATGCGGAAGGGGAGGGAAAGAGAGGAAAAGGGAAAGAAGGAGAGAAAGGAAGAAATGAAAAAAAAAGAAAAAAGAAAAGGGAAGGAAGGGAGAATGGAAGAACAAAAACGAAACAGGAAGGCTCAAGAAGCAGCGGCTGATGCGATAGGCCAAGAAAACAGACGGTAATTACAGAAGCAGGAAAGACCGTCTGCCTGGAAGAGAAATGGTAGAAAGGCCTTTCTCTCTCGCCGTGTCGTGCTTACCCTCTAAACTACAGGGGCTATAGGGGTTTGCAGGGGATGGCTGTTCACGCTACAGGGATGGCTACAGGAACTGAGGCCTAGGAATGGGAATACGGGGCAGGCTTTCTTAGGCTTTTGGCGTCCGGGCTTTAGGCTTCAAGCTTTAGCCTTTAGGCTTTTGTGACTAGCTAGCCTTTGGGCTCCAGTGTGGTAAATTGCGAGTATCCAGGCTCGCTGTCGAGCCCGGATCTTCCCTTATTGTTCTCTAGCTTTGCTGTGACTTTGGCTTTGGCTCCGGCTCTTGGTTGTTCTTGTGTTGAGGCCTTGCTTTGCTGGTGACAGCGCACGGCCCCTTGGTCTACGACCTGAGCCGATGGGTTGTCCGGAAGAGCTTTCTTTTTCTGCTCCTGCTGACTACTCAGCCGTTCAGCTGTCCTGTTTTTGATGTCTGGGTTTGGCGGACGGGCAGGCACATAAATGGGGTGCGATGGTGGTCTCATCTGGAGACAGGAGAGCACAAGAAGCACCAGGAGACCAGGAGTACGAGAGGTATAGTATAAGCAAGCACCAGACCACGGTTGCCTCCTGTATCAAAGTATGTATGCGCTGTGCTCTATATATGTACCATACAACATGTACATTCTTGACGCAAGTACTTTTGCCTCCCCCCAGCCTGGCTTGGCTTGGCTTCGCCTGGCCCAACGTGACGGAAGCCTGCAGAGAGCTTAAGCTTTTGACAGCAAGGCAGCTCTTTGTCTCTGATGCGTCTCTGAAAATGTCTTGCCTCTATTGTCTCTCCTTTCTTCCTCTCTCTTCTTGCTGCACACCTACCCTCACGTCTGTCTTTCGTGGACTTTTCTGCTCATCTTGTTTATTCCATGCATGCATGCAGGCTGGACAACAACAACAACAATGACAACAGCGCACCCTCCACCTTTCCAGCATATGTAAATCCTCACCTCTTCCTACCCTGTTCATGCCCCTGTCTCATTTCTATATTTATCGCTAGCGCTAGCGCAGTAGAAACAAAGTAAGTCACGAGCCAGTTAATAGACATCTATTTTGACTATGCGTGTGTTGTGCTGTGTATCTTGTTCCAAGCCTCGCTCTGGTCCGAGCTCGTGCTCGGTTAAAGCGCTGGATAGATAGACGGAAGCGGGCTGCTATGCTGACAATGGCGAGACTTCTCAAGCGACCCTAGGCAAAGTAACCCAAGAGGAAAAACAGGATAACAACACCACGAGTTGCCTCCCCCTCCATTGCCCGCCCGCCCTCGCTTTTCTTTGCCTCCATTCCATCGAGCATAACATCACCTCTGCCTCCAACACGACATTCTTGAGATTCCAAAGTTCCCTGCCCTTGTTCCCCTCTCTCTCTCTCTCTCTCTCTTGTCCCCCATACCCTGGTAATGCGGACTCCGTCCAAACCCGACGCTTCTCCTTCTTTTATTAATTCCGAAAGAAAAAAGAAGGATCACGTGCTGTTGTGCATGCACTGCCCTTTTTTGTCTTTATGCTATTATAAACCCTAGCTGAAACCATCCCTCAAAAACCCACATGTTCCACAAGTCACGTGCACCATAGGCATCGCATCGGATTTACAACTTGCTTTGCAAAAGAAGGAAAACAATATCGTCAATATATACAGAAATGCATGGTAGATCCCCCCCCAACCCCCATTTAAAAGTTCTCTTTCCCCCACACAAACGAAAAGCCCGGGTCGCTGTATTTATTACAGAAAATATGCAGTGCACTGCCCAGGCCCTTGGGCCCGCAGAAAAACACACCGCACTCGGCTGGAGTATGCAGCTTGCGCACACCACGGAAGATCATGTCCCAGTTGGGCCGGCCAAAGTTGGTTGGTGAGCGCAGGCCCGTGATGGCATCCTTCTCGGCATTAGCATCATTGATCATGATGTTGACCGCATCGTCCGCCTTGATACGTGCCGTGAGATACGTGTGGATCTCAATGCGCTGGTCGACGTCCTGCGCCTCAATGGCCAACAGCAGCGAGCGGAACCACTCGAACGAGCCAAAGTCGCGGCAAATCCAGAAAAAGTACACCTTGCTGAGCCGCGTGCGCTCTTTGGGGTAGTTCATGCGGTACCAGATAGACTTGAGGATCGAGGCAAATGGCGTCACACCGATACCGGCACCCACCAGCATGGAGATTTCGTACTTGAACACATCCTCCGAAGCCGAGCCAAAAGGCCCATCCACGTAGACTCGTGGAAGCACACGCCGAAGGGCTGGGTCGATGCCGTCGGCACCGGTGCCAACCACATTGCTTCCCTTGACCTTATCCTTGCCACCCAAGTCACAGCCCAGCACAGTGGCCAGCTCCCGCGTGAAATCACCGACAATGCGCATGTGGATCGAGATGTAGTCCTCTTCAGGCGCCGATGTGAGCGTGAAAGGATGGTATTGCCATAGCGAAACTGCTGGGCAGCAGAGGAAAATGTACTGGCCGGCACGCGTCTTGGTGTTGGCCTTCTTGATCTGGATCTCGCAGACATTACTGGGGTGCTGCACCACTTTGGAGATGACGGTGCGGTGGCGGCCACGCACTTCGCGTGCAATGCGCTCGGCGAGATAGGCAAAGCCGCCGTACATCCAGTACTGCCAGAACACACCAATAGCCGAGGGGCCAACAGAGCTGCAAAAGGGCGCGAAGTCGGGCTGGATCATGCAGAAAGCACCGTGAATGGACCAGAAGAAGAAGAAGACAATAAACATGTGGTGGGTGTACCAGAAGCGCTCGTAGTTGGCACGCCGCGGCTTTTCCATCGACGTCATGACCATGCCCATGAGGGCGACCAGCATAACGTACCCAGTCCAGCCGGGGCCCGAGACCAGATTAGCAACAAGGAAGCCATAGAACCCAAGGTTGTTCTTGGCTGAGATTTGGGCAAAGTTGTTCCAGTGGGCCACGGTATGCACCCAAGACCAGAAAACAATCGACCAGGCGGTGACAATGTGGAAAGTAATGTTTTTATCGAACTGGATGATGCCGTTGAGCGGGGTCTGGCGGGCTAGCGAGATAAGGGTTCGGCAAACGGGGAAGAGAATTAGGGCGATATTGACGTGCAGCACGAGGGCAGCCGAGCGGGCAATAACAAACGTAAAGCCAAAGGTATTGCGGGCGGTGACGAGGTTCTCTTTGCGCGAGAAGTTGACGGCGGCGAAGCTGAAGACGAGGACCTGGAGAACGGCAAAGACGAAGACGAAGAAGCGACGATAGCCCTCGTTGATCATCCAGCGGTCAAAGCGCTCTTTGGAAGTCAGCTCGGACTGGCGCTCTTGCGTCATTTCACCCGAGAGCAGCATGCGTGTGAGCGGCGTGCCACGGGACCGCTCCATGGGCTTCTCGTAGAAGGAATCCATGGCGGAGGGAGGCCGGAGAGAAGGGTAGATATGGAGAGTTTTGAGTTGGTAGTATTCGCTTTGTTACTATTCAGAGCCGGCTGAACAAGTACTTATCGAGCGATGGGAAGGCGATGTGGCAAAGAATGCATCCAGATGCAAACAGCCGGGAAGGCTTGCTGAGGCGTGAAGCTGGGAACGACGGGCGTGAACGATAGGATACGGGTATACAAAAGAAGGAACAAGGAAAACTGTGTACAAAGAAGCGAAGTCTAACTGAAAAGAGCGCAGGCACAAAAAAGGGCAGAAGTGAGAAAAAGAAACTAAAAAACTATTACGCTGTGGAGAAGAGGAGGGGGAGGAAAGGGTAAAAAAAAAAAAAAGAAGAATAAAAAAAAAGAAAGATGTGAAGAGAGAAGCGAAAAAAAAGGAGAAGGAAGAAGAAAGAAGAGGAAGAAAAATATTATCGCGAGATTTCTTTAAGCGAATAAAATATAATAAAATAAAATAAAGAATAAAAAAATTCCCCTTTTTGACAAGCCTGACAGAGCACCAACCAACCGACCAGCAAGAAGAAGCACAATCCAAGAGGGAAGAGACACCGGGGGGGCAGAAGATAAAGAAGCGGAAAGCCAGAGAAGAAATACTGCCAATATCCAATTACAAATGAAACAACAGCCCATCAAAAAAGAGCGGCAAGCGAAACTAGCAAGCCTACCAGGCGAACACGAAACAAAATAACTATGCCAATATAGCGCCCAAAGAAGGACCCAAGAGCCGAAAACGAAGCCTTCCCCCGGTCCGCCCGTCCCGTCACGTCAAGTCAGCCCTTTCATCACCAGCACTCGGCCCACTAACAAGCCCAGCCAAGCCCTGCACCTTGCTGCGTCTCTTGTCAGTTCTTTAATGTCCCCGTGTCCGTGATTCTTGGCTTCTCTGTCTGCTTTGTTTCTGTCTCGCTCTGCCCTGGCCTATCCTCCCCCCTCTTCCCCTGCGTCAGAATCGAAACAGCCCAAATCCCATGAACTGCAAATACAAACTATGGCCCCCCCCCCCCATCCAAAACACAATCTCCTGCACATCACACACACCACCAAACGCAGGACAGCCTTCGTTCTCTGTCTTCTCTTCCAGCTTCTCTCTCACGCACGTTTCTACCTGATCGGCCCATTTTGTTGCAACTCGCACTTCGCTTGTGCCTCTTTTTTGTTCGTTTCTGTCTCCCATCCCCCCCCCCTTATCAATATCGAGCACGGACCCTCCAACGGTGAGATCGGTATAACACAACAGCATACGTGGATGCAGACGTAGACGTAGACATAAACACACGTTCACAAACACATGCACTCACAGCGAGATCATCGAGGGGGAAAAAAAAAGAAGAAAAAAAAAGGAATGATGCTTGAGCGTTTCAACAACTAGCCTGCCCCTTCCTCCCCCGTCTGCCCTCTCAGAGAGCTTGTCTCCATGCATCGGTCCGTTCTTCTCCACCGCCCCGCTTTCCAAGAGGAGCGGACAACGGGGCAAAAGCCAGCACGAGACAAGTAGTAGACGCCGGGTCTTGCCTCGTCCACACTCTCCCCATGTCTCCTTCCCCGCTCCCCCAAACTCAGATGGCATACTTTCTTGTCCGCTCGCGGGCATTGGCTTCGTACCGCGCACGGTCGGTCTTGTACAAGTGCGCAATTTCGGGCACAAGCGGGTCGTCGGGGTTGGGGTCCGTCAGCATAGAGCAGATAGACAGAAGGACTACACATAGGATATGGTCAGCATGTGGTGAGCAGGGACGTGAGGCTGGTCCGCCGGATAGAATCCAGAGACCCTCAGTGCATGGATAAAACGCACCCTTGGAGATGGTCAGCGCAGGACTCCACTGGTCACGCAGAATATCCAAGCAGATGCTGCCGCTTGAGTTGATGTTGGGATGGTAGATTTTGGTGGAGAAGGAAACCTTTGGCGGCTTGAACGGATAGTCTGTGGGGAAGTGGATGTCCAGGAAGAAAACGCCGTCGGCGTACGGTGAGTCGGTCTTTTGAAATAGGAAATGTCAGCATGTGTGCAGAGACAAGATGAGAAGAGAACAAAAAGCTTACCGGACCCATGATAGTCGCCTGCCAGTGGAACTGTACATCACCAAATAATCGCTTGTTAGCAAACCGTAGCGACGCGGGGAAAGCAAGGCCGCATGTGACATACCAAGTCATCGCCAGCCGGGCCGGCTGAGCACTGCGAGGGCGGGTCGCTATCGGGGGCACATGTGTTAGCCAGGCTGTTTTATTTGTCCTTTGGGGGGGGGGGGGTGGTTGTGATCCTTGTCTCGTGTGTCGTGCTCGTCCCGCACAGGAGGAACATGGGGAATATTGGCATAAACTCGTTTTTGAGAAAGTCGCTAGCCACAACCATGGTTCAATATGAGGAGCTCTATAGGCCGCCATATCTCGGTGGGTGGTCCGGCTGCTGGCTGGCAGACACGGCCAAACTAAGGCTGAGGTTCAGCCCCGCCCCGCATCAAGCAGCCAAGCAACCCCACATCGAATCCAGGAGCCCAAGTTTTTTCTGACATCAGCCTGGCCCAGCCGCGGCAGACAGCAACAAGGAAAAAAACGGCTGGCTGAAACATGACGCATTGCATGTGGCCAGTAGGGCGTTATTGTACTGGTGGTTGGCTTGTCGTTCGGTGCGGTACGAGAACGGAGACGGGGGATTTGGGGGAGGGGGCGAAAGACACAGACAGACGCAAGCCAGAACATCAAATCAAGGGCTGTCAGGTTGGTTGGTTGGTTGCTTGCTTACCGGCCGAGGTCGGCGAGTTCCTTGTTAATACGCTTCAGGGCCATTGTGAATGTAGGAATGTGGTGATGGGCTTGGTGCTGGCGTAGGTGGTGATAATGTAGCAGTTGCTGGAGTCGAGGCTATAGCGGAAGCAAGAATAGATATAACTTTCGGTCAGTAGGTTATCAATGGGAAGAAAGGAGACAAGAGCAAGACAGAGAATGAAGAATGTGGAACAAACAGCCAACTGTGCTGGTGGTCCAGTGTTGTCCTTGTTGGTGGGCTGCTATACCTGGACGCCGGAAGAAGGCAGGGAAGGGCAAGGCAGACAGACAGCCACAAAGAGGTGATGGAATGGAATAGAACACGATAGAATCCAGCCCGAAAAGCCAGACAGAGAAAGGAAAGAGCGGAAAATCTTGGGACAAGGCTGACGGAGGAAGGCGGAAAGAGGGACGTACACTTGAAAGAGGAGTTTTTCTCTGCACTACGGGCAAAGAAGAGACGATAAACTGACGATGGAAATTGATAGAAGAAAGAAGGAAAGAAAAAGGAGGAGGAGGAGAAAGGAAGCAGGAAAGGAAGAAAAGGTATCGTCAAGCAGCAAGCCCCCAGTGCAGAGCGAAGGCAGTTTGGGGGGGGGAGGGTGCACCCCTCTGGCCCCTCTGGCTGTAGAGCCTTTCCCCTCTGGCTCCACCAAACTCTAACAGCGCTGCAATCTAGTCTATTTCCGCGTCCCAAGATAAATGACGACGGCAGGATAAAGCGATGCTCTCATCCTGCGCACTGTACATGGTGCGCAGTGCACTGTACACTAACAAATAGTCTTCCAAGAACGTAAAAAGACCCGCCACCAGTTTTACCTGACTCAACGGCAGCCCCTGAAGAGCGAACAGAGGCTGATCCCCTCTCCTTCGCAGTCTCCACACAGTCTTACTACGTGCACTGTTTCACTGTGGCGCCTGATTGACTGTTAACACCGTGCTATTGCCTCTATGGCCTTTGGCTTCAGCTTGCTTAGCTCAGCAGCAAAGCGCCAGACAGCAAACAAGATGGCAAAAGCAGCCTGCAGCAACATGAGAAAGAAAAGCTGCATGGGATGGACTGTTTGTTTCGCCCAGGGGGGGGGGGTTTCTTTTTTTCCTGTTTTTGTGGCAGCCCGTTGGTTTCTCTGGCCTTGTCCTTCTTTCTGGGTCTGCATAGCTTGGCCGGTCTTGTTTCAAGGCCTGTCAGCAAGTTGCCTGACTTTAGCCTGGGTCTAATTGCTGCAAGTGTTTCTTCTTCGTTCTGATTGGGTCTCCTGGTATATCTATGCATGTATGTACGAATAGCTGAGCTGGCCTTGTAGGTTATCTGCCTGTATGTTGTCTGTCTGTCTGGCTGTCTGACTAGACTGCCGGACTGGCCAATCAACTTCCTTCCTCCTCAGACAAACGCCTGTATTCCAGTCATAGCCCGTCCAATAATAAGCCCTGTTCAGCATCCCCGGATTAGCTAGTTAGCCACATGATCAACAAGGTGCGTTCGCTTAGTCATTGGCACAACTCACCGTGAATGTCGCTCTGGCCCTCGTAGGTCTGCGTGACGAACAGGTTCGCCACATGCCGTCCGACATGATACTCATCACTGACAGCATTTCCGCCAAAGATCTCCTGCAGGCTGCGGGCGCCTCGCAGCGCTGCATCGCAGTTCTGTCGTTTAATGAGGCTAATCATCTCGGGCGTGGAACGGCCAGCATCCTTGAGCCGCCCGACCTGCAACGCCGCCAGTGTCCCGTAGGCTGCGTCGGCAGCTGCATCGGCCAGTTTCTTCTGCACAAGCTGGTAGCGAGCCAGCGGGTTGCCCTTGAACTGGCGGCGTTCAAGCGCGTAGGCACGAGCACGTGCAATGCAATCCTCGAGCGCGCCCATAACGCCCAGGGCAATGCCATAGCGCGCGGAGTTGAGGCAGGCGAAAGGGCCCCGCAGGCCCTCGATGGTTGGCAGCATGTTGGCGGCCGGCACGGGGCAGTTGTCCATGTGGATCATGCCGGTAATAGAGGCACGTAAACCTGTCTTGTCTGCGATCTTGGGCGTGTCGAGTGTTCCAACGGGACAGTCCTTGCGCTCGACCAAGAAGCCGCGGATTTTGCCGTTGCTGCTGCTCTCGGGGTCCTGTAGCTTGGCCCACACCATGAGCACATCAGCAATGGGCGAGTTAGTGATCCACGTCTTTGAGCCGGACAAGAGGAACATATCCTTCTGTGTAGGATGCGGCCGCGCCACAGCCTCCATGCTACCCGGATCACTGCCGTGGTTGGGCTCCGTCAGACCGAAGCAGCCTACCAGCTCGCCTGTAGCCATGGCCGGCAGGAACCGCTCTTTCTGCTCAGAGCTACCCCATTCGCTAATCCCACCCATGACCAACGACGACTGCACCGACATTCCTGAGCGGTAGCCGCTGTCGACGCGTTCGACAGCTCGTGTGATTAGCCCGTTGGCTACAGTGCTTACGCCAGCGCAGCCGTAGCCCTCGATAGTCGACCCTAGGAATCCCAGGCTGCCCATTTCGCGGAGGATTTCGCGGTCGTAGTTTTCATCACGGTAGGCCTCTATCGGTTAGGGGGGGTTAGTGAGTAGCAAGCAAATGAGGTCAGACCAAGCCCATAGGCCAAAAACAGCCAGTTATCACGCCATCCTCACAAAAAGGAAACACAAGTGAAATAGAGGGCAAGACTCACGCAAAACTCGCGGTTGCAGCCTCTCCTGTGCATACTTTTCCGCTGTCTCGTAAATAGCCACCTCATCCTCCGTCAGCAAGCTCTTGCTCAGTAGCGGATCCTCCCAGTCGTAGGCAGGCTCGCTGCCCTGTGACGCAAAGCCCCGGCTCTGGATACCAAGCAGTGAGGGCCCGGCTGATTGTACGGAAACGGCTATCTTAGCGTCTGGGTGCAGACCCGCCTGGGAGAGCGGGAGATGAACGCGGGCCTGGCTCTGAGAACGGCCTGCAAAGCGCATGCAGAGAGCGCGGACAGCAGTGGGGCGCATTTCCGGGGCGTATCTATGAGTATGCAAGTATGTGTCAGTAGTGTGTCTCAGTCTTGTATGTGCGTTGCCTATAGACCTATCATTAACAATCCAAGTTGAGGCGACCGAGCTAGAACAGCGAAAACAACAACAACAACAACAACAAAGAAAACGAAAGGAAGATAAAGTGAGCGATTCTCCAAACCCAGCCTCAAACGACTTAAGTTCTAGTTTGCAGCCACTGGCTGTTCTCCGAAATCTTCCTCCAACAAGTAATTCCAAACCCCATGATCCGGCTTCTCGGCTTAAAAGCTCCAGCCAAAGTGGAGAACTTTATTGTGCCCTCCTTTTCCGATTTAACCCTAAACACCAGTGATATTAACCCTGTTTCAGACATGGAACTGTTCTTTATTAGGACTAGTCACATGATTTCATGAATTGTCACTTTACCTTTATTTGCATGCTTCTTTGAACTATCAAAGGGTCTCACTTCACATGCATCTGACTGATACCAATGAGGTGGGTTATGACATAGACTGGAGTCTTCTCACTAAGCATTTAGTGCAGAATAAGGGTGAAGAGTTAGAGTGAGATTAGGTGTAAGACTGATGGTAAGTATTGACTTTATTCAAATAGGCTCGAGCCAAGAACCAAACGTGTATAATATGCATGTATCACACTCCCCCTCTTCTCCAACAAAGCAATAAAAAAAGACGCCAAAGAAAAACCGACGGACTTGGGGAGTTTTTAACAGACTTTGTCTTTTTTCTCCCTTCATCCCCTCTTCTCCTCAAGCGTACGTGTACGTATACAACAGCGTTCATACAAAGCAAACCCAGAACAAGAAAAAAAAAAAGACAAATCCCTAGTAAATGAAAACAAACAGGAGAAATAACGCCACCCAATCATGAAAGAATAAAGAAATATATGCAAAAAGGTTTTGCAAGACAAAAGACCAAGAAGAAAAGTGATAATGATATGAAAGAAAAGAGGGCCAAAAAGAACCAGGCATTAATGACAGGATGTCATTAAACCCGGAACTTCTTGTTTAGCAGGCCGATAGCACGTGCATCTTGCTCAGCCCCTGAAGCGGGTCCGATGCTGCTCGTCTTGATAGACGGTAGAGTAGTGGTCTGCTGCTGTTGCTGCTGAACTGGAGAGTCATCATGATGAAGCAATGCCGTGAGGTTTGACTTGTTGTCAGAGCTGGCACTGCGGGGCGGAGAGTGCGATAGCGACCGGTATGATGGCGATCCCGAGATACTAGGCGGGGCGCCACTGGCAGAATTGGCGCCGGTGGGAACAGCGTTGCCAGACACAGGCGACACGGTGAGCACGGGAGCCTGCATAGGCGGCTTGCCGTTTGCAACAGTGGTAATCGGAGGAAGGGGACCATGGGGGTTGCGTGCCGGGCCATTGTGCATGCGGGGGTCAATAGGAGCAGGCTCATGGTGGGGGTGCTGAGAATGATGCTGAGGCTGAGGCTGGGCTTGTGACATATGCGGGGAGTACTCGTGGGAAGAAGTACGCACAGGCTCGCCACTAGACTTGAACGGTGACATAGTCGTCGGCACGGGCGGTGGGCCTTGGGGGTAGAGGCTGGATCCGTGCTGAGATGTAGCAGATACCGGCGTTGACGGCGGCGGGTGGCTGGAGTACTGGGGCGAGGTGGGGGGGTACTGTGATTGGGGGGGCATGTGGTGGCCGTTCATTGGAGGCTGAGCATGCATGTGTGGCCGAGAGGAAGATGGTGGAGGGCCACCATGGTGAGGCGGCGGCGGCACCATGTGAGGAGCATGTGGAGGTGCGGAATAGTAAGGGGGGGCTGCTGAGTATGGGACAGAGTTGTACGGAGGTGTAGCGACGGGCGAGGGCGGATAGGCGCCATAAGGATGTTGGGGGGGTACTGGGGTGGCTGAGACTGGTAGGGCGACATGTGAGGCGGCATTTGGCGGCCATGGGCAACATGACCGCCGTGGAGATGCTGCATATAGGACTGCACAGCAATGGGAGCCTTGTTCATGACAGCAGGCGAGCCGCTCTCGCACCACGTAGTGTCGGGGTACATGCCCTTGGGCGGCACTATTTGACGCAGAGAAGGGTCTGTGGTGGGCATCATGAGGTTGTGGCTGCCGGGGCGGGTGTAGTAAGAAATGAGGTGTAGATGTTGGCCGTTTTGGGCTGTTATGGAGAACGACTGCTTCATCAGGCCGTCAGGCTTGTAGCGGTATCCCTCGGGCTCATTGTTGTCCTGGTCCTCGTCGCTACCGCGACCAGAGTCGGGTGTCCGACCAGCATTGCGTCTAGGGGCCGACAGAGGAGCACCGAAGCCGCTGCTTCTCTTGCCCTCCATTTCGCGGTAGGTCAAAAAGCTGCCAGATACTCTGCTGGCACTCCAAGACTTTCCGTCAGTCCAGCGACGCATGCCAGCTTCCCGCTCGTCCCAGACAAAGACAGAGCCGGGGCGGATGGCTTGACGCTCCTTTTCAGAGAGACGACGCTGTACACGAGGCAGGATGCCGACGCGACAGGCCTCGAAGAGCTTGATGGCATCGGCGGGAGTGCGGACCAGGCCATAGTAGGTTTCCATTCGGTTTGGCATGTTCACACTCATGAAGTGTGTATGTGGAAATGTAGTTTGCTTTGGTGATACGCACGTATATGGATGGAATAGGGAAAGACGGCTGTCAAACGGACAATGCAATAGCAACCAGAGGTAGAGTAAAGCACTGTGAATGTGGGTGATGTGTGATTACGCCGGAGAGAGGAGAAGGCCCATGGATATAGGGATATAGATATATATATATAGATATATATATATGTGGTGCGGGCTGGGTCTGGACGAAAGCAGACAGTCACAAGCTGAAAGCCGGAGACGTCCCACAAATAGTAGAAGCTTGTCCAAACAGCTTAGCCGGCTGCGTTGGAGGAAAGCAGCGAGTTCGAGTGAAGACGGCGGCTATAATGGCAGTCAACAGCAATACGAAATGAATCGACGAGGCAAGACTATAGACAGTAGACTGGCTTGGTGTTGCGAATGCTCTCGGTAGCGGCAGAAGGCGACGGGCGATGCTTTCGTCGAGATATTTTGAAGTTGCTCGACAATTCAAAAAGGGGGGGGGGGGGCAAATAGAAGAGAGTTCTTTGCTTTTCTTGGAAACGAAAAAGAAAAAAAAAAAGAGATGCAAATGCGGGAGAAAGAAAAGAGAAGCAAAATATGAAGAATTAAGAAAGTGATTTTGAGAATGGAAGATCGGGAGAGACTTGTATCTCTGAGTCTGGATGGAAGATGCGGTTGACGGTGCTCTTATAAGGAAGAACCAAGGAAGAAGGAAAAGCGAAGAAGAAAAAAAAGAAAAAAAAAAAAAAGAAAGGTCTAATAAATAATAAATATAATTAATAATGAAATACGAAATACTTGGAATTTACTGTCAGCCAGACTTTGCTGGCGTTGGCTGTTGCCTTTCTGCTCTTGCTCACGCTCTCAGAGTCACGCAATAACGAGACAAGACAAGCGGCCGAACAGATTGCGGGGCGTGCATGCAGTAAAGGAGTAAAAAAGAAAATAAAGGGAAGGAAGCTTAGCTTAGAAGGCAAAAGCGAGAAAAGAAAGAATAAAAATGAAAAAAATGAAAAAATGAATTAAAAAAAAAATGACCTTGGCCTAGGGAATAACTATAAGAAACTTTATTGATAATATGGAGTTGAAGAGGATCAGCAAAGCTCTTCCAGTAGCTTAGGGGAAGGAAGGATCCTGGAAAGAACGAGAAAAAAAACAAGTAGACATCAAGATAATGACCCGGTGCAAGGGAGGGGCGTGCAAAATAGCACCAGCACAACACAGCACAGCACTTGGGCAGGGCAAGGGCGCTATTTGAGTGCGTTTGCAGGTTGCAAGACTTGTGGGGGGGAGGGGCGTGAACACCCACGGCCATTATAGCAACTGCGTTGTTTGCGACCCTCCACAACGAGCACTTGCAATCAATCGGTCTTTCTACTCAACCTGCTGTATTTCTGGCCCGAGGAGGCGTGCGTGATCGAATGCGAGAAGTGGAGCCCAGATAGAGCCTTCGTCAAGAAACACAGACTATATAATCGACCACTAAAACAGCCAGCCCAGGTAAGCGTCGGTTCTTTAGCTTACTTTCTTTGAATCTCATATTTGCTTATGTCCTTGTCGGGATCAGTTGGGTGAGCAAGTTTAAGCTACATAAAAGCTAGATAAAATGCGATAAGGGCAGGCAGGGCAAGGGCAATAAAGAGATGGGCTGCGCTAGCTAGCTAGCTAGCTAGCTACCAGCCAATAAAGGCCAAAATTAAAATCAAAATGCAGAAGGAGGCCCTGTTCTGGAAGGCAAGTGCGTGTTCATTTGCGTTCATTCAACAAGAGAGCCAACTCTGTCAGCAATACGGCCATGGGCTTGGCTTGGAGGGAGGCAAAGCAGGAGACAAAACAGCAGCTAACAATGGAGGGACGGGGGTAGCAGACCAGGTGACGGGGCGACGCTAAGTGACTGACTGGCTGACTGACTGACTGACTGACTGACTGACTGGCTGGCTGGCTGGCTGGCTTTGCCCCAGGACGACAACATCGACAACAACAAAGCCTTCTTACCCATCCACCCATCTGACGCTCGCCTCCTTTTCTCCTCTTTGTTCTCTCGGTTTCTATTTGTTATGTCCTTCTCGTACAGTGTTTTCTTCGCTTCTGCCCACTCCTGCAATGCTTTTTCTTCGTCTTTTTCGTTCAACCTGCCCCTTCCTTGGAGCACGCACGACAAATTTAGCTCATCCAGCTAGTTCCTCTGCCCAAGAGAGCCACGGGCAGACAGGCAAAGAGCAGCAAAATAAAAAAAAAAGAAAGAAACCAGTAACCAAATGGAAGAAAATGGCCCTCGCTGCTCGACCACCATATCGCACCGCCGCAGTCCGCTTCCACCGCCCGTCGTATCGACGTCGTAAGTGGTTCGTAAGTGTCGTAAAGTTTTAAATTTGTCGTCTTGTTCAACTAGACTCTAGCCTCAAAGTTTGCTTCCCTTCTTCCCTGGCCTGGCCTGGCCCGCTTCTTGTCCGTCGTCCACGCCCCAATTAAGCTTCTTCGCTGCTTGTAGCATGGATTAGGCCGCTTTGTTGGCTAATGAGGATTCGCATGTTACAGCAGCAGAAGGCCGGCGGGCTTTAACAAGTTGGAGTTTGGGGGCTCAGGATTCAGTATAGAGCCACCGGATAACCTTGCTCTGGCTCTTGCAGTTGCTCTTACGGTTGCTCTTGCTCCTAGTTTCGCTCCTGCTTTTGCTGATGCTAACCCTAAGACACAGCTCCGACGCAGCGCAGCACAAGACTCTGGCGCCTTTCTCCGCCTGTTTCTGCGGTGTCTCTTGTTGTAACTCTGCGTCTCCCGCGCTGCTCAAGGCGCGAGAAAGATCTGCAGAAGCCCAGGAATTCTAAATCGACCTCGTTCCAAGTATGAAACGCTCCGTTGATTTCTAGTCTGTATCCATATCGGCGATCGGAAACCCTCCGCTCCGATAGCAGGTTGATTCCTTTATTTTTCTGCTGTTTTGTTGTTTGTCCTTGCGCAGGTTTCATAAAGTCACTGACGCATTACGCGGCCTTCTTCTTTTCATTTTTTTTATTTTTTTTATTTTTTTAATTTTCCTTTGACCTTGAGCTAGCCCGTCTTGCTAAAGCCACACACTCACAGCCACAGCCACATCACCCCCCCCCCCCCCCCCAAAAAACAAAACGAGCCCAAACTGCCCCCTAAAAGAAGTACGTAGTTGTCGTTCAACCCGCAAGAACTGTATTTTTTTTTTTTTTTCAAGGTTTAGTCCCAGGACGACGAAACTGAATGCTTCTCCAAGGTATCTTGCCAGCCTGCTTACTGCACATCGTATCGACTCCATCTCCAAGAAGAAGAGAAGAAAAAAAAGGATAAGCACGGGGGACTGTGAAAGGCCATACCCGTTCACCAAGTGCCGCCCTTCCGGGCGCCGCCTCAACATCATGAGTACAGCATAGCCCGCAAGTACATATACCATGCACACGCCAATACAATATTTTGTAGCTGTCTGTCTCTGATTCTCAACAAACTTGCTGTTGCCTACCGCCTAGTGGGCGTCAGCCACAGAAGTCAGCCACAGAAGAGGCAAAACATTAATACAAAGAAGCTTCTTTCTTCTTTTTTTTTTTTTTTTTTTTTCTCTTCACAACGCAACATCCAAACTTGACAGGTTGCACAACAAAAAAAGAAGCCTAACATAATTAGGGTTTTGCAGGAGAAAAAACAAGCAACAATAAAAAGGTAAAAGGTAAATCTTTGGGGATCTGCTTAGGGCCGTGGTCTTGAGCCTCTTCTTTTTGCCGAGCCCCTAGTCAGAGATAAAGACGTGCAACAAAGCCACCCCCTCTGTCTAAAAACCCCAGCACCCAATATAATGGACAAGTAAAATATACGTACATTTGGGGGTGGCCAATACGCAAGCAAGTACAATAGTTCTTACGGTGACCCAAATGCCTGAGCAGAAGCGGGACGACAGCAGCGTCGGGGTTTTAAGAAGCGGAGGTGGAATGAATGGAATTTAAGAGCTCCGGCCGCTCCTGTTCTTCTCCTTGCCCTTCCATTCTCTCTGATGAGACCGGGCTATGCGTCATGACACAGCGAATGGCCGTTTTCGATGTACGTAATTACGGAGTTCTAAAGACTAATCAACGCAAAGGGCTGCGCTTTTTCAAACTTCTTGACGAGTTGTCGCTCGTTATCTATGCGCATTGTTCTTCGTCATCCGCCTGCTTCTTATCTAGGCAAATAGGCCCAAAGAAAAAGAATAAAAAGTCTCTCGGGCTGTGTTGATTGATAGCATAGCAAAGACAGGAAAGAAGCTTCCTTCAGCAAAACAACACTTGGAAATAACCGCTCCCTTCCCCTGCTCCACTTTAAGCCGCTGTCGTCTGGTCTTGCTAAAGAAAAAAAAAAAAAAAAAAAAAAAAAAAGCATGCTGTTTGTCTGGAGGCATGCACTTAATTGCAATTGCACCTAAATGCAGGGCATTATAGTGGAAGCGCCGCCTGAGCAGGAGCTTGCATCAACGCTGACTGCGGGGGGTTGTATTTACTCGGTGCCTTTGTGATGTGATGTGAGAAGAAGAAGAAGAAGAAGAAGAAGAAGACTAATAATAACAATAATAGAACACGCACACATTCACGTCTACACGAAGAACGCTGCGAGTGCTGCAAATGCGTAGCCTCAAGCAGCCCTGGTTTCCTGCCAAGCTTGCCCTGATGGCTGCTGGAAAGCCTCCGGAAACCGCGGCTGTTGTCTTTTCCTACTCCCCCCTCTTCTCTCTCTCTGCTTCCTTTTATGCAGCGCACGCAGCATGCAGAAAGCAATGAGAAGTAAACAAGAGCAGTGATTTCCTTCCTCCAACAGAGCCAAGAGCATAGAAACGTCCGACAAAGAACCCAAAAAAAAATGAAAAGGGAAATAACAGATGAACAGCAGGGAGAGGAGGAAAAAAAAGAACGGCAATGACAACATGGAAGACGGTGCGTTTCGCATATAAGCGTATATGCGTATTCCTCGTTTTGTGTGCCCACCATTATGGTCTATAATAGGCCACACCACACTTAAGGCATACATGTAAATCAGTAGACTTGCATTGTTGCATTTCACATACCAGTACATAACAATGGTTCGATTCGGTTCTGGAAGGAGCAGCAAGCAGGCCTGCAGTCACCCTTTCTGTGTTTTCTATGATAACAAGCTTAATAATTTTATTTCTCCACTACTGCGTTTCTGTGTACCTGTAATTATGCGATGTTATCTGCTTGCTGGTGCTGGTGCTGCGCTGCCTGCTGCCTGCTGCCTGCTGGCTCTCGCCTGTGCTTGTACATGTATATGTACATGTACTTGTACTTGTACTTACTTATACCTGCTCGTTCGATACAATCAGGCGCTTCCTTTTCTCACGCTCTCCTTCTTTCCCCTTGCTCCTTTTTGCTTCTCCACGCTCCCCTTGTCTAACCTGTACCTTGTAGGTCTCTTTTGACACTTTCTTTTTTTTTTTTTTTTTTTGCGCCCTATGAACATGAGCAGGCGGATTTAGGGAAAAGCTTCCTGCTCGCCAAGACACACCCCCCCTCTTTTTTTTCTGCGCTGCCTCGCCTTCTCTTATTCTTGTTATAGGTTCTTGTCTCCTTCGACGTACAAATAACTCTGATTCCTCTTTCTCCCCCCTCCCCCCTCCCAAGAACCACAAGAAATAATGCTTGGCAATCAAGCATGCAGAAAACCAGGCGACAGAAAAAGAGACTTTCGGAGGACGGAGCTACAGAGTGATCCGCTTCATAAGCACTATTGTTTCTGAACATGGTGCCTTTTTCAGAGCCTGTCCCGCAGGGAGGGCGAGGAGGAAGGAAGGAAGAAAGAAAGGAAGAAAAAAAAAGAAAAAAAAGCTAATAACATGACCGAATCTTCTGGCCTTGCAACACACTTCTCACAGTCTGAGCCGTCTGGGCCTTGTGACGGATGTACGTACGTATACACGTATTTGATACATTTTACATCGCATTGCTCATGTGAGTCTATGCATATGCATGTATGCACAAGAACTTGTGATTGCCTTTGTTTCTCACCCTCCATTCTGCTGCTCCTGCTCCTGCTCCCCTCCCTTATTCCATTTCCTTTGCCGGCTCTTTGTGAGATGGGGTCAAAGAGGAAGAAGAAAAGAAAGAGCAACAGCCCCTGTTCGCTCTGTCCAAGAACGAATAGCGGGCTAAATGGATGCTTTCTTAGCAACTTGGCAATGCCACGATCTAGGCAGCGACTTTAAACCCGGTTGCATGCTAGTTGCCCTTTCCATATTTTTGGTCTTACTCTCTTGCTGTCTAGTCCGCCTGCCCGCCCGCCCGCCCGCTTGCCTTCTTCTTGCAGACGAAAGACAAGCCGTTTGTCAATGCGACGGGGTGAGGGGTTTGTTGGGTGAGCTGAACTAGACTAATTTACTTGCCTTCTTACCTTCTTACCTGCCTACCCACCACGTAAGCCATGACATACATGTGTATCTGTTTCTTTCATCTGCCACAGGCGGTTCTGGTCCCAGCCAATCATTGCTCAGCAAACCGTCCCCGTCGCTTCCATCCATAGCCCACAGCCCACAGCCCACAGCTCACAGCGTGCTTGCACTTTGTCCTTTCTCCCTCCTTCCTTCTCTTCCCCCTACAAACATCCAACGAGCCGGGCTTCCCAAAAATCCAAAACCCGAGTTCCAGCTTCCCAACTCTAAATCAATGTCAGCCCCAGTTTTTGTTCACTTGTCCGCCCTTGATTCCGGGGCTTTTTTATACTTTGTTCGCCTTTTAGTCTTGCAAGGAACGACCGGAGGGTAAAAAAAAAAAAAAACACACACACACACACACACACACACACACACACACACACACACACACACACACACACAATAAAGCATCCTTACAGACCAATAGCGCCCTGCTTCTCGCTGGGCAATAACTGGATGCACTTCCTTTGAGCTGCATCTTGCTCTGCCGATTGATTCTGTTATTTTTAACTGGCAACTTCCCGTCTTGATTCTGCTATGCACCTTTTTGCCACCCACTTGTGGATTCCAAACACACAGACAATGACAAGGCACCAAGCTAAGGCCGAAATAAGCACCCGAGAACGTCTCAGGCTTTAGTTGGTACGCACCTGATATTTCTCCTGCTCTTGCCCTTCTGCTCTGTCCTTCTTCTTACCCTTTCTCGCTGGCTATATTGCGACTTTTCGCTACAGCCCCCAGATATCCACGCAATCCTCAAGAAGTACCGATGTTACTTTTTTTTTTTTTTCTTTTCCTCTTCCTCCGCCTCCTTTGCCATTCCTCCCTTCTCTTTTTCCCTCTCCCTCTCGCTGTCTCTTTTTTTTTCTGCTCTTGCTTGTCTTGATCCTTTCCCACTCCTCTGAAACTGCGACGGGCGATCAACGAAACCTCCCAAATGAAAAAATAGAAATAAAAAGAAGTTTATTCCAGAGGCGTGCGCAGGGCCCAAGGCGTGTGCTTAGTAATTTACATGGAAGAAAAGAGGGGTACGCTGGTTCTTGCTCACACTGGCCTGCTTAGTCTGGAGGCTTTATTTGTGTCTTTGGCTTGCGTGTAAAGTCGCTCTGAGAGGGGGGAAGAACAAAAACGTAAGGCCATATGGACTGGACTGGGTCGTGCGTGGCTGATGTTGTTGGCTTGGCTCGATTTGACCTAGCTGGCTGACAAGCCTAAAGAGCGTGTTGGTGCTGTTCGCTGGTGAATGGGTGGTGTGATAACAACCTAAGGTGTAAGAAATAAGACAACAAGACACCTTTCGATTCATAGGAATTTTGGGTACGTCAGATATTTTTCTTGTCTTGCGTGATAAGCATCTTAATGCTTATCACAAGCACCAGACAAACTCACCAAAGAAAAAAAAAAAAAAAAAAAAAGGCGAGTCAGATCTTAGGGTTATACAAGACATGGGTTTATATTAATGACATCTTACATCTTACGTATCTCGACAAATCTAGACCTCCAACCACCACCCAAATCTTTCCAAGGAAGGAACAACCGGGTCTATTAGGGGAAAAAAAAAAAGAACAAGACAAAGACAAAGGGCAGGGCAAAGCCTCTTATTTTTTCTTCTTCCTCTGCTCTGCTCTACTGGATCTCTCCAACGGCCGCCTGTTTGGTCCATTTTGCCCGCTCTTTTTCTCTTCTGATACCCAAAATAAACACGGTGTTTGACTTGGTCTGTAACCTAGAGCGGGTTTTTGCTTGAAACAAATAAGCTTGAAAAAAGAAAAGGGAAGGTAGGGAAAAGAAAGAAAAAAAAAAAAAAAAAAAACAAAAAGACCTGGGGGAGCTGGGGGCTTGTTTCTTTAATTGGGGCGTGGCTTTGTTCGCCCTCCTTTCCTTCAACCTCACTCCATGCCTGCCTGCCCCATTATCCCTCTCTTTACCTCATACAGGCTTATTATTTTTTCTTTTCTAATTGTCATGTTCTTTTGGCTGCTTTCTGCTTGGTCCCTCCACCTGCCCACCCCCCTTCCCTCAACCTTGTTTCGTTCCGCCGAGCAAACGGCCGCGACGGGCATACAACGGGTTCCGTACCCTTTCGCCAGTGCTCTGGGGGCACTGCGTTGCACTTACGTCGCCTGTTTCTTGTCTTTTCTTTCACTCCAGGCGTAGGTGAGGAAGCACAGGATACTAGGGGGAAATAAACCGGAGCTAAGCATTGCTAACGGCGACCCTCTTTTTACCAAATCTATTCACGGGCCACTTTTAACTCAACTCCACCTAGACATCGGCCTCCGGCTTTGGGAGAGGGGCCATACGAGCTTTATTTAGACACATGACAAAGGACAGCAAGAACAGAGAAGATGGATGTGGAGAACAAAATGGGGGGGGGGGGGGGGGGGATGGCTGGTCGGTTGCAAAATCACAAGGTTGCACACGCCAAGACAACCAGCAGCACAGCTTGGGCCGAGTGCGCTTGTAGGCTGCGGTATTCGCAGATTGCACCTGGGTCACCGAGCCTGCCCAATCCACCTGGCAAGTGCGGACAGCAAACATTCCCTAGGGATATGACGATCACTAGACATTAACTTGCCTGAGCCTGGCTTGCACTGCCTCGGTAGGATTGCTTGAAATGAAGACAGACAGACAGGCAAAGACAGAAAATGGGACGTCCTAGTGTATTGTATCTACATGGCCGCTTGGGATGGCAGGTATAGACACCCTAGGGCAAGCAACAGCCCAGGTGTAAACGCCAGGCCTATACAGGCGTGATTGCACCTCCGGGTGTTATGCGTATGCGTGTGCGTGTGCGAAGCGATTAGGAGGAAGATGCATGGATAGCTAGTAGCAGCTAGTCGTAGGGGAACTTGCGGCATTCGGCTACCTGGGCGGCACAAGCCCCCAACAAAACCGTCGTTGTTGCAAAACATGTAGCAGTAGCGACAGGTTGACTTGCATGCATGCATGTACGAATGTATGTATATCTGTAGTGTCAGCCAAGGGATAAATGCGAATGCGTTGTGTTGAGCATGTTGCGTGCGTACGTGTACGTATGAATAACACATGTCCCACATAGGTAGTACGTATGTAGCAACATCAGCGCACCACCCTAACCGGCTGCTACTAATGGCATAAGGTATTGGATACAAGATGAGGCATTTCCATGTTTTGTCTTTCACACAAGCAGACCAACAAGCACGGCACAGGTTCTCTCCTCCCCTCCCCTCCCCTCCCCTCCCTTCCTCTTCCCCCCCCGGTTTATTGATGATTGGCCAATAGCGAGGGCAAAAGAGAGGTGTGCTATGGATGGCACTGTCATATCCTATAATCACCTTCCCCCCTTCTCTCACGATGGCGTCTTTTTTTATTTATTTTTATTTTTATTTTTATTTTTATTTTTTTCTTTTAGCTAGATAGCGATTGTTCGTAGAGACCAGGAAGACGAGGGTCGAAAGCCATTTACCAACAACCAACTGCCCTGCTCCCTGTATATTTTACCTCTCTTTTTCTTGCCCTTGTTTTTTTTTATCCTTCTTTTCCTCTCTCTGTTTCCCGTCCTTGATTAGCCGGCTGAGTTTGAAATGCCCGGCCACTTGGTCTTGCTCTCAGTCCGCGGGCACCAGGTCGGATCAGATATCGGGCGTGTCCAGGCGTGCGTGTGTATGACGGGAAGAAGAACAACTGGCCATCAGGCTCGGTCTGTTCTTGTTTTTTTGTCTTGTCTTGGTGTCACCCTCTTTTTATTCCTCTGCAGGTTGCTGGCTGTCATCGCCTTTGGGCTTTCGTTTCTCGAGAACATTAAAAACAGTGTGATTCACTTGTCACAATTATCCTGTACCTGTACCTATCTGTCCATTTATCGTGTAATCTCTATCTGAATCTGTACCAAGCCAGTACATTTCTGCGTTCTGTTGATCTTGCTCTTTCTAGTGGGTGGCACCTGTGTAAGTCTATTGAAGGAAGCAAGTACAGTGTGGTACGTATGCAGTTACAGATATGTGTACTATCGGTTCGTTCGTTTACGTATTGTCGTACCCACCAACAGGCTGGTCCCTGCTTTGCTTGTTGCAGGCGAAATAAAACAAAGCTCACAATAAGCAAGTAACAATAACATAAAACACGGCCTCGTCCCGACTATGGACAATATGGGCTGCTCGTTGGCCTGTAGTGGGTAAAGCTGCGCTCGGGGGGGCTTGGGTACTTGCAAGCCTGTCGTATGTCCTATGTTTCGCGAAGTTGGAGTCGGGTTGGAGTGGGTCCGTCTTCGCCCTTCCCGTTCCTTGGCCTGTGCATTTGGAAAGGAAAAAAAAAACAAGGAAGACAATGACAATAAGGCCTAATTTGCAGCGAGCTAGAGCCCCTAAAAACCAAGAGCAAATGTGCAAGGCTGGGCCACATCGGGACCGGGCCAAGCCAGGCTATGTTTACGGGGCAGGACAAGGGCAAAGGGCAGGGCCAGAAGAGACATATAGCTGTTACATTGGACAGAGGGGAGGGAGATAGAGAGACAAAAGCGAAGGCCAGCCAAAAAAAGCAAGGCCTTTGAGGTGTGTGTGTGTGTGTGTGTGTGTATAGGTGCGTGTTTGTATGTGCGTGTGTGTATTTGTAATGTGTGTGTGGGTGCGTGTTTAGTGTGCATGTGGGGTGTTCGTGGCTCTTCGTTTGATGTTTCATACGACTGCGGGCCTCTCAACAAACTTTTCAAAGCAACTGCAGAAAAAGGCGATATCTGACTGCTACTAGGATGTGCAGTTTTGTTGACTCTCGCTCCCCTAAAGGAAGGAGGTACGTAGGAAACAAAAAAAAAGGATAAGCTAGTGGACAAAGGTCCAGAATGAGCTTATATTGGGCTTTCTAACTGGTTCTGGGCTAGCAGCTAACATGGACGTGTGTTCTGCTTCATGAGTCTAAAAAAGGATTATTTTGGTGCCAGTTTGTTATGGCGTAGTGCTAATTCAGCCTTCGTCTTTTCTTGCTGCTTTTTTTTTTTCTCTTCTCCCTGACTTTGTATTTTTCCTTTTTATTTTTTTTTTCTTCATCATCTTAAAAAAAATATTCCGACCTGCCAAAATGTCGACTAAAAGA
This sequence comes from Ceratocystis lukuohia, assembly GCF_044167205.1. NCBI lineage: Eukaryota > Fungi > Ascomycota > Sordariomycetes > Microascales > Ceratocystidaceae > Ceratocystis > Ceratocystis lukuohia. The sequence continues at coordinate 3,270,629 of NW_027263524.1, read as the reverse complement.
TTTAAGCTAAGAAGTTAGAAAGAGCTTGGCTTTCATTTTAGCCCGTGCCCCACTTTTGTATAACGTAATTACTGGTACAATACAGCAACGTTTTTTTTGTACATTGACATGGATAACACGTAGCGAGGTGAAGGGAAGGACGGGAAGGGGGGCTCGGCGACGAATAGATGTATGCAATGACGAAATTGATTGGTGGGATGAGGTTGTTGGGCATCTTTGTCTTTTATCCATGCTTTTATGTCTAAATATGTGTACGTATCATTTTCTATATTTCTATCTTTCTATCTTTTTTCTTTTTATTCATGGATCGGCAAGTCACGATCTTAACATTTGTAAACGAGGACCGTATTGGGACAAAAGGCCGCAGCAAAGACCCACGGAAGAATTATAATAAAATCCCTCTTTTCTTCGCCGTTTCCTCCCACCAAAAAATGGAGAAAGCCCAACGAGATAGATAGCGAAGGACAGCAGCCGAAGCAAAGGTCAGAAACAAAGTCGGAAAGAACAAAAAAAAAGTACTCAAACAACTGGCGACTGCCCTTTGGAGAGGAAGGCCCCACTGTTCCTGTCCACTTGTTTTTTGCCTTCTTCTTTTCTTCCTCCTATAGGCTTTCCCATGTTCTCCCTTTTTCATATTTTCTTCCCTTTATTAGCTTCCCCGACTGCTTTGTTTGTTCCCCGCTACTATAGGAGCGTTGAGAGACGATTGATGTTCTAGACCTTTGGGATTTTTAGCCTGGCTTGTGTGAAGGCGGACCATGCTCTCAAGTGACTCAAGGAGGAAGGAAAAAAAAAAAGAAAAAAAAAAAAGGAAACATGTGTATGGCTTTGTTGGCGATTCACATTTTTTGTGCCCCCTCCCAGCATCCATTCAAGTGCACATAGGATTGCAAGGTGCAAAATGGGAGCACCTGCTTTGTTTGATGACTACCAACTAGAACAAAAACTAAACCAACCTAGGCTTTGGCTAAGCGAAAGTGCCACTTGTCTCGCACATGCTTGTTTTGCCTGTTTGGGGGAGGGGCGTGTAGTTGACTGCTTTTTTGGCCTGGAACACAGGGGAAAAACGGGAAAAAGGGAAAGAGGGAAATAAGAGAGCAAGAGAGCAAGATGCATGCAATGTAGAAAAAGGTACCTTTGTGTGCATGTACGATGTGATGTGTGTGAGATGTATGTACATGCGAATATACACATGTATCTGTTTATGTATGGATACATGTATGTCTGGCTGTGTCTATCCAAGTACATACGTACATGATGTGTGTGCGTGTTTTTAAGCATGATTTTAAGCGCTTGGGGCGACAAGTCTTGGCATGTGACCTGGACATCTGGCGGTCTCCAAGGAGCCTTAGAAGAGCAGGAAAAACGCTATAAAAACAGACGATACAACATGATACTAGACCGATATTTGGTCTAAATCTTGTGTACTTTGACACAAGCTTCTGCAACTTGTTCCAGGTTTGCATTCCACAACATTTCTTTTAGGCGAAGGGCATTTTTTCCCTCTTTGTATATGTTTTTATTTTCCCTTGTTTCTTTTTCTGGTATGACCCTATTGAGCTTTAATATAGCGTCCTTTTTTCCCCCTCAGAGAAAACGAGGGAGGGGAAACGGATATATATATTTGGCCCGTCTAGGGAAGCTATCCAAAGCACATGCATGTTTGGTAGCTTCCTGTTTGGCTTGTGATCCAGAATGACGATATGACATGACTGGCCACTAGGAAGCACGTATGTACCGGCCCATGCTTATGGCTGAGTTGGGCTTGCTCTGGCTATCTTCGTGACTGTGTTTATCTCTTCCCTCGCCTTCCCCGTTGAGCGCCAGTGTCCGAAATTGAGTTGGGTTGAATGAGGCGAAAAGAAACACACCTGCCACCTGCCAAGCCGTGAAGAATTTGGAGATGAGAAGAAGGAGGAGGGGGAGGAGGAGGAGGAGAGTGAGGGACAGAAGATAGGGAAATAGGGAAAGAGAGGACGCGGCAAAAAGGGAAAGAGGGGTAGGTGCATATGTTTATCTTGTCCTTTTTTTTTTTCTTCTTTTACCTTCGTATGTGCATGTCTGTTTGTGGGCACATGCAGATTTCTTTTTCCTTTATTCTTTCTGGAGATAAAAACAGGAAGGAAGCCAGTCCCCAACAAGGGGTCCTGTTTATGGGCATATCTTACAGGCGGCATGCGCTAGCTGCTCACTTTATTGATCTAGCTCTTTCCTTACTCTTCCTTGGCTTGGGCTGTCTTAGTTTTTCTCCCCGCTCGTAAGGCAGGGCCATAAGCCGAGAAAAGCCCAAGACCTGTTGAAATGCACCAGCTTGTGACCTTGGCACCTAGGTCTTGCATATGCATGACCTTGTGATGATAGTGGGAAGGAAAGACAGGAGGAAGGGGGGGAGGGGTGATAATCTGTGCCGTGTTATCTGCACGCAGATTGCAACTGGGTACGTACTTGTGAAGATGATACTAGCCGGGCGCTGAAGCCAAAAAGGAAAATCAAGGAATCAGTAAAAAGTGGTCTTTTGCAGCTTCCCTTTTCTTTTTTTTTTTTTTAGGGGGGGGGTCCTCGCTATTCCTTGCAATAGACGGGGCCAGAGATGTCATTGAGATATGCATATTTGTGGGTGCATGCTATACCCCTAGTCAGAGTAGGGTGAAGTATTATTTCCTGACTAACAGGATCAAAAAGATCCCTTCCAACACCCGCAGTTGCTCAGCATGGAATACGACATTGGAAAAAAGAGGGCCAGGCGGCGAAGGGCAAGATCAAAAATAAAAAAATAAAAAAAAGAGTGAAGGCGTGCACCCACGTATTTGTGCGCACACTAATTTCGCTCTTGCCTATACCGCAACGAAAAGAAAATTAGTTGTATGGGTAGAGAGAGCCTAGGGAAGAGCGAACAGGAAGGTGCCATCGACGACCTTGCCCTCGCCCTAATCCCACACTTGGAGATCACAAAATAAATGATCAGTGCATTGCAGTGGGCTAAAAATGCAAGGTGGGAACAGAATACAGCATTCCATGACGAAGAGAAAAGAAGAAAACGAGAAAAAATAAAGCAAAGAAAGGAGAGGGCACGAAAAAAAAAGGCTAAGGACAGGTAGGCGTGTGTGGCGATAAGGATTATGCCGAGGCCGAGTTACGTTCCAAACTCCGGCCGGCCCATAAAACAAACCCCCAAGCGGACACGATGTTACAACAACCGCAGATTGCGGTCAGGAAACAGCATTCAGATTGCTTTTAGCCACCACCAGCAAATGAAGGCTGTTTTCCCGGTGAAACTCTCTATCTCTTGGTTGCTGATGGTAAGCTTGGTGGTATCTGGTGATGCTTTTTACTCCTTCTCTCTTATATATGGGTCTCGGCATTGTGCTAATGTCTTACTGAGCCTCACTATCACTCCCACCCTCACCTGGAGTTACCCTAACTCTACTACAATGCTGGGGCTACGGATAATGTGTGGTTTTAGTACTTGGTATTGGCCTTGGCCTTGGCCTTGGCCTTACCCTCCGTCTTGGCCCTGCCTAGCCTTGGCTTTTTCCCTTCCTTTTTTCTCCAGCTTCTGACAAAAGACTGCTACGCCCGTTGCTATCTGTCGATCAAGCCCAGCGGCGACAACAGCCCCGAAATAACAGTCCTTCCTTGCTGCGTCGCTGATTTGCCGGAACGGCCATTATGTATTGCTTGGTATGGCCGTTTCTCCGATAATACCGATCGATTAAGTAAAATGATATAATGCCATGTTGCATGCAATGCATGTTTTGTATGCCTTGTGGATACATACACAGGGCAGCGAGCAAGAAGCCACAGCAATGGCACACACTGTGAAGCAGAGTGCGGAAAGACTGCCGTGCGGGCGAGGGGGGCAGAATTAAGGCCATTAAAAGAAGCAAGGGGGGCGATGGAAGATGAAGAACAACGATTCGAGGCCAAAACCGAGTGCGAGACAATCAACGTCGAGAAGGGCAGTCGAAATAGCCCCCAAATAAAAGGGGCTCTCAAGCACGCCCTCGTTGGTTGTTGTCGTAAGACTGGCTAGCATGTACGAATAAGCGTATGGGAAATACGTGCCATGTGTGAACGTACGTGTATACACGATGCATTCATTCTCGCCCAGCCTAACTGCTCCTGAAACTCCTCGGGTTCCTTTTTGCCCTTGGGGGTTTGCATGGCTTGGATATGGTTGTGGTCCATATACTACTACGTACGTGCATGTAAGTATGGTGCTTGAGTCTGTGATCTCCCCTCTCTCATATCCAGCATACAGATACAGAAACTGACAAACAGAGCTGCAATATAGCCTCCCATGGCTTGATCTAGAGGCCTTTGGTTAGATTAGCCCGCCCCCAATGCGCTTGCGAAGGCGAGAAGGGTAGGTTGACATCTTTGTTGATGATGGGCCGTACTCGTACTGTCCACCCCTTCCTCCTAGGACTGGCTTCCTTTTCCCATCCTGCTCTCCTTGCCCTTGTGCTTCCTTGCTCTACCCTCCACAGGAAGCTTTTCTGGTTATATTGCTAAACAACGTTATGATGATCTAGTTGCAGACCGAAACACGACAGCAGAAAACATGCTACTTCCAAGGGAGGCCCGGCTATGTTTAGTTGCTTCTGTTGCTGTTTCTGCTGTCGTTTTTGTTTTTGTTATTGTTGTTGTTGCTGTCGTTGTCGCCATCGGCCATGACAATGACCGTAACTGCGACCGTGGCCCTGACCATGACGAGATGAGACGAGACGAGACAAGACGAGCGAGAGGGAAAATAGAAAAAAAAAATACATGTTGCATCTAGAACGCCCGCCGGGTTCAAATCCATGGTTCGTGCCTTATCACTTGATGACCAGCTCCAAGAAAAGCCGCCGTGTCTTATCATGTTGATTCCACTAGTGCCAACTTCGTCGACATATTCTTTGTCTTTTCTCTTTCTCTCCCCTCTTCTCTCTATTACCGTAAACCTCTCGCGTTGCTTCTTGGCCCGCTGTGCCCGTAAGCCTGCTGCCCCCCCCCCTTCTGCTTGGCTTGCCTTGGAAGTCTTGGCCTCGGATTTGGCTAGGGCTGGTTCCTCACTCTGCTCCCAGAGAGGGAGAAGATTGATGTATAGCGTAGCAGGAGATTAACATGGTCTGGTCTTGGGTTAAGTTAGCGGGGAATTGCGTACGCGTCCTGTCATGGTTTTTTGGCTTGTCATGCCTACTAACTGGCCTGACAGTGGATATGGTATAACATAAGCATGGCCCTTGGCTCTTGGCCCTAGTTTTGGCCCTAGGTCTTGGCCTGCCTAGTTTTCATTTTCGCTCTCATTTCCAATCCATTTTTATTTTGTCCTTCCTGTACGTGGTCTCTCTTGCTCTCGGTCTCGCTTTCTCTCTCTTTTTTTTTTTTTTTTTTTTTTTCTTCATCTTTCTCGTTTTCTTTCCTCATATTGCTATTGGCTTAGCCCCGAGAATAGCAAACGAGGCACAATGGGCTGAGGACAAGGCGAGATGAGAGCGAGTAGTAAGAGAGATAAAGCTAGAGCTAGGTCTGGCATGGAGCTATAGAGGGAGGGTTATAGAGACTGGGCCAACTGATGAAAACACGGGTTCTGCGGCGAACACCTAAAGGCAAAGGCAGAGAGGGGGGTGTACCTATTGCACCTAAAATCGCCCTATTCTTCTTCTCCTTGGCAAAGCTCTCGGTTTCTTGGCCTTGAAATCTTGGCTTTTTGTTGTTTGTCTTGCCTAGTCGGGGTTTCTTCTAGGGGAGTCGCTCTTTTCCCTTGAAACCAACGAACCCCCCCCCCCCCCTCCCCCAATTCATTGCATCAACATCTTGTTTCCATTTGCAAGCTTAACATTGGATTTTTTTCCTTTTTCCTTGTTACTTTGTCAAAGCCATGGGGAAAATTGTCTGACAACAAGCTACTGATTTTGGCAACATAAGCGGAGAGAAGGTAGGAGGAGGGATGAACAGGGGGAAGATATCGCCCGCCTTTTCAGAAGAACATTGGAATTGAGCTGCAATAGAGATGGGGTGGCAGTGTTTATTGTTTGCTGTGGGTTATGGTATTTGGTGTGCTTCTTCCTTGTCTTGTTCTGTGCTTGGCCTGACCTGACGAACATGCATTTCGCAGTCTAAAACTGGAGGGACCTTGCTGGCTCTTTCGCTTGCTAGCATTGACTGACCATTTTCACAGGATGACTGTTACTTCTGAAGCCTTTTGTTCTCCTGACCATCGATCCATTGATCCATCCCATCCCATTGATCCATTGGGGCTACGGCCAAGTACTATATTCTTTGTACATGACTGACTGATTGACTGATTGATTGACGGACTTGCTGACATTGACTGGATTCTTTTAGCCTCATTGGCATGGCTGACTTTATCTCAAAGAGAAAACAGACAGACGGACGGACGGACGGACAGACAGACAGACAGACAGACAGACAGACGGAGAATAGAAAGGAAGGAAAAAGGGTAGAGATAGGAGGAGCCGACGGACTTTACTGATAACTCCTTGTTTGATGGTCTCGCTGTCTGATGGCTTAAACTTGTTGATTGCATCTCACTGATCTGACTGACTGATTTACGCTCCTTGAACTATAGCACTGAAGGCTATCTTGGGCTGCGGTCAGTTATACGCGGCTTGTAGCTCCTTGGTTGGCTGTTTGAAGGCTAAGCGAGCTCAACAGGGCCAGAGAGCGGCTAGCAAACAAAGTCCCGTTCGTCAGCTACCCGTTATTCGTTGCTCTGCCTCCGTCCTATTTTTTTTTTAATCCCTTCTTTTTGTTCTCTGCTTCGCTGCCTTTTGCTTTGCCTCCGGCGCTTTATCTTGCTGATGCAAATAGCTTGTGCGTTTCAAAGAACTAAAAATTTCCGGCTGATATTTTATTACTAGGTACAACCGTTCCTTTCCCTTTGTGTTTTATCTGGGCTGAGCTATTGGCCAGGCAAGACTAGACGAAGGAGGTAGGTGAGGGAAGAAGAGAACGGATGGCAAGATGGGTCAAGCGCTTTAAACGAACGAACAAAGAGAGAGAGAGACACACACACACTCAGAGAGAGAAAGAGAGCTATAGACTCAGACCCGCACTCGGACCAGTACCTCAAGGCAGCACAGAACAGAGAGACAGAGAGGGGTCCATCTGAGCATCGGAGGTTAGCCAGCAAATTGCCAACTGGCGAGCAATGGTGATGGTGATGATGGGCCTCAAAGAATGGCGGCTATGACGCTGGCGACCGTGAGATGGGGTAGTGGGCGAGGTAATGGTGTCTGGTCAGGATCCGTGACATTGACCCGGTGGCTGACGGGAGAGAAAGAAGAAGGCTCACAACGTGGTCTCATTTGTCTCCTGTGTATGTTATCTCTACTTGCTGCATGGCTTTAATGCTCATGATTAGGCCCTGCTCTCTCGCTTTGCGTCTGGCACGTGCAGTATTGAGGGGCCTAGACCTAGGGAGCAGGTTCAGGTCTGAATTATGGTATGGGCAAGCTCACATCGAAAGACGAGAGCAGCCTTCGTGAGGGGGCGCAGGTTTATTGTGCTGCCATGACACCCCCCAGAGCTTATTCTCTTGCTTCTTTTCTGTTCCCACGCTGTTCTATTTTCTTCATCCTCGGTCAACTTTCGCGTACCACGTACCGGCACTGACCAGCAAAGAAAGATGAATATCAAGGACTACTCGGAGGGGGAAGCCAGGAAAGACAAGATCAAACCGAGATCAGATCAGATCAGATCAGATCAGACCAGACCAGGCCAGGCCAGAACTGACGGCCAAGACGAGCCCACAGCTTAAAAGACCAAGATACCGAGACGCCAAGAGACAGAACGTTAAGAGCTCAAACTCAAAGAGCTCAGAGCTCAGCGCCCAGAGCTCAATCCTGCTTTCAGGCGAGCCAAAAAAAAAACACAAAAGCCACAAGGCAAAAAAAAGGAAGAAAAGAAAAGAAACTCGAGCCAGTGAGAGAAAGATGCGAGGGGGGGGGGGGTGGGAACATCTGTGCGTCGCTTGCGCCTTGATGGTGGTTGCTGATTGATGCTTGATGCTATGCTTGAATGCTTGGATGTTTGGGGCTATTCATGTCTCTGGCCCTTCTTGTTCTTCTCTGTTTTCCTACTGTCTTTTCTTTTGCGAACTTGAGGGACAAACATGCACAGACACGAGGGAAAATCTTAAATTGTTTCCAGGTATAACGTTGTACTTGGTGAATGGCTGGTGCATACGTTTTCATTTCGTGATGTAGTGCTGCTGGTTGATGAATCATATTATCACAATAGAATGTCATGCATATATACCTACATATGTAAGGACACAGCACACGCATAGTAAAGCCATGAATGAAGGAAGAGAGGAGGGGCCAAAAGAGAGCAGCAGAGCGAGATACTCTAGAACCCCGGAGCGCTCGACGCATCTCCCTTTTGCTCTATGACGACAGGAAGCCTGGGACGGCGATGACGAAGTACGACGATTACGACGACAATAGCTGATGAAGAAAGTCCGGGGGAGGGGAGGGGTGGGGAGGGGGTGGAATCCCGGCATAAGGAATAGAGAGGCAGTAATTAGTAATACAGCAGTGGTGGTAGTAGCGGCAATGATTGGATGAGGATAAGTAGACTACGAGATAGAGAAAGGCGGAGATGCAGTCGGAGAGGGCCGTTTCTCCCTTCGTTTTTTTCGGCTTCTCTGCAAGCAAATAGGCTGCTAGACGAGGAGATACGATCTATGCATCGCCGTCTGTCATGCCTTATTCCTCTTATCTTGCACGTATTTGCCTGTCTTGTCTTGACATTCACCGTCTATCCCCATCTCTCCATCTCTCTGGCTCTTCTGTTTCCGTTTACTCCGTCTCGTTCCCTTTCATTACTCCTTTGGGAAAGCCCTGACCGGGATTGCTTGGGGCTTAGCCAAGAAGAGATCTGCCTCCCCACTTAGGAGCACTGCTAATCTTGTGCCAAGCTTTTCTTTTTTTGCTTTTTTGTGAACGATGATCGAGGAGGATTTGTCTGGCTATCAACTCAAAAATGGACAACTTGTTTGCTATTGTTATGCTATACATGAGAGCCGAGCAAAACGAGGGGGAGTATGGCGAAGGAGAATGAGGGCGAGGATGGGGATGGGGATGGGGATAGGGATGATGCTGAGGATGAGATAAGCATGAGAATGAGAATGAGAATGAGGATGAGAGTGAGTGTGAGTGTGAGTGTGAGTGTGAGTGTGAAAGCGAGAATGAGAGTGAGAAACAAAATAGGGGCGGCGTGAGATACATTACTCGTCCTTCTGCAAGCAAATGTGAATACTGGACAAAAGACAAGGACAAATCGTCGGGTTCTTCCGTTTTTCTGTCCATCGTCTTGTCACCCCTTGCCAATCTTATTCTGAGTTTAGAACATAGCCAGGTTAGCTGCAATTAAGCTAGCTTTTTCGGCGATTTACTGCAACATGCGATGAAGCATTTTATCGTGTTTCGCCTAGCTGGGGCCAGTTTTAAAGGCATGGTATTATTATCGCATATATGTAGGGGGTTAAGTAAGCAAGCCTGCGATTCGGCGAGATGGTTCTCCGGCCGTGGAGTTGCGACCAACATTGATTGACTCGGCAAGCGGCAATGCTGGAGAAATCAAGAGTGCAAAGGGAGCCTCATCTAGACGCACATGATGCTGGCCATGTTGAGGAAGGGAGAGAGAACGAGAGAGACCGTGTGTGGGCACGTGTGGGCAAGTGTCGTAATCATGTTTGCATGCATGTATATACATACATGTGCATGTGTGTCAGCAAGTGTACCTGATGAGTAATTGAATTTGGACTCGGCTTGCCCCAGCAATGATAACACAGCGCAGAGCAGCGCCATACTTCCATCCGTACGTCTTCACGTCTTCATACCTTGACGTCCTTGCTTTGTGTCCTTGCTTCTGCATCGGCCTTTCCTTGCTCTTCTTGCTGTTCTTCCTTTCTGCTTCTAGAACACATTCTCGAGCCCAAAACTGGAAAAAGTTGGCCACAGCCAGCCAGCCAGCCAGCCAGCGATAAGTTAGGACAAAAGCAAGGACGTAAAACTCAACCAGGGGACGAATGGACGCCAGACTGCCCCAAGCTTCTTCTCTTTCCTTCTTCACGTTGATCTCGAGCTAAGAATTGCAGCAAAGCAGGAAAGAAGACAACCAACCAGCAAGAGGGTAAAAAGCAAGCAAAAAACTCTGCGCGTCTCTTTTTCTACAGGCTTAAGCCCGACTATCCCGCTCTCTCCACTGAATCCATCGACCCAGCAAGAGCCGGGGGCCGGCGGGGGCCCAAGCCTCTGATTCTTCTTCCTCTCTGCTTCTAGCCTGGCCTTTGGCCTTAAGCCTTGAGCCTTGATCCTAATGGAGAAGAACGACGAAGGAGGGGCGACGAGGCCAGCAAGAGATCTGTTCGTTGCTTCGTCGCTTCATTTCCCCCTGTTTCTTTTCTTCTTTTCTTCTTTTTCCTTGTTTCCTCCCTCGGTCGCCGGTCGCCGGCCACTAGTATACTTACTTATGACACACACCCCTTCTCCTTCTGGTCTCTTTGCTTTCTTTCTCTTACGGCCCAATCCCACATCTCCTCTTCATCTTCTCTTTTAATAATAAGAAGAACGAAGAAGCAAGCCAAGCCAGGCCAAGCCAAGCTAACCAGCTCAGGGAATCGATATCGAAACCTCTCAGCCTCGTTGCATTGCGTGGCGTTCTTTGTCTCTCTGTATTTTTGTCCAACGCCGACCCCCTTCCCCTGCCTTTATAGCACTGATATGGGGCATTGTGACAAGGAGATAAGTAGGCGACTAGGGTGGAGGCTAAAAGGAACTAAGAGTAGCAGGGCCAAGGGAAAGAAACTAAGACGGAGGAATTAGACTAAAGGTAGAATCCCTGTCACAGCGTGCCCTGGGCCCCAATGGTTAGTCAATTGGCTGGTTCTCGGTCCCCCGCATATTCCTCCGTTTCCGTGTACTTGTCTGTACGCCGGTCCTCTGACGGCAACGCGCATTCCCGGGGGCCTTTTGTTATTTTTTTTTTCTCTTTTTGCTCTTTTCCCTTTCTCCTGCATCTTGGCCTATCGTAGCACTCTCATTGGTATCCTTGACATGCGTGCGTGCGTGCTCTCCCGTCTTCTTTGTCTCGAGACGAGACTTCATGAGACCAGCGCCGAATCATAACGTCCTGCCAGACCAGAGATCGCGTAGCACAAAGGTCTCATCATCTCGATTGCCGTTATCTCGCCTCGTCTTGTCTCGTCTCGTCTTGTCTCGATCTGGATCTGGAGTCTGGAGTCTGGATTTGGGCTACCCATCCATGATGATCCTTTGGTCCTGCTTGGCCCTGTACACTGGATGCCGTAAACACCGTAGACACTGTAAGCCCTGTAGACGCTGGAAAACAACAGCCCCATTCTACTTAGTACTGCCTTAGCAATCACACCGCCCATACCACCGTGGAAACGCCACCACATCCTTTACATTCGGAATTCCACTTAGGTAGCTCAACACGCGGTCAAATCCCAGCCCAAACCCACCATGTGGCGCCGTTCCCCATCGTCGTAAATCGACATACCAGTCCAGTCCTGCCGTGCTGCGCCCCCCATGCGCGTCCTTGGGTAGCGCCATGCCACGTTCTGCCATTGTTGCTAGTAGATTATCAAGACGGTACTCACGCATCGAGCCGCCTGCAATCTCACACACGTCCGTGACGAGTAGATCAAAGCAATCGACTGTGTCTTGGTGGTGTTGCCTGGCCGTTCTAGAGTCCGATGCGGGCCCCAGCTGTGACTCCGTTGCTGCTGTTGGCATCATATAAAATGCCTTGATCGCTCGAGGATAGTGCGTTACAAACACTGGCGTCCTCCAGCCTGGAGCTTCGCGCTCTGAGATATGGGCCGCGAGCCATTTCTCATGCTCGCTGGCCAGTCCCTCGCCCCATTGCGGCGCTGGTGTCTCAAATAATTGCGTGCCATGCTCTGCCTGTGCCTTTTGCAGCAGCTCGACGGCCTCGGTGTACGTAATGCGCGGCCAGGGAGGCGCTTCGGAGCCCATTCCGGCCCAGCGTTGCAATACATCGGCGTCGGCTGCTAGTTCAGGCTCCTGATGGCGCAGGCTGCTCACGGCTTTGCGGAGGTCCTTTGCGGCTGTGCTAGTAGTGATCTCAGAGACAGTGGCACGTAGCAGGTTCTCAAGTAAGCTCATTACAGTGGCCATATCATCGACAAACATCTGCTCCGCCTCAAGCATGTAGAACTCGCTCATGTGGCGCGACGTATCGCTGTGCTCAGCTCGGAAGGTCGGTGAGAGCGTCCACACGTCACCAACGCTGTGGGCCAGAGCCTCAAGATGTAGCTGCGATGACACGGTCAGGTACTTGGGGCTGCGGAAAAAGTGGTCCGCAGGCTTATTCTTTGCCTTGGACTGGTCGGCAGCACTGCCAGTTGCTGCAGTGAACACCTCGCCTGCCCCCTCACAGTCAGACGATGTGATGATGGGTGGCTGTGTTTGCACAAAGTTCTGCTCATTGAAGAAACGCGTGACAGCCGCAATGGCATCAGACCGCAGCCGAAGGAGGGCAGCATTAAGCGGGATGCGAGACCGGAGATGTGGTATTGAACGCAGATACTCTGAAGACTGGTATTTTTTCTGAATAGGGTATGTCTTATCGGAGGGGCCAAAATGGTGTCAGTTCAAAAGTGTTGCCATGCATGCATTGAGACAGGGCAAAATAGGAAGACATACCTTGGGGTCTGAGGGCCCAATGACCTCTAAGCTGGAAACCTTGAGCTCATGGGTCTGCATGTCCTGAGTAGCACAAGGGACCCAGTCACCATACAAGCGCACAGAAGCGCCGACTCGTATGCTAGGGCAGGGCAGTTAGACACATGGCGAGAAAAAGAAGAAAAGTACAGCGACTAATAGACAAACAGCGCCGGAGAAGCAGAAGGGGGCGGGAGACAAATCAAAACTCACTCAGTTCCCATAGCACGTGGTACCACAGCTTGTAATGGCCGCAAGCTCGTGCCGTCGGAGACGTCGACAAACTGCTCAGTCTTGGACTTGCGTGTCGACCGCACCCAGCCAGTGATACGGGCATTTGAAATACTCTCAGCTGGTCCCACGGTCAAGAACTGCGCAACTGTCTTTTTGGGGATGGCCGTAGAATAGAGACGACGGGGGAGCTGGAGACGGAGCATGACTAGTACCGGACGGAGTTAGAGCTAAAGCCGCAGGCGGACGCGGACGCGGAGCTACGAAAGAAGAGGAGAGGACGAGATAGGAAGCGCCAGGCAATTGCGTGAGTCCAGATGAAAAAGAGCGGCTATGATCTGCTGACTTGAACAAGAATTGTTGGAAGAATGTGTGCAACAATGAAAACTCGTGATGCTGCCGCAATGAAAAGTGGAGATTGAGCTGTCTTAGGGTTGTGTTCACCCCACTACCAGAAATCATCGTTAACCCTAAATGGATGGCAAGCACCAGAGTCCGAATAAGACCTGGACCATAGTCAGAAAGAAGAGAGAGGAACAGTGCAAATGGCCCTTCTCGGCCTCTCTGCTGCCGCTCCTCCCTTCCCCCCTCCCCCCCTCGCGCTTCCACGTCCCGCCTAGCCTCACCATCGCTACCGACACAGAGGCACATGGAACTAGTCAAGATGAAACGCTTTGATTCTGCGCTTCTTAGACACTCTTCTACAACCCGCAATGGCGGAAGGAAAAGAGCAGGCGGGGTGGCCATGCAGGCAGCCTGTGCAGCTTTATCACGATCTTGGAGAAGGGGGGGAGAGTAGGAAGGAATGAAGGAAGGCGGTAAAGAGGTGAGGAGGAGAGACACTGTTAGGGAATATGTTAGAGAAAAAGAGACAGAATGTAAGAGAGTCACGGGCCCTTATCAGAGATGTGCTATACCTGCGCTAGAAGTACTGCGCTGAGGATTCTGTGGTCATCAAGTTAAACTACTTCCTTTGCTGACGGTCATACATGGACAGTACGGAAATGGCCAAGTATCCGCAAGCTGTCACACAAACAATGTGACGACCTCGATAAACTTGCTAAATTAGCTAGCCTGTACACAATGGATGCAGTGGATAAAGGCCCATGAGCAAAGGTTCCTACCTGCCTTCCACCATTTCCTTATTCTCTTTCCCTCCCGGATCACTCGCCCCTACATCCGGTCTCAAATACTAGCGCCACGAGTTACGGGAGTGTTCGAGTCTCGCTCGTCTAGTTGATGAACTGGTGTTGAAGCACACAGACACAAAATACGAGCACAAACACTGGCACAAGAGAATGCAACGGAATACAGACCATCACAAAAGGCAGGAAGAGTTCGAGCCAAACAGGGCGGCAAATCAGACGACGCGCTCGCCCTAGACTCTAGACTTGGCCCTTCTTCCGTCTTCTTTTCATTTCTTGGTCCCCCCATCGCCTAGGCCGGCTACCGGCAGCCGCTGAAAAAGAAAAAAAGAAAAAAACAAAGAACACTTGCTTCACGTTGCATTGGATTCGCAGTCTGACTTTGTGTAGTAGTTCCTACCCTGGGTTCTGGGAATATTGGGCGTTCTCTTCGGTGCATCCTTTTTCCCTGCGCTTGTTTTCCCTTTTCCCTTCTCGCTGTTTCTGCTGTGCTCTATCTTCTGACTCTTTCGCCTTCTAGTATCGTTAGCTGTGTTAGTCTGGGCTAGCTGACTGGGTGGAGGTGGTTGTGGGGAGCAGCATACAAGCGTGAAAGAACTGAGTTATATGCAGGGGACCGCTTCATGCGTGGAGCCTTGCTGTGAGGAGAGTTCAGCTCTAGGCAAAGACCAAGGCAAATGGTGGGGGGACAGGAATGGGCGTATGTGAAAGTCGAGAGCTCCTGACTCTGCGTCCTGGCCTCTAGATGGGAGCTCTGGCTTTTCTTGTATAGGTCTTGCCTTTGTCTTGTATAGCTTTTCTCTTGCCCACTTTGCCTGCCTTTCTTTGAGTTTGGCATTGACTGTTATTTTGTCTGCCCGTCCCTCTTTCTTCTTTCTGCAGGCAAGCACTATAAAAGCACCGTCTGTGCCGTCTGCTTGACCTTGGAAACGAATATCCTTACCCATAAACATACACACAGAGAGACTGACCAATAGCTGGTTTGCCGCTCAGAAAACCCCGAAGCCCTGTATCCTGCTACGCCCTCCTCCCTCTTTTGCCTCTAAATCCACAATGGATCAACACCCCCCTCCCCCTCCCCCTCGTCCTAATGACATTGCCAGCCAAACAAAACGCAAATACCTCCCTATTATCAACGAAGAGTACTGCCACCTTTGGCCGCAGCAAAGCACCACATATCGTGCACGTGACCACTCACACGACCATCTCTATGACAGCCGTCGGATCTCCACGAATCCCCACCCCCCGCAGTTCATAATTGAAGCACGCGACCCCGTGACTAGCGTCACATACCACCGCCACATGCTACAGCAGCATGTGCCGTACCTATGCGGAGCCCACCCAAAACGGCCAGGGGGTGACTGGGAGACGGGTGTTCCGGGCAGCGAGGAGGAGCTGTGCCGCCGGTCATCGCTGTCAGCCTCATTGGCCTCAGCCATCCGTTTCTATCCATTGCCCGGCGACGGAGCAATCTACTCGCCCAATGTGGTCGTTTTCCGCGGCCCGGCCGACCACTATGTACTGCTGCCACGAAACGAATGGTTCTCTGTGCCCGTGGTCAGTGTGGCGCCTGTGCGGCTGCCGAAACTTAACACCAATGACCCGGCCGCCGCTGCCCCTGGCGGACCTGGCTGTGGCGGGCCTATCCGTTATAGTTTTGCTGAAGAGCGAACCCAGAGCCGACTAGCCATGAAAGCTGCGTTAAAGGCTGTGCTCCACCAAGGCTTCACAAGCGTGGTAATTGGGGACTTCGGCCTGGGGCGTGGTGCGCGAAACCCGCCACGCGTCATGGCTGACATGTGGCGAGAGCTGTTTCTCTACGACCCGGAGATTCGAGGCCACTTCTGCCGGGTCGTTTTCGCCTTCACTGACACGTCCATGTGCACTGAAGATCTAATTTATGAGGCCGCTGCACGCGCTGCTCACAAAGAAGCTAGCAAGGGAGCGCGGCGCAAAAGTGCTCACAGCCACACGGCCGGTTCCAGCAGCTCAAGCAATGGCTATGTGGTCCCGTCGCGTGCTGCTGCCCAGCAGTATGCCGGCTATGCGCCATATGGCTATCCCGACGGCAGTGGGTCTGGTGCCTATTATGGTCACTCCCAGGTCGACATGTACTCGGGCCCACCAGGGCCAGGGGGCCTGCCTCGGCAGCAGCGCTTGACAGACTATGAGATTTTCCGCATGACTTTCCAGCAAACAGAGATTGAGCGTGTGCAGAGCACACGAGATCCACGGTATGGGCTGGAAATGCTGACGTCTTGAGTGGCCCGGGGGGGAGGGGGGAGGAGGGGAGGGGAGGGCTTCTATGCTTTTATAGAATCTTTACGCAACGTTTATGGAACGTTATGGGAGGATGACTTCAGGGTGGCTTGTTCTGTGCTTGATTTGCGCTTTGATGGCTAGTTAAGGTTAGATAGTGCGTTTGAAATTGTAAATGTAAATTATCCATGTACCAGCTACAGCTACAGCTACAGGTACAGCTACAATTACAGTTCCGGTAGTTACCTTGTTCGTGCGTTCCTTCTTGCTGCTTTTCCCTGTTTTTGGGGTTACACAAAGATACCCGATAGCATTTGTGTAATGTAAAATTGACTACAGCCATAATAGGGAATTCAATTATATTCGCCAACATTGACAATGAGTTCTTACTCCCGTTAATTCTCTTGCTTCAATATAATATCTCGCCTAGCCACGTTTTTTGAAGCTCATGGGTATTTCTCCCCTTTTTTCCATCATCTCTAGCTTTGTTTGTTCCATCTTTCTCCTAGTCCAGCCCAACTAACCTTGGTTTAGCTCCAGTATGGCGCTCTTAAGCCAGCAAACGTCGATTCTGAGGCATCTTCCCTCTTACGGCTTCCGTTCAGCTACAGGGAAAGCACAGAAAGGCACAGGGCATCTTGTTAGTAACTCGTATTCTAAAAATACATTTCTTTTCTAGGTCTTCGTTTTTTTGTTATCGTACCTCGTGTTGCACAGACTTGTGGATGTGCACCAGCCAGTCCACATAGCTCTGTGCCTCGTTGTTGCGATCCTCAACTAGCATACGTGCAAACTCGTACTCGGCGCCGTCGAGGCCCTGGCGTGCAATCTGGATGGTTAGGCCCTTGGAGCCACGTAGGGAGCGCAGGAACTCAACAATGTTGCGGACCTGGGCGTTAAGGTGGGTTTGGAGTACGGGAAGCTCGGACATATACGGGTCAATCTCCTTGAGTGACGTGTACTGGTCGCCTAGCAGATCAGAAATCAGATTGGGCGATGTCTGTGCGTGTAGCCACAGAATGCAAACCTGGCCGTTGTCGACAAGGTAGACTCCACCAGCCTCAACACGCGAGAATGACGCCCGCATAGCCGGTGGGATCTTGAGATGGCCGGTATCGGCATCAGGGAAACCCTCTTCAGGCTGCAGGTTGTGTAGGGCTAGAATACGGGGATAGAGGTAGAGACTCATTTCACGCGCGCCTATGGACCGGATCAGACGTAGTTCATTGACACGGCGGTCTGATGTTTCGGTGCCAGCCTTGAAGGCGCGTGTCTTATTGAGGCCGAGCATGTACATAGGGAACTCTTTGAGCCGATCAGGCATAACCAGCTGGCTAGGCGGGTGTGACGGAGCGAGGAAATTTTTGCGGTAGCAAGCCATAACATCAATAGTCCGCTCAGTCATGAAATTGCGGGCATCCTTGAGAGTGGCGCCTGTGGTAGCGAGCTTAGTGGCCGCCTCCTTGGCTAGCAAAGTGTAGACGGCATCTTGGTCGATGAACTTCATGGCATCACGTGGGTTATCGTTGACACTAGCAATGATATTACAGCAACGCACGCGGCGCTGGCCTGAAGCTGTGGTGTAGAGCAAGGCCATCTGGAAATGGGCATCAAGCTTAGGATCCAACTTGCCGTCATAGGTGAAGCTAACACCAAAGGCCTTATCGGCATCAAGTACACCAATCTCAAGATCAGCGCCAAAAGTATGGTGGATAAAGTTGCCGTGATACGAAGACACCTGCAGGCCATTGGAGCAGCGGACCTTCATGAGGGCCTGGTAGCCAGTTTCACGAGTCACAGCGTGTTTGATTTCAAGGGCCATCTTCTTGCCGTCTCGGGGAGCCACAAAGTTGGGGTAGTAAAAGGTTTCGCCGCCAGTCAGGGCTGAGACGTGGCCAACGGTGCCAATATCAAGATAGCCACCATTAGGCGAGACAAGGAAGAAATCGGCGCCGATGCCAGCTGGGACCATGCGCTCAACCACTTTTTTCCAAAGTGGATGTTCCGTGGTCAGCAGTCTCTTGTCGGGCTCACCGCCCACCGTTTTGCCATCATCCCGCATAAACAGATTACCAGGACCCCAGGTCGGCAGACATGATAGTGACGTAATCATCTTACCACCTGTGGGCTCAAGAGCGGAAACAGCGGCATTAAGGGCAGCGAGCATGGCTGGCTCGGGATTTTTAATGCTAGAGAACATTTCAGGCAGCCGAGTGAGCAGCTGGGTGATGACGGAGCTGTGGAGAGGGGCGAGAAAGAACGTGGAGTCAGTAGGGCGACTATTGAGGCGGCTTGGAGATGGACAGGAAGAGACTTACCGAGACTCGTAAGGGTCTACAAAGAGACCACTTCCCAACGGCACAAACGGATCATTGAGGTCAGGCATAATGAGCATTTGTGCTTGCTCGAGGGATGACTACGGCCCAGGATATTAAGGTTAGAATGGAGCAGGGCTATAGAGAAGAGAAAAAAACTCACACTACAGTTGTAAAAGTGGATGTCACGGTCAAACGTCATGAAGCCAACCTTGACGCCTTCAGGGACACTTCTTGGTGGCTTATCGCCATCGCCGGCCTCTCCATCAGTGTCGGCCGAGTACAGGGCAGCTAGAATGCCTTCGCAAAAAGTCTCTAGCACGCCTTTGTTAACAGCGTCTTGGGTGACGTCAATAACAAACAACCAGCGTAGACCAACTGGCTCTTTGGTCCAGTATTCTTTGGGGACAACAAATTCGACAGTGCCTCGAGTTAGCTCGGGTCGGGAATCGCGGTCGACCCGGACGCCTGCAGGCGATGTAGCGCAAAAGTACTCAGGTGGAGTGTCGTTGGGATATGTGCAAAGATTGCACACAAACTTGTTGCCGCCTGACCGGAACATCATGAACGGATTGACATAGGCACGGCAGCGATGGCAACGGGGCGGCCCACTAGAGCCAAAATCAAGCACGGGAATGTCTAGCTCGCCGGGCTGCTGAGCAGCTAGTGGCTGGAGGATGAGACCAAGAGGGACGCCAGTAGTGGCCAGTTTGTCGGCGGATATCGGAATGCTGTTCATGGTAAGGCGCGAGTGCTTGGGCGACGCATTACCCTGATCAAAAGCTACAAATGAGGTCGTGGCCGGTGGCGGCACATGGCGTTCAAAAGTAGGGTAGACATTTTGGAAATAGAAGGGCTGCAGCGAGTCGCGCGATGTGGGAACTCCAGGCGTGTCATCAGCCGAGATTGTGGATGGGCCAACAGCAGGGACAACAGCGGGTGCCGGCAATGGGTCGCCGCCAAAGACAGGGGAGGTGGCCGAACCTGGGGCCGGGGCCGGAGCCGAGCCGCCAAACGGGGACGTAGCAGAAGCAGCCGGAATGAATTGGCTGCTAGAATCCCCAATTGGAGGGATCCCACTACCGGTAAAGTTGTCAGGAGGCGCACCTCCGCCCATGCTAGGGGCAGCGCCAAAGGATGTCCCAACCGGAGCTTCGACGGTATGATAAGCATGGCGGTCCTTTTTCTTGCGGCGAGCAGTAGCACCCAGCGCATCGGAGCCAGCTCCGGTCATTGGTGGGGGTGCGGCTCCCGACGGAGCTCCAGGACCAAGGCTCATGCCAGCCATTTGCGAAGCAAGATCATAGGGGTTAGGCTGGGAAGGAGGCGGAGGGATGCCGTATGGTAGTGTGGGGGCCGGCGAATGGCCGCCGTACTGGGAGTGGGGCGGAGGGGCGGAGGACGTAGGGGGACCGGAGGGTTGAAAATGTGGCTGGTGTTGCTGGAGGTGTGGCTGCGGCTGCTGCTGCGGTGCTTGTTGGAGTTTCTCGTAGGGATTCGCGGCCACTGGTGGCTGGAAGGGTGCAGGCACAGGCTGCGAAGTGCGGGAGGGGTCGTTAGGGTCGAGCTGTTCGCCCTGACCAAGGGCATGGAACATGCCATAGTCGGCCATTATTGAGGGGGAGAGGAGATGGTATTAAGTACAAGTAATGAGAAAAGAGGAATACGGGAGGGAAGTCAGAGAGAGAGAGAGAGAGAGATAGCAAGAAGAGAAGGACTGAAAGAAGTCAGAAATGCGTAGGCGGACGACGGAGAAGAATAGGAACTTGTTGGTACAAAGTCGGATCGCGGATGGGAAAGAAATAGAAACAAGAAAGAAAACCAAGTGGCGGAGGAAAAGGATGGAAAAGTCAGCTCACAAAACAGCTTCAGCACATCGGGAAAGAAGCATGCCAAATGAGAGAAGATATAGTCGAAACTGAGGGAAGGGCCATAACAAGAAAGCTTGTGATCTGGCAACTTTCGACACAGACGGACACTAAGGAATTGATGTGAGGCAACGCTACAGCGGGACCTGATGTCAGTGCTCTCATGCTATATTAGCCGAGTATTACCCAGAAAAAAACCACAGCCTTGGCCTAACCACCAAAAAATAGGATCACGAACTCTAAGTTGTCAGCCTTGCACCATCTATACATACACACACTCTCTCTATCTCTGTCACACCCTTCTACACCCTGAATCGCCATAAAACCCCTTATTCTAATAATTTAAGCGAATAAAGGAATTAGACTTTCTATCCACCTCAACTACAGCCTCGTTTCTCACACTCTCCAGCTTTGGTTAAGCGCAAATGCGCTGCGCTTACCCACACAATGTTCACGTTCAGCCCTCTTCAAGGCGCCTTTTCCGAGTCGCCAGCCACACAGTCCCTGCTAGAGCTTGATGGAGGTGTCAAACTGCTTGTTGGGCTTGGATGGGACGCGTCGTTTGATGTCGAGAAGCTTGCCGAGCTAGAACGGTAAGATAATATTGTCTAGTTGCTGAGGACTCGCGCTAATTCTCTATTTTCCCTCGCAGTCAAGTTGCAACCCAGTCCATTTCCCTAATTCTCCTCACTCACGCGACTGTTGGCCATCTTGCCGCCTATGCCCATTGCTGCAAAAACTTTGCGCGCTTCACCCAGATCCCCGTTTATGCTACTCGTCCTGTGATCGACCTCGGCCGCACATTGCTACAGGATTTATACGAATCAGCACCGCTTGCCGCTACTATCATTCCTAAATCATCATTTGCCGACACAGCGTCCTCCAATGCTGTTGCTTCAAGCCCGGACAACTCCGGGTCCGACTCCAGCCCTTCCCTCGACAACCTTCTTCTCCAGCCACCATCAGCCGAAGAGATTGCAAAGTACTTTTCGCTCATTCAACCGCTAAAGTATTCGCAGCCCCATCAACCTATTCAGACGCCTGGAACACCACCTCTTAATGGCTTGACCATTACGGCTTATAACTCGGGCCGCACACTAGGTGGCACTATCTGGCACATCCAGCATGGCATGGAGTCTATTGTGTATGCTGTCGACTGGAATCAAGCTCGTGAAAATGTATTTGCTGGCGCTGCCTGGCTTGGAGGAGCTGGAAGTGGCGGAGCTGAAGTTATAGAACAACTCCGTCAGCCCACGGCATTGATTTGCAGCAGTAGAGGGGCCACTAAACCCGCCCTCAGTGGTGGTCGAAATAAGCGTGACGAGCAGCTGCTAGAAACGGTCAAGTCTATAGCGCTTGGTGGCGGCACTGTTCTTATCCCTGTCGACTCCAGTGCCCGGGTGCTTGAAATTGCCTATCTCTTAGAACACGCTTGGCGAACAGCCAATGACCCCAAATTAGAGGGCATTCAGCTCTTTTTAGCCGGCAAAAGCATGAGCAGCACGTTGCGCTACGCTGGAACTATGCTGGAATGGATGGACGACAATATCAACCGCGAATTCGAAGCTATCAATGACCGTAGCCACAACCAGGCAAACCAGGGAAGTCAGGGGATTCGTGATCGTGATCGCGATGATGGCGCTAACGAGGGCCGCTCCAAAAGCACCGGCCCGTTCCACTTCAAGTATATTCGTGTGTTAGAGCGCAAGGCTCAGATCGACAAGTTGCTAGACATGACGCGTGCCGCCGACACCCTACGCGCCAAGGGTCGTATCATTCTAGCCACAGACACCACGCTAGAGTGGGGCTTCTCCCGAGACATTCTCCGGGGCCTTTCTGAAGATCCAAGAAATGCTATTATCCTCACAGAGCAGCCCACTTCAGCCAAGTGCTCGAATGCCGTGTCAAGCACTCTCTTTAGCTGGTGGAAAACTCGCAGCTCAGATACTCGTATCGATACAGTGGTAGACGGTGTCGAAGTTGTTTATGGAGGGGGCCGAGAGCTAGCCATGACGCAAACAAGCCGACAGAGGCTTGAGGACGGTGATCTCGATCTCTACCAACAATGGTTGGCTAAGCGAAGCTTACAATCCCAAGTAGAAGCTGCGGGTGGCGCAGCATTAGAAGCGGCTGCTGATGCTGTGGATGACGAAGAATCAGACTCGTCAGACTCGGATGATGACTCTGACTCTGAGCAGCAGGGCAAGTCTCTCAATATCTCAGCTGCTATCAACCAGGCCAATCGACGTAATGTGGCTTTGACTGATGAGGAACTGGGCATCAATATTCTGGTAAAGAAAAAGGGGACCTATGATTTCGAAGTAGATAGCCGGAAAGGCCGTGATAGATTCTTCCCCATTCCCATTCGCCGCAAGCGTACCGATGACTATGGCGATCTGATCCGGCCCGAAGCCTATTTACGTGCCGAGGAACGCAATGATTCCGAAGTCACAGGGCCGATCATCGCTGGCACAGAGAGTGACGAGGAGACCAAGCTGGGCAAAAAACGCAAGTGGTCCGACCAGAGCCCTAGCAACAGCTTCACCAGCAGCAAGCGTGCACAGCGGTCACCAAGTCCTTCTGGCGATGGCTCTGGGCTTATGCCAATTGATGAGCTGGATGCAACTGAAGACCTTCCCGACGCTGCTCCAGCATCTGAGCCTGCCCGTCTGGTAGTCGAGACAGTCACAATAGCCGTCAATCTGCGCATTGCCTATATTGATATGGAGGGCATTCACGACAAGCGTAGCTTGAACATGCTAATCCCACTAATCCAGCCGCGAAAGCTGATTCTTATTGGCGGTTCAGCTGACGAGACCAATGCACTCGCCAGCGACTGCCGTCGTCTACTTGCCGGCAGCAGTCCAGAAAGCAGCAGCAGTTCAACGTCTCACAGTGCCGTTGTCCTTACGCCAACCGCCGGAGCGGTGGTCGATGCCAGTGTTGATACTAATGCCTGGTCACTAAAGCTTGGCGATGCGCTAGTGCACCGCATCAAGTGGCAAACGGTCAAGGGCCTCAGTGTGGCAACCATCAATGGCCAGCTGCTCGGGCTGGCTCTGGACACGTCGGCGGCGATCACTGTCCCAACCAAGAAGCCATCCGGGTCCGACTCGGACACGGAAATGGACGACGACAGCACCGCACCAGCTTTGAAGATCACACCGACATTGGATCTTGTGCATGGCGCGGCGTCGGCTTCAGCCGCGCGTGCCATGACCCAGCCGCTACATGTGGGTGACCTCCGACTAGCTGAAATCCGCCGTGTATTGCAAATGGCTGGGCATGCAGCCGAATTCCGCGGAGAGGGTATTCTTGTAGTAGACGGAACCGTGGCTGTGCGCAAAACGGATGCCGGCCGCATTGAAGTCGAGCGCGTTGGTGCTGATATGGGTGTTCAGGCAGGAAAGCGCAAGAGATCAGCGTTTGCAGAGGTAATGCGCGTAGTGTATGATAATCTAGCCGTAGTTGCTGGCGCTTAAGAGGGAGGAGGGAAGAGATATAAGACAAGGGCATGGCTTATATGATGGTGTGTACATAGTAACAGCAGCAACAGAACATGCACAGATAGAGGATCGTGGAGCAGACTTGGACTTGAGAAAACGTAGAAATCATGTATATTTACGGCAACACAAGGCAACAAAAACAAGCAAATAACAAAACGCGTGCTACCTTTGCGTCATAGCAACCATTTCATAATCTCCTGCGCCGTCCCTTGCAGGCAACCTTGGCAGACCAGCCTCACCGGCCTCTTCGTCAGCCGGAGGCGCCCCATTTCCGTTTCGCGACCGGCCGCCAAACGAAATGGGCTGGAGTTCGCGCGAGCGCGAGCCGATAATGCCGAGAAAAGAGGCCACGGCGGCACTACACCCGGTAGCCATCCACCACATGTTATTGCGAGGCATGCCATTGAAAAGATACACCACGGCGAGGTGGATCGCTTGGGTACTGATTGCGAAGTCGGGCACAAGCTTGGAGCGGCCGACAAGGACGACAATGGCAGAGCCACTAGGAGAAAGAAGGACGAGTTAGTTGAGATGATTCAAGAAAGGGGCCAGAGAATAAACGATAAAGCCACAAGCCGCGAGAGATACTCACACTACAACACCCCCATCGAGCACCATTAGCAATGCCAACAGCCACCCGGTGGTCACATCGCCACGAACGTCAGCCCAGCCAAACACCAGCGCCGGCTTCCACGGCTGTCCAGCCACAAGACTGCTGAACACCGTGAGCACTAGTGCCACAGCGTAGTATAGCGCCTGCAGGAGAGCCAGCTGTGTTAGAATGCGCAAAGGTGGAAGCTCAGAAATAGCGCCGGGCCGGCGGGCGCGGCGCCGGGCCATTTGCTGTTGTCCGGGAAAGAAGGATATAGGGGTATTTCGATGGGGCAGAAAGGCCGGTTCGGATCAGGGTGGATAGAGGGCTCAGAGATCGGGAGATAGCGAGAGGGCGAAGGAAACGAGCTTGTGTGTTGGATATAGCAGAGCGAGTTTAGCTAGGAGAACCTCACAGCAACAGCGACAAAAAAAGGCGTGATGAAAAAAGAAAAGAAAAAAGCTCAGCCTCGCGTTTGTTTCAAATTAACAAAAAAAGAAAAGGGACAAGGTCCAGAATAAATATCTTCAGCCTCGCAACACCTTCCTGGACTTTTTGAGCAGATATAATGGGGAAAGATATAAATTCAAGTTTAGAATAAAGAAAGAAACTGCCCTTTCGTTCTTGCCAAATTGACGTTGTTGTTTTGTTACATTTTCCGTTTGCTTGCCCCTAGCTCCTGCCTTTTTAGCTGCCTTCCTCCCTTCCCCTTGCTTGTCTTCTCCTAGCCCTGCATGGCTTGGGGCCAGGCCTACTTAGCTGCAACTTTGTTCTTTCATAGCCTTGTTTATTTTTAGAAGGAGCAAAGCTGATAAGATAAAAGAGCTATCTAGCCCAGAAGCCTAGGCCTTCTCCCCCTCCCCCTCCCCACTTGTTATTCTGCCTTTGCTTACCGCCTCTGCGACGTCACCATTTTTTTTTTCAAGCGAAGGACAAGGCCGAAAAGGCTAAAAGAAAGCTTAGATGAGAAGACGAGTGACTCTTTTATTGGATTTTGTCGGATCTTTGGTGCTGTTCTTCACGCCAACTTTGTTTCCCTTTTCTTAATTGATAACGAAATCGACACAGTACAACACCCTCACAACCTTCTGCTACGACCGGCTCAACATCCAACCTACTACTTAGGCTTCCTCCTATACACCAATACATACTACGCACAAACGCGCACATACACACAGACGCACACGCAAAATGGGCCTTTTCAGCTCCCCCAGCGAAAACCGCCGCGAGGCCGTCCGGTCTGGTACGGCGGTGCCGACACGAAGCGAGCGACTACAGTGCTGGGCGGCGCGCGACGCGTACTTTGCCTGCCTTGACACACAGGGTATTGTCGACGCGCATGCCGAAGGCGAGCGAGCGGCTCGGGCGTGCGGTGCACAGACGGCGGCATTCGAGCGCGACTGCGCACGCCAGTGGGTCAAATACTTCAAGGACTGGCGCGTTGCGGACGAGAAAAAGCGGAAGCGCATCGAGGCGTTACAGAAGGAGGGCGCAGAGCCAATTGATATCAGTGTGCGACCCGTGAATTAACGCAGAGGGAGAGGAGAGAGTGGAGAAAGGAAGGGGGAGGAAATGTGTTAGACTGATTTCATCTTACCCGAAGCTTGTGGTCCAGACTGAGACCCGGCTACAGCTATGCACCTGTACTTTTACTGTTTTACTACCAATTAACACACTTACACTTAACGTGAATACAACCAACATTTACAAAAAGCCTATAAAACATGAAACAGAAAGAAAGCTAAATGTATTCAAAACAAATTCAAACAGAAGAAAAAAACAACTCAAGAGACATGAGAAGCAATAAAAAGGCCCCCCGGGAGAGAAAAGGGACAGAAAGAGAAAGACAAAACCAAGCTTTTGTGCTATGCCGTTGTATGCTTGTCTGCCTATACCATTTTCTCTGCCTAGAAACAGAGACACTCTAGACAAAAGAACCAAAAACACGCACACAAAATAAGCCCTGTCCTTCCGCTTCACACTGCACCCTGCTTCCATCTCTCCACTACCAACAGAGCAAAAAGACAATAAACAAGAGAGAAAAAGAAGATAAAGGCCAATCTATAATGCAGCAAGGCAAGAGACGAGGAGGGGGGAAGGGCTGAAAAAAGGAACAACACAGAGAGATTAGAGACAGGCTAGAGAGAAAACAAGACGAGAATACAGAGCATGAGAGAAAGACGTTGATAGAAGAAGAAAAGACAAAGGAAAGTAAAAGAGAAAACACGGAGGGAATAGAATAAAATAGAGGAAGCCAGGTGCTGTTGCTGGTGCTGCTGATAGTGGTGTTGGTATCGTTTGTTACGGTTCCTTTAATCCTAATAGAGGAAAGGCGCATAAAGGGAAAGAGTAAAAAAGAAAAAAGAAAAGAAAAATCTGGGAATGGGCTATGCATGTACGAGATCGAGATGCAGAATAAGACAGCAAGACAGGACAAAGCAACACAAAGGAAAAGAAAAAAAAGGAAAAGAGAATGAATGACGGTGAAAGAGAATGAGAAGGCATGGATAAAAGACTGTCAGCAAAGACACATGAAGTCCAATACAGACAACCGCGGAGGATGTCTCCTTGTAAGTCCGGCCTACCCTTCCCCTCTCCCCAGACTGCCACTATACAAGACACCATACTACACATACACTGACCGCACTACTGCATCGCCAGCCGGCAAAGACGGAAGCTCTTTGTCTATCGATGCTTGGCTGCGGCTATGCGCTGGTGTATTCGTATTTGCTATAGATGCTGGAGTGGGCTTTGGAGCTGGTGCAGCTGCTGTGGCTGATACAGCTAGTTTTCCACTATGGCTGTGACTGTTGTTAGGGTGACCGCCGGCAGTGTAGTACCCGCTATCAGCGCTATCCGGCTTAAGATTCAGATGATGGTCACTCTTGGGCGGCGTGGGTGGAGGAGCTCCAGGCATAAAGGCGGTGGCAGCAGCGGTGGCATTGCTAGCGTTGGGGGTACGAGGGCGGTACTGTTGCTGTTGATACTGCTCATGTTGTGATTGGGACGCCATGCTCTCGGTCTGTTGCTGGCGGCTGGCTCGGCTCCCACTTCGAGCCGGCGATGACTCGCCTGACTCATGCACAACAGGTAATGAAGTATCTTCATTAATCTTGGTTGGCGGCAAAACATTCGCTGGCTCTCCGGCACCGGATGTCAGGTGGGCATCAACACTACGCCGTGCGCTCAGACCCGAAGGCGGAGGCGGGGGTGGAGCTTGAGTGGGCATTGGGGGGACAGCTGCCGACGAGATGCGGCTGCGAGAGCCCCAGGTAGACGAACGTTCATTGGCACGGGCAAGAGCAGCTGATTCGGCCTCCTTTTGGCGGCGCAGCTCTTCACGCTGAGCTTCTTCGGGAGACATGGTCATATTTTCAATAAAATCAAAGAAGCGTTCTCCGTATTCTTCAGGCGGAATGGCGCTAATCTTGGTGCGGTCGTTGTTGAGGCTCTTCCAGAAGTGCTCCATTTTCTTGATGAACCCAAACTTAGTGAGACAATCAATCACGCCCAGATAGTATATCTCGTTGGCTGGCTGGTTGTCCTCGTGTGTAGCCTGGAAGCCACCATCATCCTGGTTGAATAAAAAGTGTTGGCGATGGCTCGTGTCTAGCTCTTCAGGCATGCGGCTGGCGGCCTGAGCCATAGGAATAGGCCGTTCCTGCCGAATCATCTCGCGCAATTCGCGGGCCTTACGGGCACTTTCAAGCTTGGAGGGCGTACGGAGCAGAACAGAGGGGTTGGAGTCGTTGCCAGCACCTACACCTCCACCAGTGCCGACGTTAATGCTACTGCTGTTATTGTTAGAGCCTGGACCTCCGATTCCCATCTCGTCGTCGCCTTCGTCTCCCATTACGCCGGGAACGCCGTGCTCGCCGCCAGGGTTAAACACCTGTAGCGTCTTGTCGCGCAAGTTCTCATCGTTGCCCTTGGACAAGTCGTGGATGCCTACCAGCAGCGAGTAGTCCATAATATGCAGGCGCTGCAGCAACTTAACGTCGCGCTGGAGCTGGTCCATAAAGAGTTGCTTCTTCTGAATGCCCAGTTCCAGGTGGCGCTTGCGGCGCATCCAGTTAAGGTCCTTGAGCGTGGCGCGCGGATTAGACTTGATGTCGTCCTCGTTATAATCGCGGCCAATAGTTGAACCTTTAAGGTCAAAGGTTTGGTGGATGTCCCGGTGGGGCGGGAAGATGTTGTTCATGACGACAAAATGGATTTTTTTGCCAAAAGGTGTCTTGACGCGGTGAAGGCCGTAGAACTGCGAGAGTAGAGTATTAGGATTATCCTTGACGTGCTGGTAATAGTCTTTGAGAATATGCCGCAGGAACTTGTGCTCGCCATGATGGATAGTCTTAATAATGTAACGGTAGTCGCGCGAGTAGTAGAAGAAGCTGCCACTCTTTCCGGGTGAGCCCATCTCAGAGAGAATGTACTTGCCGGTCAGCGACATAAGATAATCGGCCGGATCGAGGCGGAACAGCTTGCGCAGGTCGCGGAACACCCAGGGCGCATAATCCTTGAACTTAAAGTCGTACTTGGCCGAAGGCACCAGCTCGTTTCCGGCAATATCAAAGGTCGACTTTTGCTTCGAGTCAAAGTCGGCGTTTGTCAGCTGACGGTCCAGCTTTGCATTGGTACGAGAGACCGACACACGAATGCCTGTGAGCATATTGTAGGCTGTGACCCAGTTGGCATGCTTCTCATCCACCTTGGTACCGACAAGCACGCGGTCGTCATCTTCCTCTTCTTTGCGTCTACGTTTGCTGGCGCGTTTCTGGCGAACAGCTTCAGCCCAGCGACGAGCATCATCGTCGACGACAATTTCATCACGAGGAGCATCGGACTGCATAGAACGAGTGTTTCTACGCCCGATGCTTAAAGAGGGACGACGCGTGGTGGTAATATTAGGGGGCGGCACAGCCGTGGGAGAGAAACGGCCACTGGCATAGGCCGCCATGTCACCGCTATCCCTAGATGTGCGTGTAGACTGAGGCTTGGGGACTTCCAAGGTATGACGGTGTTTGAGGCCCGAGGAAGGCGGAGGCGGGGGAGCAGAAGTAGGCTGTTCAGGGCGAAGAGCCGTGGCTGAGAGACGGGATGCCGATGCAGATGCAGGGGCAAAGCCGGAGCCAGAGCCAGGAACAGACCTCTGGTCTTGAGGCTGAACGCCGCTGCCGGCTGGCAGAGATGCAGGCCGTATGGGAGTTTCTAGAGACCCACGGTTATTGCCTGATTTAAGGTCGAGACTAGCCATGCGGGACGAAAGAGAGGGGGGAGGCGGAGGAGCAGATGTAGGAGGCGCCATAGAAGTTGGTGGCGGCGGAGGAGCCATCGAGGGGGCGCTCGCAGTCACGCTTGAGACAGACATAGAGACAACGCTAGGCTTGCGCGACGGCAAATTATGGAGGTCGGCTTGGACTAAAAAGTGGTCTCGGTTGAGGCCCCTGATCTGTTCGGGGTCCTGGTCGATGTCCTCAGTAGTGCTGGCAGTAGTGGTAAACGACAGACGGCTACTACTAATCACCGACGACTGGTCGAAGCGATCGTCTACTGGTGTCGGCGTTGAGGCAGAGTGGAGACTAGTGTCGTTGTACTCAGTGCCGGGAAAATCGTAGTGGTGGTGACGCGGCGAAGAAATAACCTCGTGGTGGTTCTGGGGGTGGTCCAGGGTCGGCTTGCTAGCAGGAGTAAGATTCGGGGTCTCGGACTGATTGTTGGCAAATGATTGTGGCTCAAAGTGGTGGTGATGCAAATGGTGCATAGGCGAGGCGTCGTCGGGCTGATGGAAGGTTGTATCGTAAGAGGGCATTGCGGAGAGAAAATGAGCAAGAAAAAAAAGCAGACAGAACAGACAAGATCAAAACAAGGCTCAGTAGGGGAAATGGCGAAAGAATAAAAAAAAGAGGTATCACGAAGGAAACGAAGATAGAAAAAAGAACGAGAAATTATAGGACGAAGCGGTCTTGGACGAATTCAATCAATCAAGGCCACACGGAAGAGAAACACAGACAGCCACACGGCCAGCACCCCCGTGATGATGGCGATTAAACCAATGACAGATTCTGACTACTCAAGCACGAGAAAACACGCTGGACGAGCAGAGAGACAAAAGGAGAGGAGGGGGTGGCCTCGAGGCCTGGAATGACTCGAAACGAGCTTCTTCCTGTGCTTTTCTTCTGTTTCTCAACGATGGAATAGACAGAAGAGGACAGAGCAGTCGAGCGATGCGATGGTGCTGATGATGGCAAAGATAGCGACGATAGGACGAAAGCTTCAACGAGAGACTGGCGATGGCCGTTCAACCCGCTATCTAGTTGCTTGGCAAGTTGGTGACGATACTAGTAGAGGTCTTCTCAACCAATTGGCCGCCAATCGAATCCGGGATCATTCGAAGCGCAAAAAAAGAACGACGTTGATTTTCCCCTGTTGCGATAGCAAGCCAAGATTCGCAAATGAAAGGTTGTCAGTGATTTTAGAACGCCGGAAAATCCACAAAGGGCGCTTTGAAAAAGTGCGATTTTGAAGGCGACTTTTGTTGTTGGTGATGTTTTGAAGAAGAGAAAAATTGAAGAAGGGAGAAAACGGAAAAATGAAGGGGGAGAAAAGGAGACAGAGGAAAAGGACGCAGGCTATTATAGGGAGCTACAGTGCGCAAGGGCCCTGGAAAGCGGTGCTACAGAAGGTCAAGTGAGGACCTGGAGCCGCTAATACTTAGTGCTATCCCCTATAACAGCACCAAGCAGTTCTGTATCCGTGGTATTCCACCCCAGCCTTTCTGTTTTTATTTGTCTAAAAAAGGAACAGCATCCTGTTAGAATCTACACTCGTATGCAAGGACAAGAATGGGTTTAGGGCCTTTTTTTATTGCTAGATAAACGGCGTCCTATTGCTAGCTTGAAGTCGAGTTAGGATGCATGTATGTATATATTTAGTAGCAAGCAGCACAGACAAGTAGACTGGAATGGGCTTGGTGGGCTGATCGCGTTCAGTGGGTTAGCCCACTGCTTGCTCAGAAAGTGCGCTGTATTTACAGAAGCCCCCCCTACAGACGTCTTTGTTATTCCCTTTTCATCCTTTCCTCTCCTTCCCTCCCTCAGCCTCATCACGCAGCCAATGAAATCCAGCAGCCAATGAAATCCAGCAGCCCCCTACCCATTATCGCCAAGTCAAGCTCTCAAGGCGACGTCGCAACGCCCAAAAAAGAACAAGCCGTCCGCGCTCACGACCACAGCCTTTTTGCTGCAATTTCCGCTGAAACTCTCCAGAGGTCTCCCTGTTGCACACAGCATTCACACCATCCATCCATCCATCCATCCATCCACCCATCCACACATCCACCCATCCACACATCCACCCATATCATCTCACCTCACCTCGCCGAGAACCTACCTGCTGTCAATCTCGTCCCTGCTGCATTGTACCTGCTACCTCGCGGCACTATGCACATGCCATGCAGATGCCAAGTATTCGCTACCTGCTGACCCTGTAGGGGTCTGGCCTGACCTTGCTGCTGAATTGGCTCGGGTGTGCCGGGGTTTCTAATGTGCAAGGGCACGAAGACGCAGGGGGTTTTTCCCTTTCTTTTGCCCTTTCTCTTTCCGCTTCTCTGCTGCCTGTTTGTCTTGGCTCCTTTGTGCTGTCTTGCTTGCGCTTCGCTTTTGTCCCATGGCTTGGTGCTTGTGCCACCCACCCCGTCTAACCCTAACGTCATCTAGGCCAGGCCCAGGAGCAAAGCTCGTCCTCACTCAGCCCATCCAACCCTAAAACCCTAATCACTCGCCTATTACGCCCGGTTTGGCTTTCTTCTGACTCTGCATCTCTTTCTTTTGCGTCTTTAAGGCACTGTTTTTACGTAGCCTTTTTTTCTTCCTTTCTCTTTCGTGCTTATGGCTGTCCGAATTTATCTCGCGCTAAGGCTCTCTTTGCTCTTAATATGAGTGGCCAGTATAATCCCCTCCGTCGCTGGTCCCTCTTTAACCAGACAGCAGCCCCTCCTCAACCAGGCCAACAGCCGGCCCAACCTTACTACCCACAGCAACAACAGCAGCAATATGGCTATCCGCAAAACTCTGGCTATGTACAGCAAGGTCCGGGACCTAGTCTGCCCAGGCCACAGTCTACATTCTTCTACGCTCCGCCTGTTGTCTACAACTCTGTCCAGTCCCCCGTTCACTCCCAGCAGCCGTCTTATAACACCCCGCAATACCTCCAGAACCAGCAATATCCACCACCATTACCACCTCAACCCCATGCCAACTATCGCCCCCATCCTCCGCCCGGCCCCGTGCTGTATAATCCTGCCGTAGCGGCTGCAGCGCCGCCCGGCGTCCCAATGCAGTACTCTACTCAGACTCACATACGCCAACCTCCACCGCTACCACCACGCCCTGTCTCATTCCACTATCAGCCACCACCACCACCACCACAACCTCAAGTACAGTTACAAGCACAAGTACAAGCACAAGCACAAGCACAGGCACAAGCACAAGTACAAGCACAAGCACAGCCGCAAAAGAAACCGCACCAAGAGCTGGCTGAATCGCAGTCTACATTTGGCGTGCCACCGCCCCCGTATGATCTGCATAACTCGGACGCACAGGTCACCGTTAATGTAGATATTGCCCGGATACCGACTCCACCACCTGTTGAGATGCCGGTCACAGTTCCAGAACAAAAGCCTGTCCCGGAATCCCCGAAAGTGCTTGAATCCGATAAGAAGCCAGTTGTCACTCCAGAGCCTGGGCCTACGTCTAATAGCTCGCCGCAACCTATGGCTGAGACAGACTCAGCCCCCGAGGTCGTCCCCGGATTCGACCCCGGTGGTATTGCTGCTGGCGCCCCGATTCCTGTTTCTTCCGAGGAGCCGTTGGTCAAGGACGCGTCTGTGGATGATAAGCCCCGGATGTATGCGTCATTTAATAATTACCGTGACGACTTTGCCTATTGGAGCCAGGGCGAGCAGACCGGGGTAGAGAAGAGCATCGAAGGTGAGTCGGCGTCTGCGCCAACACTTGACTCTGTCTCTGCCTCTGCGGCAGCCCCACCCTTGAAACAAACCCCAGTTTCTTCTGTTGGGTCTACCCATACCCCGGCGCCACTGCCTGCGCGGCAACCCGCCCCGCCCCGCCTACCCTCAGCACGCAAGCCTGTTGCAACATCTGCAACATCTACAACGGCTGCATCCGTTCTTAGTGCTCCCCCAACCCCGGCGATAAACACCAACCCGTCCCCCCCCGTGTCCGTAGACACTGCTCTCACGAAGCAGTTTGCATCCATGAAAATCTCTGACTGGACGGATGACGACGTTGAGTTCCAGCGTATGCCAATCATAGCTGCATCGGGGCCGGGCAACGCTGTCGGGTTTGAGTGCACGTCCGACCGCTATTTGGATTATGCTGCTAGGTTTTATTACATGCCGTCGACGCCTGGCTTTTTGGTCTGCTCATACTGCTTCAACAAGCACTTGATTGCGACCCAGCTGGCTCAACACTTCCTCTCCGGTGTAGTTTACCAAGGCAGATGTCTATTCAACACTCGCCACATCACTTCCGTGCTGTTGCCTGCGGCTGTAGCCTCGGGATCGCATGATGCCTTGGTCGAGCATATGGCTAAACGCACCCTCATGCCGGCTTGTGCTGGGCCTGATGGGATTGGCCCGACAAATGGCATGTCGTGGTACATGGTGCGCAACGAGGCTTCTAAATCGCTAGCTGTGCTGGAAAGTCTTCTTGTGTGTGAGGCCTGCTTTAATGATGTCATTGATGGCGGCCCTTTTGCCGCTAGCTTCATGCCACTACCAGATACAATCAAGCACGAAGATAACACCACCTGGGTATGTGATTTATCGCTCCCGTATGTTCGCCGAGGTCTGCTAAAGGCTATGACGGCTGGCGATTGGCGCATTTTTACGGCTGCTGTTGAAACTCGTGTTCCCCTAGCTACCTGTCCGGGAAAAGTACCGGCCGGTAGTCCCGTGCGTTGGATGACCGCTGCGCCACCCCTCACAGTACCTGGCTTTCGTGCTTGCGAGGCCTGCGTCCTTGATGCTGTTGGTGGCACACCTTTTGCCGTGCATTTTGCTCCAGCGACCGGCCCATTGCCTGGCCAAAAGCCTACTGATCCGACGATTTGCGCTCTAAAGCTTAATTTACCAGCTAATGTAGCGCTTAGCAATGCCGTGGCACAGCGCAACTTTAATATTTTCCTAACCGCTGCACGGATCGCGTGTGGGCCGGAGCCGGGCCCGTGCATCAATGCCGGTAAACGAAGCCATCGGTGGTATTCTCCTGTACATGGGGGTGCAGCTGCTGGCGAGATGGACGTTTGCGAGGCCTGTTACACTGGGATTCTTGCACCGTTGGGGATGGGCCTGCACTTTCGTGCCAACACACGGCCACAAAACCTTGAAGTGCTGTGTGACTTGACGCTATTTGGGCCTACCGGTCGCGCATATCTACAGTTGCTAATGCAGGCCGTTGACCGAGGCACGATGGAGCCTTTTACACGTGCACTGGAAACTAAGGAGCTAACTCCTGCTGATGGCGGCTGTCCGGGCAGTACTCCGACGGCCGACCGGACCTGGTTTGGCTGGTCCCGTGCCTTCCCTGACACGGCAATATGCCCGGCTTGTTTTGCGGCTGTGGCTGAGCGCTCGCCTTTAGCACAAACGATCGATGTGCGTCAGTGTATTGTGCCTACAACTACCATATGCTCGCTTTATTCAGCCCGGATGCGCTCACTATTCGCCCGTGCCTGCCGCAAGGGTAGCCCTGATAGTTTCCTTGCCTTTGCAGCACAGCGGGTGGCTGTATGGGTGCGCGTGTGGGAGCACACTGAGGGCCTTAAGGTAAAACTGGCTATGATGGAAATGCAGCGGATCCAGGCTATGACGGCCGGCATTAGCTCGGTCTTTTATGGCACCATGGCTAGTGTGAACGAAATCAGCTGCGGCCGTGATCAGTACAACTACGGGAATTCTAGTCTTGGCTACTATAGCTCACCGCAGCGTTTTGAGGCTGCTAAGCAGCACCAGAACATGCTTGACCATGCGGGTAATGTTAATACCATCTTTGCGTCGATGGTGGGAGAGGGTACGGCCGAGCAGTGGGAGGCAGTGTGGAAGGCGGTTGAGTGAGACTGGCGGAGTTAATATTGATATCTGTGCGCCTAAGCTAAGGGCTCTGGCAGTAGCAATCGTATAAGCGCTATATTTTGCCATCTTGATAAGCTACAAGCTACAAGCTATGAGATTCAAGTATTAGAACAGGGCGAAGGAAGAGATGTCCTCAGATATATCAACTACGACAAGGGGCAAATATATTACAATGCGAAACAGAGACAGTGACCAAGGCAGTCATCACAGATGTACATGTCCACCCCGGTATGGATTGTCAGTGAGTGAGATGTGGAAAAGAATGTGTGAAGTGCTAACAGTTGAGAGAAAACGCTCGACAGTGCCACTGTATTGGAATAAGATCAATGTTGGAGAGATGGGCGAGTTTGTTGCAGGGATTCTTCTTGCATTTGATGCCATTTCACATCAGGCGTCGATGTTTACAACATGTGCAGGAGCTGTGCAGCCTGTTATCTTCCGACTAGCCTTAACGGCATAGATGTTCACATCCCAGTTTGGGTTCCTGAAATGGCAGAGAGAAAAGGCTATTTCAGCCGTATTCTCGTTCAAGTGAAGAGCCAGACCCATCATCCGAGTGCACCAGGCAGGAAGAGCTGCCTATTACCATACTAAGGATGGGGTTAAGAAGCTTGGCTTCCAAGATAAAGCGCCCATAGCTGGTCTACTGGTGTGTCTATGAGGCACAAACCATGGCACTGAAGTTCGAGGGCCCTCAAGAGATTCGAAAAGAAATCTAGCGGCCATCTTATGTGTTGGCCTAGACTCCCAACGATATCCTATATTTAGTGGACCACCGAAACGTCCAGCTACACTAGTGAAGCAGCAACTGTTGCGTCTGCTGTAGTCACTCCTCTGTAAGGCCAACCAAAAGCTGAAAAAGAGCGCAGAGGCTTACGACTTTATCAAGTACGAAACTGAATTCTATCCTTGATTGCAGTGGATAAGTGAGAAGGAGTTGGTAGTTCACCTCACTAGTGCCCTCATTAGTTTAGCTCTATCTAAAGCTTTATTAGTTTTGTTATCCTACTAATGTTACTTGCAGTAGGGAAGAAAGTATTTCCATGTGCAAATTTCATATTATAAAGGGTGTTGTTGAAGGTGGAGCATCGTGTGTAACATCTAGCAAGAAGTATGTACCTCCTTTCTCCTTTGATCAACTGATAAGACATGAGGAATGAGGAGAGCAAGGAAAGGAATGAAACCAAAAGCGAGACAGCATCTCACCCTGTATGCACTATTTTGTAATTGCCCTTGCTTACTACCATCAAGGAGCCAAATGGAAATGCACGTTGCTTGGCTCAACAACGCCGGGGGGGGGGGGGGGGCTGCGAGGAAGTTATCGACACATTAAAGTGACCATAGGCCACGATCCGGCTATATTTCTTGGATTACACACGGGCTTCCCCTGTTTTACGTTTACATTTTGTTGCAAATAGAAGCAAAAACTGCAGGCTCTAGTCATGCTGTAAGATGCATCGAAGACAGGAAACACGGAGCAAAGGTGTTATCGCTAGCAAGCCTGTAAGGCTACCACACATGGTGAGGCGTTCGAAAAAGCTCTTTCACATGGATTGGATAGAGCTATGATCTCCAGTGCCTGTACCGTAGACTAGATCAGTATCTCATACAGCTGTATTATATAGGCAGAATTCTCGGCGTCCTAGGCATTCCATGGTTTCGCCATCCAACAAGATACTAGCTAACTCGCTAGTACTGCCGCTATTTACGACTGTTAGTAGTTGGCCAAGGTTATATTGTCGTATCAGGAGAGTAAATTTGAAAGGCCTCGAGCTTAGGATAGGCTGCGTGGCGTTGATATCACCTATGAGGTATCATAATGGAACTAGGAAACTGGAAGCCGAACACAAAGGCTAACCTGATCGACAGGGAGAAACCGCGGAAAATATAGCTGGCAGTGACTAGTAATATGAATTGTTCAGAAGTAACAGCGACGCAGCCTCACTGAAATGACGGTGATGTAAGAAAGAGGTCCAAGGAGATGGACACAGAGTTGCATTGTATAAACCATACAGTGTGATGAATGCCTTAAACAGTCTCTCCTACCCGGCATGGAACGGGCTTGATCATCTTGATTGGCAGCGTGTTTGTGGTGCATTCTTGGACAAGTAGGGTTGCATTTAACCTTGCATCAAGTGCAATTTAAGGTTGCAGATCAGTGGCTACCAAGATTATTGCAACGCTTGAATCAGACCTATAGCACAGGAAAGGGCTGAGGTTATGGGAGGCTTTGCAGGCTGAGAAGGTAGAGAATTGAAAAGTCATGGAAACTTGTCGTTGGGGCTATGGGCATCGTAAATCAGTCTAGGAACTAGGCAATGGCAGTGGTGGAAGCAGGAGAGGCAACAGAGGGGAGGGGGGGGGGCAACAGCAAACTTCTCCTATACATTTTGGCAATAGGTAGAGAGCCAAGGGAGCGGCTTTTAGTTTATACCTAAATAGGGACTACGCTCATATGCTTTCAGCTTCTTGCTTGTTGCCATCACGAAAGTAACGGGGAGCAGCCCCTATTTCTCGCGGCACATCATATTGTCAATCAAGCGCTGAGCTTCCTTTTCGTTAAACACTACACGCAGTTTCTGACATGGCGTTTTCTAGGATAATCTATCACTGTCACTAGGATATGTTGATATGTCAAAGCTTATTATCCCACAAGTAATGTAAGTGATAGTAGAGCATGGCTTACAACATAGCACAGCACAACGTACGACAATAGAATCAGTTCTCTTACTCACTACTTTCATAAGCCCAATGAGTAAGGCAGATACTCCTAACTGTATGTGTCTCGTGAGATGAACAGTTGGTAAAGAAAGAGCTCTTTTCTGGCAGGCCGCATTGGCGTACTGGAAGATTGCAGCTGAGTTCTCGGCCTGATCATTATTGAGACATGCTCTCACATTGTCATGTAAATAATGTACCAGATCTAGAGAAGTTCATATATATTAGAGTTCGCAACCCTCTACTATCGCCTGGCTAAATAACAGGATCATCTTTTCCGGCTAATGGTCAGTGAAAGATATTTCTGTGAACTCGGGCCAAGCTGTCAGCCAAGGATAACTTCCCTTCATCTCCTAACTTACCCACTAACAAGAAATACGGAACCACGGCGAGACTTCGGATGCCAAAGACTGCCAGCTAGTACTGGTGCTCTAGCCATTGAATGTGACATGATTCTTCATGTAACCAGCATATTGTTAGGCAACGTATTAGCACCACTGAAAAGAGATCGCATGATATTGAGCCATAGAGAATATTGATAATCGGAGGACTCTCTTCCAGAGACCTAGGTACTTCGTATATCTGGTCATACGACAGTTTGTTAATATAAATCTAAACCTGTTCTGCGTGCAAAAAAAAAAGAATAAAGTCCATAAAACAAGTCCAGACCCAAGCAGGGCCTGCTGCTGTCCATCCCTCCCAAAAGCCTTCCCATAATGTTACTCCGTTAAACAAAAAAGCATGCTCCAAGAGACAAAATAACCAAAATAAGGGACTCCCGATAAAAATACCAAAAAAAAGACTCCAGACCCCCGAAATATCATGACCACTTCTCCGCCCCTGAGCCAACCGGCTGGTTCTTGCCGAATATTCAATATCTAAGACTCAAGAAGTGTGCTCTCTTCCTAGTCTACGAATGTTGGCCCCGCGCCCGCCGCTCCCGCAAAATGCTCTCGGCTGCCTCGCGGCTTGACTTGAAGCGCCTCGTAGCTGCTGGCTGCTGTGTCCATTCCAGCACTGCTGCATGGGTCATATTGCTCCCCCCCACCGCCACTGCCAGTAGCACCGCCACGATTCGACACTGACGTCATTTCACCTAGTGAGTGCGAGCTGTCTACTCGCTTATGTAGAAGCATACCACCACTGGTGCTTGCACTCCCGCCAACAAACCGCCCTGTGCTTGCGCCTGGGCTATCCATGTCGTCGCCACCGTTGGCTGATCCGGTTGAAGGCCCCGGGCCCCAGAGCGTGCCGGCCGCCATGCTAGACAGCTGGCGGCGCTGGTAGATGGGGCCAGAGATGGTGCTGCCGGCTCCTTCGCCAAAGCCAACGAGACTTGCCGCGCCATCATCGCTGAGCCGGTCGTCAAAGCCACCAACGCTCTGAGCCGAAACCGACATGTTTTCATCGAGCATCAGCATATCACCGCTACTAGCCGTATAGTTAAGGCTAGCTATACTATCGTCGCCAGGGTTGCCTCCACCACCGCTGTCGCAGTCCAAAGCCCCGATGTTGGTTGAACAGCCCGACTGTGACTCGTCTAGATCATCAAGCGTGCGCTGAGTGTCGCCCGAGACTACAGAAGCCGTGGCGCTGGGCGTACCGATAGTGTTAATCTTGGTCCGTGCCATCGGTTGACCTTGGGCATCAAAGTAGACTGGCGCTAGGCCGTTGATCAGAGAAGGGAGGTTGCCAACTGTGGAGCCTTGCTGAAGATGAGCGAGATCTGGGCCAGGGCCACCCGAGACCGAGGCATCACTGCCGGTGGTGGTGAAGGAGCCGCTATTGTTGACATTGTTGTTCGCATTATTGTTGCCATTATTATAGTACGACCCGTATGGCGGTGCCCGCAGTGTCGAAACCCGCTCAAGTCCGGCTAGTCGAGAGATGCGCTCGGCGCGTTCGGCTTCGAGGCTGGTTGTAGACGGACTATATGCATGACCACGGCCCAGCAGCGTATTTGAGCCGCCAAAATGACCGCGCTGGCCGTCCTTGGTAGCGATGGTGGAGATTCCAGAAAGGGACGTTGTGGTGCTTGTCGGAGTGCCGCTAAAAGTGCGAGATAAAATGGTATGAGAGTTAGCTAAGGATTATCATCTCGGGATGCGCGGGTCTGTTTTGTCTCAGGCGCAAAAACAAGCCCCACGCTCAGGACCGTGGTTGGAGCGAGCTTGGTACATACGGCATGTCAGGGGGAGTATCGGCGGCCGGAGGCTCCTTAAAGCTGGCGGCGCTCCCGGGCGACGGGCCAGCAGAGGCCGAGGTAGACGGCGGGTGGTGTGAGCTCGACGACAACGAATGCGACATTGGTGAGCTTGCTTGGTCTAGTGGGGAAGTGGGCTGGCAATAATGACTGCCTTGGAAAAAAAAAAAAAAAGTAAAAAAAAGAGCGGTTTGTCAACAAGGCGCGTTGGTTATGGGAAGGTTTCAAAATCCAAGGGAAGTGTTGGCTGTTTGTTGTTTGTCCCATGAAATAAATCAGAAATGAAAAAGAGATCAAGACAAGACAAGACGATGGAACGAACGACAAGACGGACAATAAGAGGAAAGCGAAGCAAGAAAATAACCAGGCCGATGATGCTATTGGAGGAATAGCTCTACCGAGGATGAGCCGGAATGCGCAAAGCTTTGGATCACTAGGAGAATAGATGGTATTAGTGCATGACTAAGCGGAGCTAGCCTAGCTCAAGCTACACTTAAAGATCAATCCCCACGATCTGCCAACTGACAAGCTCTAGACTCCACCCACTACTAGTGGTGGATCACGTGAAGAAGCCCCGCTCTTTGGTCTTGTCTATGCATAATCACTTGCTCCTGTGAATCCCACAATCCTGAATCAAAGCTTAAGCTAAATTGACTGGTCCTGGTCAGACCACTCTACATACGAACGAACGAACGGCGACCTCCCGCTTGTTTTCGCGTGGCATGACTAGTGATTGTCTGTCTTGCTCCTCGTCGGCTTGTATGTGTACTTCCTCTGAGCTTAGCTTCCCAAGTTTGAGATGCTTTGTCCTTGCAACAATGTAAGAATGGCTATCAAGTTTCCGTCGCTACGGAGCTTCCCCCAGTCTTCTCCCATGACTTATATGAGGATGTCTTCGATTTAGTGAAATGACACATCATGGCATTCTAGGCTTACCATAGCATGAAGCAGATCATCAGATAGGCATGCATGCCGTGGCCCCTGGAAGTCATCATAAGCAAATCAAAGAGCCTCCTTTTCAATGAGAACCCAAAACGGACGAGTCTCACTTTCAGAATACTCTCTATCAAAACTTAAATCTATCGTTAAGACTATAGCAGCCATATCTACCCCTCACAAAAAAGAACCAACAAAATAGTAGACATAAACAAAAACCAGAAAAAGAGGGCATTCTTCAATCGCTCTGTTCGGGCATCAGCAAAGCGCCCATGAGCATCGAGATACTGACTAGGGAGCCCAAGCTTAGCAGGAGGCCAACATCGCTCGATGAGCATTTTATGCGTGGCTCATATGCCCATGCATCAAGGGCTGCCACCAATGATGAGGACGGCTGTGATGCGGTGCTCTCAACACTGCCATACACATCTGAAGATGGGGACTGCCTGGCATGAGAGACCCCAGCTATAAAAAGATGGAACGCAGGGATGTTAGCTTCATGTAAGCTTCAGCATGACATGGATTTTGCAGAATTGTGGATAGGGGGCTTTAGGCCTTTCACGCGGGAGGATTGCTTAGGAGATGGGCAAGCGAGAAAGCTAAGCAGGGCCGCCAAAAACAGAAGAACTTACAATTAGACCCAGACGCTTGGTCCACAGCCATAGCCATCCTTAGGCTGTGGAGCAAGTGGGTTGAAAAAACATGCAGTTTGTGGCAAAGCCACTGCAGCTCGATGTGCAACTTGCTGTTGAGCTCAAGTCCGGTAGTAAGCAGCAGCTTTCCTGTCGGAAATGCAGCCGTCGCATCCTCGGGCAGAGCCTTTGCGGCAGATGGCAGTACAGTAGCCCACGGAGGCGAGTCTAGGTTGTCTTCGGAGACTTGAGCTTTCTCCGTCTTCGCTTTTGCAGGATACAGAGAAAGTCGCTCAGCCTGCTGTGATACAGAGATAGAATCTGATAAGCCCAGCGGCACCAATAAAGGAATAGACGTATTGCAGCTCATGCTTGGGCTTGGGCAACACGTTTCCGCCCATGATCTGAGCGGTAAAGGTAAAGGTCTAGCTCCAACCCCAGTCTTGGTCTCAGCCTCGAAGTCGGCAGGCGCATGCTTAACTACGACCAAATTCTGTTGCACAAGGCCAGCGCAATGCTCATGTACATGGCTAGGAGCAGACACGTCGATAACGGGGAATAGGTGCGGCCAGCGAAAGCCAGCATCGAACAAAGTAGCAGCAGTGCCTGCAACGGCAGCAACCGTAGAAATGGCGGACCGGAGATGCATGGTGGGTCGCAAGTTGGACCAAATAAAATCAAACTAATGTGGGTTCGCAAAAGCAAAAAAAAAATAAAAGAAAAAATTAAGGTCGCCAGGCTAGACGACAGGCCGATGTTATGTATTGTGAAAAATGGAAGCCTAACTCGAAGGCAGCGACATAAAATCGATAGAGAGCAAAAGAAGAAAGGAAACAAATCGGAGGGTCAAAGAGCTAAATAGGAGGGCTCTCAATGAAGAAGTCAAATATTTGTAGGAAATAGCCAAAAACAACAAAAAGAAATTGTCTCTTGTGGGCTCAGGAGGGAAAGAATGCACAGCGAAAAAAGGCAGGAACGGGGGTTCGCATTCGACAGAGGAGACCACGGAAAAAAAAGAAGAAATAGAAGAGAAAAAGGAGCCCGTCCTAAGACAGGAAGACCAACAAGTCAAGAACGGGAAGAATAAAGCGAGCAACCAAGCAGTTGAATTAGTGCGCGTGGGGGTGGGTTTGGCTCATATAGGAATTTGTCTTCCACGAGGAGAAGAGCCATATCAGCCCCTATCGGCTTTAAGGACAGGATTAGGGGTGTCAACATTTATAGATGAGCGAAGGTGAGAGTAGTAGAGATAAGTAACTGCTTAAAGGACTTCATCATCCATTCTCATTCGCGACTACAAACTTCGCAATTGCAATCTTTCACTGCGCCGCTTCGTGTCTTGTCTGATACAAAGTTGCAGTTGCTCCGCATTGATAACTAGACCTTTGCCATGCCTACCTTGTTTTGGGCCCTTATCTGCATGAAGTCCCATCCACATATCAGCCAT
The DNA here is from genome assembly GCF_044167205.1 of Ceratocystis lukuohia. Lineage (NCBI taxonomy): Eukaryota > Fungi > Ascomycota > Sordariomycetes > Microascales > Ceratocystidaceae > Ceratocystis > Ceratocystis lukuohia. The sequence continues at coordinate 3,226,903 of NW_027263524.1, read as the reverse complement.
TAGCCAATCCCGTCAGCCTAGCAACCCATCAGCACCATTCAAGAGCCTTCTAGTCTGACAAGAAGGAACCATTGTGCAAGATACACATTCACGCACGTACATACGTACACACGGTACACATGGCAAGCCAAAGAAAGAAAAAGAGGAGAAAACCAGAAAGAAAAAAGACTGCGACCACTCAAGTAGCGTGGGACTGTTATCAGAGGAAAGAAGATAAAATCGTCAGCAAATAGTCAGGTTGGGAAATAGAAAATGGAAAGTGCAAACGATTACTTTGGCTTGCCTTTTCTGTGCCTATCTAGTGTTCTCTCCGCTTCTCAGGTCTAAGAAGAGTCAGCAGCTAAGAAGAAAGAGATAAATTATCGGCCAAAAGTATAGAGGCGGTAGTAGCTTCTAGCAGAACTAGATGCCGGGATCGCGCGGGATATGCAAGTACCAGCAAACAACAGGAGGCGTTATCATCATCTTAGGCATGTCAAAATTTCAAGGTGCAAAGTTACATACACATTTGCAGGTACAAAACTAGAGGTCCAAGGTCCAACTTGCCAACCATAAGCACCTTGATAGCGAGCGCGAGCTTTCCGAGAAAAGGAAGGAACACGCAGTAATACAACAAGCGAATGCTCTAAAAAGTCATACGACGGCAGACTACGAATCCCGGGCTTCTCCCCTTCTCCGCGCCCTGCCTTCCTTATCTCCCCCCGGTCCTCCACCGCCGCAAACGGAAAGGTCACCTTCCTTCCCTCTTTCTTTCTTACTAGGCAAATTCTCGCCCTCTTCCCCATTCCCCCTTCCCTTTTTCCGACTCAGACCCGAGATTTTCTCGAGCGTTCCAGCCTTGGGCCAGCCAGTCTTAGGTCTCTCGTTCTTCCCAAAAGCGGTTTTTTGCACCTGCTTCATGTGTACACTTGGTAATCAGGGATGTATTAGTTTGTCTTAGGACGAATATTTGACATACAAGCGAGAAGAAAAACAACAACAACAATGGCATAATCCTGAGAAACAAGCCCTGATAACACAGTAAGAAAAATAACCCTTGGCCGTTATTACGCCTCACTTCTTAAGCCCAATCCCAACGCCATCTTGCTCATAGCTTCATCCCCATTGCCTTCGCCACACGCATAGACTGTCGGATACTTAAGTCCAGCATAATCTCCTCTGATCCGCCGGGAATAGCATATGCACGAACATCGCGGTACAGGCGCTCAACCTTGCCGCCCTGGCCACCACGTGAGTACGACAGGCCGCCAAAGATCTGTGACGCCTCACGCGCGCAGAACTCGAAGGTGACAGTGGCCTGGGCCTTGAGCGAGGCGATAGCGCCACCTAGACGTAGCATAGCTTCGGCCTCGCCCATCTTTTCGCACTGGTAGATAAGATTCTCTAGCCAGTTGTAAGACGCCTCTATCTGGCGTGCCATGTGAGCTAGCTTCAGCCGGATGACGGGGTGGTCGATCAGGCGCTTGCCAAACGTCTTGCGTTTGCTGGCGTACTTGACACTCTCCTCAAAGCACACACGACTGAAGCGCAATGACTGGATGATGATGCCAATGCGCTCATGGTTGAAGTTTGTCATGATCACGCGGAAGCCCTTGTTCTCCTTGCCAATTAAGTTCTCCACGGGCACCTTGACATCCTCAAAGGTGATGTAAGTAGTGCCCGAAGACCACACACCCTGGCAGTCCATGCGACGGGTCGATACGCCAGGGCCGCGTTCAATCAGCAGTAGAGACACACCTTCCATGCCGGGGCCACCAGTGCGCACGGCTGTTGTGAAGTAGTCGCACCAGATACCGTTGGTGATCCACTTCTTTTCGCCGTTGACAATGTAGTGCTTACCATCGTCACTGAGCTTAGCCTCACATGTGAGGTTGGCCACATCGGAACCAGCATCTGGCTCGGTGATGGCCAGGCAAATTCGCTTGTCGCCGGCTAAAATGCCCGGTACGATGCGGTCCAGCAACTTCTTATTTCCGAACTTGATCAGTGGTGGGCAGCCGATGCCGAAGCCTCCAATCATATTCCACACAAAACCACCCGATGCGGCACGTGATAGCTCATCAGTCAAGAGCATTTCATGGAACAGATCCCACTTCTCTGTCGGCACACACTTAATAGTGTTCTCCTTGGAGTACTGTGTGGGGTACTTGATGCCTAGCAGACCAGCCAAATACCCACGGCGGCCCATCTCCTTGTAGATTTCATGAGGCACTTCCTTCTTCTCGTCCCACTCAGCAACATTGGGCTCGATGACGGTGTCGACCCATTCGCGGATCTCGGCACGCAGCGTCGCGTGGGTCTCATTGAAGTAGGGGGAGTGGTAGTTCTGGTACCAGTTAGGGTCGCCAAAGGGCACTTGGTCGCCAAAAGGCTCGAGGGCTTCTGAAGGCTCGCTGTGTGATGATGATGACGACTTGGCTACGGCAGTCGATGGGGTCGCAGGCTTGGGTTTCGAGGCCGCGGCAGGTGGAGCAGGAGCGGCGGGCTTGGGTTTGGTGTCGAGAGAACCAACAAGGAGTTGCGGTCTCCACTTCTTGAGCACGACCTCGCTGTGGTACTTCCAGAACTGCTTGGAGGCATCCTTGCCGGCAACGCGCATGAGGATTTTCTTACCACCTAGAAGGACACGCGTTGTTAGCAATGAGAGGCGAGAGAGGAGAAGAAAAGGGATATGGAGAGGGTAAGCAAGTACCTGGGTGGTCTTCTTGGAACTTGGTCACATCGTAGACATCTTGATCGATAGTGATGAAGAGAGAGTCGGGCTTATTGTGGCCAGAAACCTCGGCAGCGGTAAAGGTTTTTGACATGGTGGGCAAGACTTCGAAGACAAGTGAGGAGTCAGATGAGCAGCGATGATACGGTATGGGGTTGTGAGAAAAAGATGAGAGAAGAATGATAGAGTAGATAGATTATGTTGTTGTGGGAGGGTACGCACGGAGATAGTGGAAAATAAGAAATTATCGTAAAAAAAAGTCAGAATTTTTTGCCGCCCAGGTCGTCGTGGGAAAGTCCGCGCACTTTATAAAAAAACCGACAACGAGAAAAGGAAAGAAATTCCACCTGTGTTTTCCAACACAATCACATGTCTCGGTTCGCCCTTTTGGTGAGTGAGCCTGAGTAAGCTTTGCGGCTTGGCAGCTCAGCTTGTTTCTTTTAGGCCTTGCCAAAGCTCTCTTTCTTCACATTGTCCATTAATGGCTAAGACAGAAACCTACACACTGTGTCCTACTCATATCGCATGCTGATGCAAGGACAGTGCGCATAAATATCTTCACACGCAGCGCGTCTCTTTGCTTCTTTTGCCGAGGCAAGTTTCTGTGCTGTGCTTTCCGCTTTTAGTCTTGCTCTACAAGCTACCCCACAAAATCCGTCGCCTCCTTGTCGTCGTTTCCCTTTGACATGGGGAAGGGAGAAAGTCTCCAACAGGAGTCCAGCCAATCACAAGGATTGTGATGATAATAGAGTACCATGAAGCAAGCTAGCGAAAATGAGTGCCAAACCGAGGCAAAGGAGCTCACAAAAGGGCGGAGGAGAGTTCCAGATGTAGAAAAACGGCCCCAAGGCAATAAGGATGTCGATTAATTCTGAGAAAGGAAAAAAAACTGGGGGTAGAACTTCGGCCTCCTTCCCGTCTAACTCTTACGCTGATGTCATAGGCCTGTAATGAGTCCGGTGAAGCTCGGCCCCTTGCCTTCCCTTTCCTTCACGTGGCACAACAATAGTGGCACGTAAACAAAATGGTTAATCGCGAACTATGTTACTAAGTATTATATTATTAGTCTACCCATTGAGTTCCCATCATGAATAATCATCAAAGTACATAGCGTGTGTAAGCTGTGAGCCCTGCAGCATCGTCGTGCAGTTGTTTGTATATTCGCCCTCTCTTCTCAAGCACCCCGTGGCCGCGCTTTGGCCGCTGCCTTGGCCTTCTTCTCATCCTTCATCTTCTTTCTCTGTGCCAAGTTCTTGTCCTCAGCCTTGCGCTTCAGCGCCGATTTTTCCTCTTGTGTCTTGGGAACAACCTTGAAGAAACCCTCGAGTCGGCTTTGCTGCGATGACTTGAGGTTCTTCTCGAGCTTGGCGGCTGCGCCTCGCACACGGTCCTCGGAAAATCCCTTCTCAACGACGAGGAATTGCACAAGGCCCTCAACATCGGGCTTCTCCCACTTGAAGTCGCACTCAGGGTCTTCGGCCGGCTTCACGTCTGGCTCAAAGAAGAGCTGGCGTGCGTCCTGATACGGCCACGGATCCGGGACTACAAACTTCTTTTTTGGGTCGTTTTTCATAAACTCCACAATTTTCTCCAGCGAGCCATGCTCACGCATCAGTTTCAGCGCCGTTGTTGGGCCGACTTTAGGAATGGGATCAAGATAGTCGCAGCCCAGCAGAATGCAGAGGTCGACAAACTGTTTGCTTATTAGTACTTGCTTCATCAATCTGCCGCGCAACAGTCTTTCCCCTGCTAACACATACCTGTTTGCGATCCATTTCTAAGCCTTCAAGAACTTTGTCAACCGAAATCTCCTGGATTGGTTCCTTGCGCATTTCACTGAAAGTCAGATGGCGCAGCAAAACCGGTGAATCGAAACACAAAGTATCCATATCCTCTGACGCTGCTCCGTAAACGCGCCCGCCTCTAGCTAGTGCTGCGCACTGTGCCTCGGCCTCGGTAGGCGCTATGAGGAAAGGCACACCCATGAGCTTCAGCAGCTTTTGACACTCTGCGTTGTGTTCACGTGTAACGCGCACAGTACGACGCGCAAACTTCTCAATCTCCTCAGCATCGCCAGCCTCCTTGGCCGCCTCTAACGCCGTGGTGGCTTCCTGTTTACGCGCAGTGCGCCGCGCCAGCTCACCGGACTTGAGCTTCGGTGGTGCCCCATCAAATATGTATACCGGCTTAATGCCGTTGTCAATTATTCGTAGTGTCCGATAGAACATGCCCATCAGGTGCGAGGTTGTCTGGCCATCTTCGTTGGTAAGCACTTCGCCATTAGAGCGCACGGCAATAAGGAAACTGTAGATGCTCATAGACGCGTCCTGGCGGGAGAGGGAGCAAGAAAGATGCTGTTAGAATGGTAACTGAACACCAAGTGTTAGATTTGTATTGGGGAGGGGGGCTCGCTTACAATTGCCACCTTGCGGCCAAAGTGAGCCTTGATTTCCGACTCTCGGATGGCTCCTGGAGCATTCTCCTTGATGATGGAGAATAGCTGTTTAATACCCATGATGGCTAGAAAGCGAAAATCGGCTATGGCGCGCGTGCGTGTGGACGTGTAGATGAAAAGGCTAGACTTGAGCGTCAATAAAAGTCTGCAAACGCAAATATGACAATGGGGTAGACTAGGAACTAACAATCCAGCCAACAGGTTTCACACTTCAGGTGCTAGGTTGTGATGGCCTTTCGCGCTATGCTTCACTCAACTGCCGCTCTAGTCAGCTGTCAGCAAGCTGTCTCAGAGCAGCACACAGCTGTCAATGGACGCTTTTGGCAGTCTGTTTAGACCCACCTTTTTTCTGTAATGGCAACGCCCCACCCACAACCAACACTTTTGTTTACTTAGTGAACCACCAATATACGTTGTCTGTCTGTTAATTTAGTCCAATAAGGTAAGCGCGATTCATAAGAAAATAGGGTCGCCTTTTTCCAGCTATTGAACAAGCAAACAAGCATAATATTGTAAGGGTTAAACCCTTGACAACAACGGCGTTTTATTTAGCACTCTATTTCGGAAGTTTAAAAGGTTGTTCAACTGTAGTGATGCATAGTTTCAGCCACACTGTGGCACAGCCACGTGACCGACCCACATCACATATTTATACCTAGTCCTAGAATTCTCTGTAGATAGATTAAAATGAATATATTCTCTATGCAAAATCACCACAACAGGTTATGAGCCCTTAACTCGATCGATTCAGATACCCTCCATTCCTAGATTTACCATCCGCTCTACACAATAGCGACAGTGCACAAGTACAATTTTCAAACCTCACACGATTTTCAAATTTTGAGTTAAAACCAACCCAACCACCATGGCCAACAAGACTCTTGCACCTGGCATCTCTGTCCACCCGTCTACACTCGCTACCTCTTGAACATGGCTTCAGAATAAGGAAGAATCAGTTGACCCCACAGCAGTCAGGAACTGGATCCTGGACTTGGAACTTCCGACCATCGACGAGGTTCCGTACAGCAAGTGGTGCGAGAAATTCCAGGAGGCCATCATCATCACGAAAACATCGGCTTTGTTTGATGATGTTAAGTTGGAAGATCAGACAGCCCAGATTCTTGTAACTCGGAACACCTGGCGCAAAGAGCTGAGTCGATGCGCGCCATTGCGGTCGACTGCGGAAGACGCTTCGTTTCCCGACATCCTGCGCTCGATACACAAGAGGTGCAAGGATTCGGAAGTTGCTACCACTGCTGTTGCCTACCTGGAAGTGACCTCTCGGAGGTTGACCAGTCTCAACGACTTAGGGAAGTTCATTTCCTACCTTCGGCCCCGCGTACCTCTATGCGAAATCAAGATACCGAGTTTCTTTGTTTCTTTAGCTATATTTGTATACTCCCAGTTGGTTGAGTTCGACAGGGCTGTGGCAGAGAAGGTACTTGAGTGCGGTACGTCGGATGAAATTTTTACCGAGTTGACTGAACTGGAATCCAAGCTCGTGTCGTCTGAGTCAAAGCAAAAGTGCGGCTACTGTGGCAAAAATGGTCATGTGGAGAAAGTGTGCAGGCAGAAGAAACGGGATGGGAAGAAGGACTCTGAGAAAACGAAAGGGAATGACAAGCCAACTCCGAAGGTTAACTCGCTTCGATACACTGGGGAGATTCTTATAGACTCCGGTGCAGATACGTCAGTCCTACCAAACAGAGAACAATTTTCCACCTACTTCCCTTCAACTTCCTTTGCAGAGGCCCTGGGTGGCACAAACGTGAAATGTTTGGGCCAAGGCACCTTTGAATTCCCTGATGACCAGGGAGCTCTTATCAAAATTGAAAATGTTATACACGTTCCTGGTGCTCAACCCCTCGTGTCTGAAGGACAACTTGAACGGCTTGGATACAGGTGGAATGTCCATCCCGATGACACCAACTTTTTGGACAACCGTCGGGGCTCCACCTTATCAACGTTCTGGAGGGGACTCAGGAGATGGCACAATGTACTTCCCAAGGTTTCAGCCTTGAAGGCCACGACAGACTGGCATCATGTGTTCGCACATATTAACAACCACTACGTTCAACGTACCCTCGCACAACACGGATTGAAAGCGGAACTAGACAGCGAGAAATGCCAATCTTGCATCAAGGCGAAGATCACACACAGCCCGACGTCCTCGACAGGGTTACGTCGATCGAATCAAGCCCTTGAGTACTTACATCTAGATCTGGTTGGAGGTCAGAATTCCCTACCACCCGCAACATCCTCGACCGACTTCCCACTTGCCAATCAGTTTTTGCTGGTAGTAGATGAACACTCCTTGTACAGGTGGGCGTTTCCTGTTCACAGCAAGAAGGACGTGTCGATACTGATAGAGACACTCCTTGACCAACTCAAGAATCAGATGGGTCGTTATCCAAAAACATTACACTCTGATGATGCCTCTGAGTTTAAGAGCAGTCAATGTCTTCTACTAGCTGAACGGCGCGGCATTACATGGAGTCGAAGTGCAGGCTACGCACACGAACAAAACGGTATCGTTGAAAGAAGCGTTCGCACTGTCTGTGAGTCACTCTGCGCGACTCATGAAAGCGCAAGCCTCCCCAGCAGGCTTTGGCCAGAAACACTGCAGGGCATCCTATACATTCTGAACAGGACAGCCAACTCAGTGGCCAAAACCTCTCCATACCAGGTGCTTTACGGCAAACTTCCGGATATCAGCCACCTTCATCCTATCGGTTGCCGTGCATTCTGGCCGATAGAAGTGAAAAAGAGGGATAAGATTCAACCGAAGGCCACATCCGGCATACTTCTCGGTTTCCATTCCTCAAACTCCTACTATGTCCTGGAAGATGGACCCAACAAGCGTGTCATCTCGCGACGTGACGTTACGTTTATAGATAGTGAGTTTCCCCTAAAGTCGCAAGTTATGGCTCTGAAAAGTCGGATGGAATTTCCCGTCGCCCAGGCGCTTTCCGGACCTGAGAAGGATAAGTGGCTGGAAGCCATGCACAAAGAAGTACAGACCCTCGAGTCGTTTGACTCATGGGAAGTAGTTCCAGCGCATTCAGCTCCACGTCGACCGATGAACAGCAAATGGGTTCTTCAAAAGAAAGAAGATGGGTCATTCAAAGCTAGATGGTGTGCCTGCGGCTACGACGAAGAGATACACACAGATATAAGCGCTGAAGTCTTGAATGGCGTATCGCTCAGGATGATGTTAGCCCTAGCCGCCTCGCGTGATCTGGTGTGTCATCACATAGACGTTAAGTCGGCATTCCTCAACGCAGACTTGGACAATCCGGAGTACATAAAACCACCTGCGCACATGGGCTTCCCTAAGGACCACGTACTCAAGCTGAAGAAAGCTGTATATGGTTTAAGGTCTGCACCCAAGCGCTGGCAGGAGACGCTGAACAAACGTCTTGTGGACATTGGCTTTACACCATTGAAGAATGACAAGACGATATTCTTCAACGGTACAACTTGGATTGCGGTATATGTCGACGACATGCTCGTTATGTCCAAAGAAGTCAGTGATACACTTGACGCAATCTCCAGTTTGTCTAACACCCTTCAACTACGTGATCTCGGTCCAGTGTCCTCCTTTCTCGGGATTAAGGTGGAACATTTGCCTACAGCATTAGGCATTAGCCAGAAGCCAAAGATCGAGAAGTTGGTTGAGAAGATGAATCTCTCTCAGTGCAGAGGAGCATCGTTACCGATCAGCAACGACAATCTCATCGATCAGGAATCTGAGCCACTCTCGGAAAGCGAACACGAACGGTATCGAAGTATTGTTGGGTCCCTGCTCCACATTTCATTTTTTTCGCGACCAGACATATCATACACGGTGATGAGACTTGCATCAAGGACACACAATCCCACGACCTCGTGTCTCCAGGCACTTAAACACTGCTTGAGATACTTACACAGGTCGAAGGATTATTCACTTGTGTTCCGCAAGAATCCCGACCATGATATTCAGGCGTCTACGGACAGCAGCTGGGGTAACAATGTCTCCCCACACGCTATTTCAGGCAACGTATTCACGATAAACGGGTCAGCGATTATGTGGAGGGCGCGCAAGCAGACCCTTACAGCGCAGAGTACCTGCGAGGCTGAGTATGTCGCTGCAGCTGGACTGGCAACTACGGCTACATGGCTAAAGCCGCTTTTTGAAGAGGTGTTTCAAATCGAGGAGGAGGCGCCGATTGATACGCAGATGGACAACCAAAGCGCATTGGCGGTTGCCAACGGCTCGAAAGTATCCACGCGTAACAGGCATTTCCTCATCAAGCAGACATCTCTGAGAGAGGCGATACAAGCAGGTGTGATCAAAGTCACATATACTCCCACTGATCAAATGATTGCGGACGGGCTGACAAAGGCGCTGCCCAAGGCAAAATTTGAGGAATTCTTGTGTCGATTAGGCATGAGAAAGGGGGAGTGTAGTGATGCATAGTTTCAGCCACACTGTGGCACAGCCACGTGACCGACCCACATCACATATTTATACCTAGTCCTAGAATTCTCTGTAGATAGATTAAAATGAATATATTCTCTATGCAAAATCACCACAACATTAACGTACTTGCTTACTAATTCATCAGCCAGCTGCTAAAAGGGCGAGAGATAGGCATCCGATTACGCATGTGGGAGTGAGGCAGCGACAGACGTTGAGGTATAGACCCGCATATTGCTCGATGCAAAATCCTGTTATGTGCATCGAGCTTAGCAGTCCTAACTGCTACTCATGATAGAGGTGACGGTGACAGCGATATAGCTGACGATGAGGCTATGCGAATCAAGAAGCAGGCAGCTAAGCTAGCGAAGGCGGGGAAAGGCGTGTGTTACGGCCTAACAAGAAGGTTAGGATCAATAGGAAGGAGACAGATGCACCTGAAAAGTGACAGAAGAAGTAAGCAGCCAGGGAACAGTGCAAGAAGATCCAGCAAACCAAGATGGAAAGAAGAAAGATGGCAAGGAACACCAAGAATAGCATGGGCCGCGGAGGGAGCGAGAACGGAGAGTAGGAGGACAGACAGAGATGGGGCTTAGGCTGTTTAGGCGCACTTGGCAGCTCATGGGTAACTGTGATTGCGTTGCGTTGAAAACAACCTCACGTAGTATCTCTTGGGGTCACAAACCTACTTGCATATGGTATCCTTGTATGTGGGTTTGTGTGCGTCTATAGTTCCTGCATGTATCATAACGCATATGTGCCTTGATACTACTACTAATATGCAATGGTCTGTAATAATAGATAGTTGGGAACTGATCCAACGGAGTTAACACTCCAGACAAAATTGTAGCACAGCCTGCAAGCATATTATCAATCACAACCTTTACCCATGGTAATATGGCCTGTTGTTTTCTCTCTCTTATCTCTCTCTCTCCTCTTGCCGCTGTCACCTCTTCTTTAGACACTTGTTCGAGTCTTTTCCCATGGCAAAAAGCAATAATCATCTTACCTTCTGCTCGTGCATTGGAGCACGTCCCCCAAAAAAGAACACTGTGGGTAAATTAGTTCTACTGATAAAATTTGCCGTCCGTATAGCCACTTGAAAAGCTTGGACAGTCGTCTATAAAGGCATCGGAGCGGAGGAAATTGAACAAACAAAATGCTTAGCCATCACGTAATATACAGCTTCAGCGTCTAGGAAGTCAGGAAGTCATTGGCAAATAGCCATAGCACAACATCATGTGTCGTGTTTTCTTGTGGCCAAAGCATTAATGCCCATCTTAAACAGTCCTATCAGGGTAATGCCGACATGGCGGAGGGTATGTCGTGCACCAAACATGACCAAGAACTAGATCGATAGTCTTATGGTATTGTAAAGATGGAGATGGCGCCTAAAAAGCACCCAGGGTGTCTCGAATATAAAAAACAGATCGGTCCGCATGTTCTATCAGTAAGGCTTTTCAAACCACCATCCTCTCTGACAATCAAGCTGATATTTACCTTTGGAACATCCTAACCATTGTGCCTCTCTCCCGCCACTTGCGCTCTTATTCGATTCTACTTGCCCACCATGAAATTCGGCCAGACCTACTCTCTCATACTTGCTGCCGCTGCCACTTCTGTGTTTGGCTCTCCCGTGGCCGAGAGCCAGGCCCAGGGACCTTCCATAATCAAAGTCAAGCTAGGTGCTTATGGCTTCGAGCCACATGAAATCCAGGCTGAAGTTGGCGACTTGATCCAGTTCCACTTTGGCAAGGGTATTAGCTCTGTGGTGCAGTCGGATTTCGATACCCTTTGCCAGCCATTGGACGGCGGCTTTGTGTCTGAGACCTTTACCGTGGACATAACATCTAGTAATGGAGAGAGCAGCCACGTCTTTGAGGTGCCCATCACCAACACCGATCCTATTGCTTTTTACAATGGTGGCAAGGGCAAATGCAATCTCTACGCCTATTTCGGTGTTATCAATGGCGTTGAGGGGACTGACCAGTCGTACCAGGCTCTAAGGGCCAAAGCCAGAACATCTGGATCTAAGCAAGTCAGCCGTGACCCTGGTGAGGCTAAGGGCGGTGAAACCAAGCCCAACCCCGATTTTGTTGAAGAGGACAAGGAGAACCAAAAAGAGGAAGAAGATGAGGAAGAGGAAAAGGACGAGGAGGAATAGAGGGGTACCTTGCTATGCTAGTAGACCGGGACTAGGTTAGAAGAGCGTCCTTTGTGATTCTGGACAAGTATATACATAATAACCGTGCTTTACGGGTTCCTTTCTGAGCGAGCTACTTTTGTGGCGCCTGCGCTGCTGATGGATACGAGTATAGAGTGCACTGGTAATGGCAAGCTAAGGTGCTATGATTGATGTATGACAGCTGGAGCAAAGGGGACTATAGTGGCGGCAGTTTTCCATCAAGTTCCAGTCCTCAGGCTAGAATGTCTGCTCCTTTTGTTATCTTGCGTTATGAGGAAACATATTACCTGCTAGCTAATGTAGGCTAATTACTCTGTAGCGAACCTTGCACCTTGGATTAATGTACCGGTGCGTAGTAGCATAAATCGTTTAAGCGGGAAGGATGCGAGACCTGAGCTTCGACAAGATAGACTGACTGGTCTGCGCCTGTTGTCTGCTGTCCATTGGTCTTGGAGCGATTGTCTTTTTTGTGATGTATTTTCTGGCGGGTTCCTTTTCCTCGTACTCGCGCTGCAGCATTAGCTGGTAAGTTTAGATTGGCCGAAAAGAAGCGACCGTCATAACTATGGCGGCGGATGACTGAAGCTGGAAAACGCTACATGTCACGCGACCACCTGGAGTCTTTTTTTATTCTGTGGAGAATCTGCCTCTAATGGGGTTAAAACTGGGTAAACCGTGGTATAAAATACTACATAATTGTGCCTATTAATAGGGCTTAACTCCTTAAGAAGTTAATGGAAAAATTAATAGGCTTCACAACATGGGGGAAAGGTCTTGGAAAGCCTAGGGAAACTGCCTGCCTAAGCAGATACGCTTAATAGCATCAGGATATGGGTCTGTGGATCTGTGGGTCTGTGGGTCTGTATTGGTATTGGTAGGCGACCCCTACATGCGCCCCCTACCAGGTTTTTTCTGGGTCATCTAATAAATTAATTTATCATCTTGCCTAATTAAGATTTTGACCCCACACCAGCGATGCAGATGCAGCAGATACACCACACCAAAACCAGATACATCAGATACATCAGCTGGAGATCGAGGCAGGCAGACACTTTAGCAGACGCTTTAAATTCTGTAAATGCAAACAACATAGCAGACAGCGTAGCAGACAACGTAGGATTAGAGACATGGAAGTGCCTGACTTTCAAACATTTACTCAGCCGGCCACAAGTACGAAGTGTAAGCTGTCTGGATTTGAGAAAGTTGGGCTTACGAAAAGGAAAGCTTCAAAATGTAGCAAGTATCATCAGGTTGGCCATATGATAACTTCGAAAGCCAGCCCTCTTAGGTATTCAGAGCTATTAAATGTATAATTTTCACTGCATTGTTTGTTTCCATCTGCTGCTACTGCTGTGTCTTGAGTCTACTTGCTGGTGCTGCCAAGGGCTCACGAACGTAGTGAGGGGGGCGCATTTAGGACCGCCAGCGGCAAAATCTTGATTAGGTAAGCTAATAAATTGATTAGATAATCCAAAAGGGGGGGGGGCATGTAGGCGTCACCCTATTGTGTCGTGGGCTAAATTCTCATTTGAACGGCAGCACTGTGCAAGCTGTAACTCTTTTTTATTTTCCTCTTTCAAATCGACATTATCTGCCCTAGCGTTGCCTACTTCTTGCACCTTCGCTTAGGGCTTGACTACTGCGTGTGCGTGTGCGTGTCCCGGGAGACAGCGATGGGTGTCTACCATGAGAAGAGTGACGTTGTGCAGTGCATAACCTCCTCGTGGTCATGTCACATCCATCAATACTCTGTCATATGGCATTTGGACTCCCAACAAAAGAGTAATGGCTTTTGCCCGTGGCCATCCCATCATCATGTGACTGCACGCCTATCTACCCGTGTCTGTGGCTGGCCATGAATCTTAGGGTTGGGTCGGACCCATCAGCATCTGCCTGATATCCTAGTGCGTATCGCTGCCGGCTTCGTTCGCTCTAAACGTCCTATGACGCATGTTACATCTTGTCTACTTGGGCTTCTGTGGTATTGGCCACCGTTTCTCGAGCAATGATCCTAGCAGTAGGCGGAAAAACTAGACTGATAAACAAATGGCCCATGATAGTTGTCCTAGTCTCTTGTGAAATGGAGCCTCGGCAAGCAGGGACGTTGAAAGAATTGAATCAGCACTGTATGTAAATGGTGCATCTCAACTGTCTAGGACTACAGGCTCCTTTTTACGCTTGCCTTTTGATTCAGCCGCTCTCTTTACTCCTTTTCTCACTGGTATACTTCATTGTTCCTTTGTGACTCGGGCCGCCGGCGGATGGAAATGATGTAGCCATATCGTGATGAGATAAGGGCATGGCCATGTTGTTGGCGAGACCGAGGTTACTTTCATGCTGTGCATTTCACAGGGCTCGAGTTAATGGGATTGCATGCTCTATGCTAATGAGCACTGAAAAGACAAACAGATGAACAGGATATAATCAGCTTACCCGATGGTGCCTAGATGAGAGAGAAAGCCCCCTAACAAATTCTGATCCTAGGATCATGATCTTCTAAGGTGAGCTTGCAAGAGGATGTCTTCGTCGAAGCTAATCTCGATCTAGAGTATCGTCACAAAGAGGTGGCGGAAAAGAAGACTCGGCGGCTGATAAAATCCTTTGCCTTGTGGATGATTCTCCTAGGCCGTGGTTGCTAAACAGACTTGTACCGAGGAACTGACTCGATGCATTACACACCTTCGCTCACTCACTGTCTTTCCCGAAGAACCCACGCCGACTGCAATCATTCACCTGTGCCTCGAGACCAACGATACCCAAAGGGCAGTGAACCCAAGTCCCGCAATCACGACAACCATAATTGTGAGGGATATCAAGCAGAAGGATAATGATCGCCAATGTCATTTTGAGCTGGTGAGCATGTACTTCTGCAGCGCAAACACTGTGCATGGCTTTTAAGCTATCCAGAAACATTACGTATATTATCTAAGGCCATATCCCGTCGCGTGCAAATGACAGTATTAGTGCGTGCGTAGAGTTTGACTTATTTACTACTAGGTTTCCCTCCAGTTTGTTTGGACTAAGCCTTTCCAGCCTTCCGGCTCTCAGGCCACCTCCAGTTCGTAATTTCATGGGGATCTTCGCCGTTCTCAAACGAATAAGCCTTCGCCTTGGCCCTTGACTCCAGTAGCGCCTGTTTTGCTACCGCCCCGGCCTCTCCCAGTTCCTCCTTAATGTTGTCAATAGCGTCCATGGCCAAGCTAAAGCGGTCAGTTCTGTTGCGAATCGCCAGCTCAAGCGGGGTGTCAATGTTGCCCTTTTCGTTGTATCCACGCACATGAATGTTGTGCGAGTTTGCCCGATGGAAGATGAGTCGGTGCACTAGCCACGGGTAGCTATGGAAGTTGAAGATGACTGGCCGGGTGGCCGTAAAAAGTGTTATCCACTCGACGTCCGAGAGGCCGTGTGGATGGACTTGCGGCGCAATCAGCTTGAACAGGTCGACTACGTTGATGAAGCGGATGCGGAGGTTGGGTAGATATTGAAGCAAAAGATCAACGGCAGCAATGGCCTCATGCGTGCTGATATCGCCACAGGATGCTATGACAAGGTCGGGCTCTGCCTTCTTTGTGGCTTGGTTGGGGTTTTCCGTGCCGTTGTCTGTGCTAAACTGTGGCCAGATGCCAATGCCTTTGGTGCAATGGTCAATGGCTGCTGGCATGTCAAGATACTGCAGATGATCTTGCTTGTCAGCTACAACCACGTTGACGTAGTTTGTGCTCCTGAGGCAGTGGTCCATGACCGAAAGAAGACAGTTGCCGTCGGGTGGGAGATAGATGCGAACAACTTCGGGGCTTTTGTTGACAATAACATCGAGGAAGCCAGGGTCCTGGTGGCTGAAGCCGTTATGGTCTGTGGGAGGCTAGTTAGAATCTTTCTTTCTCTTTCCTTGCATCTCGTCCTGTGTCTTGTTTCCTCTCTCGCATCTCACTTCTCGCTTACCTTGGCGCCAAACAACGGCCGTAAGTAAAATGTTTAATGACGGTACCTTGGCACGCCATTCCACCTCAAGACATTTTTCTAGCCACTTGCAGTGCTGGTTCACCATTGAATCAATAATGTGAACGAACGGCTCATAGCTGTTGAGGAGGCCATGGCGGCCAGTCAAGACATAGCCCTCTAACCATCCCTCGCACGTGTGTTCTGATAGGATTTCCATCACACGGCCGTCATGGGCAAGGTTGCCGCCATCCTCATCCTCAAGCAGGTACTCTCCCATCCACACCTTTTTTCCGCTCTCATAAACACGGCCTAGCTTGTTGCTTTCTGTCTCATCTGGGCCAAACAGCCGGAACGATGTCGGGTTAGCCTTGATGACATCGCGGAGAAACCCACCAAAGTTGGCCATGCTTCCAGCGAGATTCCCGGCCGAGACCTTGACGGGTATGGCGTAATTGCGGAAGTCGGGCATGTCAAGCGGCTTGTATAGCTCCCCCCCTCCGTTAGCAACCGGGTTGCCGCTCATACGTCTTGGGCCATCGGGACACAGTTCCCGAAGTTCGTCCGAAATGCAGCCCTTTGCAAGGAGTCTTCCGGGCTCGTAGCTCTGCATCCAGGTTTCCAGGAGCTTCAGGTGGTCGTGGTTGGTGAGAGGGTCTGTGATTGGCACCTGGTGGGAGCGCCAAAAGCCGCTTAGATAGTGTTGATCAAGCTTGCGTGGTGCTGTCCAGCCCTTGGGCGTCCGCAGGATGATCATAGGCCAGCGGGGGCGCACTACTTTGCCTGTCTCGCGACACTCTTGCTGGAGTTTGCGAATCTCGTCAACGCAATGCTCCATGGTGCTAGCCATAGCCTGGTGCATCGAGTTGATGTCGTCGCCCTCCACAAAGTAAGGGCGCCAGCCATAGCCAACAAACAGGGCCTCAAGCTCTTCGTGAGAGATGCGAGACAGTACCGTAGGGTTGTTGATTTTGTATCCATTCAGGTGAAGCACTGGCAGAACGGCGCCATCAGTAATGGGGTTGAGGAACTTGGTGCTATGCCACGAGGTGGCTAGAGGGCCAGTCTCAGACTCGCCGTCGCCAACAATCG
Source organism: Ceratocystis lukuohia (assembly GCF_044167205.1). Classification (NCBI taxonomy): domain Eukaryota; kingdom Fungi; phylum Ascomycota; class Sordariomycetes; order Microascales; family Ceratocystidaceae; genus Ceratocystis; species Ceratocystis lukuohia. Next base: position 3,210,060 of record NW_027263524.1, on the reverse strand, counting down.
TCAGCGCGATTAAACTAGGGTTGTCGAAGACGGCGCCAAAGGCATGCGAGATGGAGTAGCCCAGCTCTCCACCCTCGTGAAGCGAGCCGGGGGTCTCGGGTGTAGCATGGGAGCCTATGCCTCCCGGGAAGGAGAACTGCTTGAAGAATCGCTGCAGGCCCTCGGGTCCACGGGTCATGGTGGGGTAAACCTCCTCGTAGACGCCCTCTAGCCACGATTGAGACAGGACAGCAGGGGCGCCGTGGCCCGGGCCGGAAATAAAGATGACATTGAGGTCGTGCTTTTTGATCAAGCGGTTCATGTGCATCCACGTAAAGACCTGGCCAGGAGCAGAGCCAAAGTGGCCCAGCAGGCGTAGCTTGAGATGCTCTTTCTCAAGCGACTCTTGCAGGAGTGGGTTCTCGCGCAAATAAATCATGCCGAGGCATAGGTAGAGACTAGCTTTGAAGAAGTCATTGTACTTGCGGATCTCATCACTGGTCAGAGGGTTTCCCGGAACTGATGTTCGAGCTTTACCAAAGCAGGTGATAGCAGCACCCGGAGCAGAAGAGGCAAGATTGTTACCAGGCATATTGTGCAAGAGAGACGATGAACGGATTGGTCTAACCATAATACCGGTTAGAAGGTTTGCGGTTCAGAGAGGTGGGTACAAGCAGGGCCAGAAGTGAAGAGAGAGAGAGAGAGAAGGAAAGCAGGCCTATGATTTATAGACACATAGGCGGGAGCTGTTCCGCATTTGCCATGCCAGGATAGTAGCGCAGCTTTCGGTGGCCGATGTCATCATTGCTTCATTGGTCTATTACCTTGCCCCTTGGGCTGACGGCTGAGCTACGAAAAGAAGATGTCAGAGGCACCAAAGACAGTCGGTTGCAGCATACTGATGGCGACATGCTTATGTGTATGATGTGAGGAGAGAGCTAGGTGCTGTCGTAAGTGGTATAAAGAGCTTGGGGCTTATGCCCAGAACGGGGCATATGTTTGAGGCTATATTCTTACTTCGGTACTGCGTAGGCCGATTACCTAATAAGCTCCGAATTCATGGCTGCGGCACTAATACAAAGCAGTTGAAGATCTTCAAGGAGTGCGATAGAGATATATGGAGAAGCAACCGCCTGAAGGGCAGGGTAGAGCAGGTTAGAATGCAACCAGGCCGAATAATTACGCATCAAATCGCGGGCTTGCCGGATACAGATACATGCTAGGCCGATTTCCTTGGGTTATGAGACAAATTCAAAGACACATAGCTACAGACAAGGCTGTTCATGTGTAATCTAGAAAGCGTCGCCTTGAAGGTAACATGTTCGCACCCGAGCGATTCCCTCGGCTCAGGGACACCTTCACTAAAAGCCGGCACAAACTCCACCGTATACCACTCCCATATACAAGCCCAAGCCCACATGAAGAGCAGTATCGCCGGATTAAGGTCAATTAGCTTATGCTTACTCCTGATACGCAGCATGCCATTGAATATTCACAAATCACTCTCATCCTCACAATCTCTCGCTCCCCGCAAGACTTGAGCTTGAGTGAATGTATATGTATATGTACTAGCCGTATCCTTCGCCAGAGCTTTCTTTACCATCGCCGGCCATAATGCCTAGTTTCCGGGCAGATATTCCCTGATCGTCTTTGCCTTCCCAGCGTGGCCATCCCTATTCGGGTACCAGGGGCCGAAGCCAATCCTTCCCCGTATAAACAGATATTAGCGGCCACTCTGAGCCTACAGCCCCCAACCCTCCAGTTGTTGATAAACTAACTGCTGAGCAGCTTTTCACATGCCCCAGAACACTGAAAGTAGCTCACAGCGGGGTAGCCATGGCGGGATCGGCGGGGTTGGTGGGGTTGGCAGGGCTGGTAGACGAGATAGATGGCATTGTGGGTTTGTCAAAAGAGGTCACGATGCTGCGTCATGGCGAGTTTTCTGATCGCGGCACTATTATTTCGGCCAATGGGAATGCCGTATTCACAGCCCATACATGCGTTGTCTAGTAGACAAAAGTGTGCCAAGCAAGACAGCTCGATGCGATCATCCGTCCTCGTTCCTCCACATGAAGGCAGGTGTCACACCGCTGGAGCAGATTCTGCACACAGCGGTCGCACGGGAGCTCATCAGATGGCACACTCTGGACGACGCGCACCCACTCTCCGGACTCAATGAACACAGAATGGTACGAGTACTAACAGGCAATCTGGGGGCCTGGCAATCAGGGCGGCAATGCTGTCACCTGGGGGCTGGGTTGCGCGTAGGTTCTTTCTGTCGCAGGACTTGTACGCACTGCTCTGATTGCTATGATGTAGTGCCGGGGAGAAATACAAGCAGTTGGATTGTTGACCATAAATGCAAGCTATTTGGTAGCTGATGTTACAGTGCTTTACAGCGGCGTGTAGTTGTCAGTGACCTAAATCAGGGTTGTCAGGATTGCTGACCCTGATACAGTTCGCCCAAGCATTAGGGTTAATATCAGACATCAAGGGTTGCCCATGTGTTTGATCTAGAACATGGCAGTGATGTATATATAAGAGTATTCCTGTTCGCACCATAATAGTTTCCTACTCGCACATGAAAATCTAATGCCCCACTTAACTCCAAATAATTGAACCAATCACATGGCCAATTTGACAGTAATCTGGCCAATAAAATAGTCATATAAGTTTTTAAAGTGGAACCAAATTTGAGTAAAGAAGCTAAAAAATCATCAGTGAAATCTAACCCCCACCTTCTAAAGTCTATATGACTTATAGAAGTTTATGGCTTTTTCATCGTGAGAAGAGCAGTTTTTTGAAGCCTGGGACTGTCTTCAGGCTGAATTCGGAGATCAGTCAGAGATTATTGCCTATATGAAACGTGAATATTGGCCAGTACGTCAACAATGGGCAGGTTGTTTTATCAAGAATATCAGAAACTACGGCCAACGAACTACATCTCCTACAGAGTCAGCACATCGTGAGCTGAAAAGCTATTTGGTCAGAGGTACTGGTGACTTGAAAAAGGTTTTTGATGTTATTCAAGAGCTTTTGAAAAATAAGCGAGAAGTTTTTGATGCAGAAGTTTCTAAGCAAAAGGAGCGTGTTCGACGAAGTCACACAGCAAATTGGCTTGGCAATATCCCTCGTCAAGTAGTATCATATGCCTGTGTTAATATTCTTGCTAATCAACACCGCTATATTGCAGGCGTACAGGATTCAGGTCTGCCCACTTGTAGGCCTTTTATACGCTCTTGTTCTGGCCTTTGTAGGAAGCAATATGGGTTACCTTGTGCCCATGAAATTCTGGCAGAAAAAGAGAGAAAAGAAGCTATTGTGAAGGACGAAATTGATTCGTATTGGTGGCTAGACGACAAAACCACTGAGGACAACGATATATTCTTGATTCAGGAGCCAGAAGTTGTTCAACGTGGGCGTGGGCGCCCTCGAAACACTGCAACCTTCAGTCAAGATGAAATAAGTGTCTTTCCATCATCTCAGTATGTCTACGAAGGTCAAACAATCATCCCGTCACCATCCCCTGTTATACAGCCGAATCCAGACCAAAGCTCCCGCCGTACAACTGCTTCAATACAGCGCCAACTCAGTCAATGGGAGTATGGCGATAGCCTTGCGGCGATGGACCAGCAGGATATGGAGACAATTCAAGGCAAAGGAAAGACGGAAACACGGCAAATGACACTGACGATATCACCAAAGAAGGCACCACAAGAGGTATCACAGGAGACACTGCAGGAGGGACCACAGGAGGCAGAGGGACCACAGGAGGCAGAGGGAGGGAAGGAGGCTACATACAACACTCGGCGCAAGAGGCCCAGAGTAGACTTTCTTGAATTGAGGAGGAAAGGGATGTTATAAAGTGGGTCTAGTACGACTATTTGATTGGCTCAATTATTTGGAGTTAAGTGGGGCATTAAATTTTCATGTGCGAGTAGGAAACTATTATGGTGCGAATAGGAATACTCATATATAAACCGGCTGAGATCCGCTCCTCAGACTAGACTTAGATAGATACAGAACAACTTCAATAATTACTTATTCCTTCTTCCTCTTCTTCACAGAACATTCAGTACGTCCTCCTAATATCTACTGTTAGTAGTTAAATGTAAATGCTATCGTATCCAGTAGTGGTCATTTACTTGAGTGAACGTGGAAGAAAAGTGATGCGACGACTAGGGCAATATACCTAAATTCCATAGGCACTTTCTGAAGGCGAAGGCCTCCTATCTCTGTTTTTTATTATCGCATGCCTCTTGGGCGAAATGTATGTTACATATTATGCATCGCTTAACAGCCATGCATATGGTAGGGTAGGGCCACGGCGAAAGTAATACGATGCTTGTAGCCCAATAAATACTCAGCCTTGGGCGGCAATACAAGTTTCCCCGCATCTGGAATCAAGAATGCTATAGTATAGACAAAGCAATCACAGTTTTGACTCATTCATTGTCCAACTTGATCTTCTTTCACTATTGCAATACACGCTTCTGAGAGCCGGAATTATGAGATTATTCAACAAAGTTAAACGTCACTTCCCAAGGAGAAAAGCGCCTGTTTCAAGGCCAGTTTCAAGGCCAGGCGAAGCTGCGTCACCGACAGTCTCCTCATCTGTTGCAGTACAGCTAGAACCCGAGCAAGCACCATCGCTATTAGAGGCCGCGACGCCTCCATCACCGCCCAAGCCCGAGCCAGTAGCATTGTCCACTTTGCAAGAGAAGATTTGGGGAAATGCATATAAAAACTCGAGATTGAAAGAGCCAAAGTTAGTGGCGGCGTTCGAGAAGATCATCTTATCCGAGTCCGACGACGACGAGACAAGCGTGGAACCCACCGATCGAATCGAAGACAAGGCGACAGCAGAACTAAACGTCACGTCTTCTCAAATGAGAAAGTTTGCTGAGCAAGGGATCGAAAAAACAAAGAAGCAAGCTGCCCTAGTGCAAGGAACCGACCATGGTTTGCGAGCAGTGCAGGCTGTGATGGGAATCATGGATAGAGCTCTCCGTGCTGCCCCAGAAGCTGCTGTTATATGGGCAACCGTCTGCCTTGGAATAGAGGTTTGTGATTGCGATTTGTCTATGGAAAAGAACACAAAGCGTGCTGTTGGTGGCTAACATTGCATAGGCCCTGAAAAACCCCATCACCGAAGCAGTTGAAAACCGCCAAGGCATCCAGTATGTTTTAGGCAGAACAGAGTGGTATTGGAACCTCACCAGCTTGCTTCTTGACGAAAATAAGGGACATACAACTACAGTCGCGCTACGAGACACACTGGAGAAGAACATCACGCAGCTCTTCGAAAAGCTCCTCTTGTATCAAATCAGAAGCGTTTGTCTCTACCATCGCAGTCCAGCCGTCAATTTTGTGAGGGACATGTTTTTGATCGATGACTGGCCAGGCCAGCTCAATGACATCAAGGCAACCGAAAATACTGTGTTGCACGATATGGAGCAGTACAATACTCAAGAGATCCAAACGCAAATTCGTGATCTCAACAACACAGCGTCTGATTTGCAAGTCAGTCTTGAAAACATCCGTATAGCAATCCAGAATCAAGCGGACCAACAGGAAAAGAGGCATCACGACAAAGAGGATAAGAAGTGCCTTCGAGACCTCTACACGACCGATCCCCGAACAGAAAAGAAGAAAATCCAAGATAAAAAAGGTGGCTTACTGAGAGACTCTTACAAATGGATTCTTGAACACAAGGACTTTCAGAAGTTCAAAAACGAAGCGGAAAGCCGAATCCTCTGGATCAAAGGGGATGCTGGCAAGGGCAAAACGATGCTCCTTTGTGGCATCATCGACGAGCTGGAGTTGGATCCGTCAACATCACCCTACTATTTCTTTTGCCAAGCCACGGGTGGTGATCTATTAAGTTCTGCTACATCTGTACTACGCGGCCTTCTTTTTGACCTGGCACGTTGCAAACCACACCTTATCAAATACGTACGGACAAAGTATGATCCCGTGGGGAAAAAGCTATTTGAACACGAGTCCGCTTGGTATGAGGTCCGAGGGATAGCAACTGAGATGTTGAAGGATCCAAGCCTGAAGAATGCCATTCTAGTCGTCGATGCCCTGGATGAGTGTACTGTGGATCGGAAGCGTCTACTTGACTTCATCACCAAGTCTTCCACTGCCAAATGGATTGTATCAAGCCGTAATTGGCCGGATATTGAAGAGAGTCTGAATGATGCCAAGCAAAAAGTCAAAATTCACCTTGAAATAAACCAGGATTCGATCTCCGCAGCGGTTGACACTTACATCAAATTCAAGGTAGATCAGCTTGTGCAGGAAAGGAAATACGACGATGAGATGAAGGCCACTGTCTTGGATCATTTGCAGTCAAATGCTCATGGCACCTTTCTGTGGGTGGCCCTGGTTTGTCAAGAGCTCTCAAATGAAAAAACACGCAAACGCCATACCTTGGCTAAACTAAAGTCGTTTCCACCCGGGCTTGATGCTCTATACAAAGAAATGCTGCAACAGATATCTCAGTCAGACGATGCTCAGCTTTGCAAAGACATTATTGCTAAAGTCTTGATTGTATACCGACCCATCACGTTGGAAGAGCTGCATGGCCTTGTTGAAAGACTGACTGGTGTGGGCATGGAAGAGGTGGAAGAAGTTATCAAGTCATGCGGGTCTTTCTTGACTCTTAATGACAATGCCGTCTCCTTCGTCCACCAGTCAGCAAAGGACTACTTCATGGATCAAGCATTGGACCAAGTCCTACCCTCCGACATTGCGCACCAACACCAAACGGTCTTCATCCGATCAATGGATCTGCTCTGCGAAACTCTAGAACGCGATATTTACCACCTGAAGGCTCCAGGGTCTCTCATCGATGAAGTTTCTCCTCCTCATCCTGACCCATTGGCTGCTATCAGATATTCCTGCACATTTTGGGTTGACCATCTTCATGACTCGCTTATAAACGTAACAGAAAGTGAAAATGATAAGATCTTGGCCTTCTTCAAAACGAAATATCTCCAATGGCTAGAAGCTCTTAGTCTGTTACGAAGCGTCTATACTGGAGTACGAGCTGTTGGGAAATTAGAATCTTGTCTGGTAAGTTGCTATGCATTGAGAGGATTCACTTTGAAAACGCAGGATTTAACATTGTACAGCAGCAAAATGCATCAAAGCACCTTCAAGAAATTGTCAAAGACGCCTACCGATTTCTCCTCTCGAATGCAAGAGTTATTGAGATTGCCCCCCTGCAGGTCTATAGTTCAGCGCTCATATTCAGCCCTAGCAACAGCTTGATAAAGCAAATATTTCGTCACGAAGAGCCAGGTTGGATCAAGGTAAAGCCAAGGGTTGAAGAAAATTGGGATGCCTGTCTGCAGACTCTTGAGGGCCATACACATTTCGTGACATCAGTGGTGTTCTCCAAGGATGGACAGCGACTGGCATCAGGGTCTGCTGACAACACAGTCAAGATCTGGGATGCGACTTCTGGTGCATGTGTGCAGACTCTTGAGGGCCATCATCAAGAAGTGGCATCAGTGGTGTTCTCCAATGATGGACAGCGACTGGCATCAGGGTCTTGGGACAAGACAGTCAAGATCTGGGATGTGAGTTCTGGCGCGTGTGTGCAGACTCTTGAGAACCATGATTCCCGGGTGACATCAGTGGTGTTCTCCAATGATGGACAGCGACTGGCATCAGGGTCTTGGAACAGCACAGTCAAGATTTGGGATGTGACTTCTGGCGCGTGTGTGCAGACTCTTGGAGGCCATAATTCCCGGGTGACATCAGTGGTGTTCTCCAATGATGGACAGCGACTGGCATCAGGGTCTTGGGACAGCACAGTCAAGATCTGGGATGTGACTTCTGGTGCGTGTGTGCAGACTCTTGGGGGCCATAATTCCCGGGTGACATCAGTGGTGTTCTCCAACGATGGACAGCGACTGGCATCAGCGTCACAAGACAGCACAGTCAAGATCTGGGATGTGACTTCTGGTGCGTGTGTGCAGACTCTTGAGGGCCATGATTCCCAGGTGACATCAGTGGTGTTCTCCAATGATGGACAACGACTGGCATCAGGGTCTCTTGACACCACAGTCAAGATCTGGGATGCGACTTCTGGTGCGTGTGTGAAGACTCTTGAGGGCCATCATTCCGGAGTGAGATCAGTGATGTTCTCCAACGATGGACAGCGACTGGCATCAGGGTCTGCTGACACCACAGTCAAGATCTGGGATGCGACTTCTGGCGCGTGTGTGCAGACTCTTGGGGGCCATGATTCCTGGGTGACATCAGTGGTGTTCTCCAATGATGGACAGCGACTGGCATCAGGGTCTGCTGACACCACAGTCAAGATCTGGGATGCGACTTCTGGTGCGTGTGTGCAGACTCTTGAGGGCCATCATGATTTGGTGGTATCAGTGGTGTTCTCCAACGATGGACAGCGACTGGCATCAGGGTCTGCTGACAACACAGTCAAGATCTGGGATGCGACTTCTGGTGCGTGTGTGCAGACTCTTGAGGGCCATCATTCCCGGGTGATATCAGTGATCTTCTCCAATGATGGACAGCGACTGGCATCAGGGTCTGCTGACAACACAGTCAAGATCTGGGATGCGACTTCTGGTGCGTGTGTCCAGACTCTTGAGGGCCATGGACGTTACGTGACATCAGCAGTGTTTACAAATTATGAGCAGCAAATAGCATCAGGACTACTAGCTAGTCAAGCTTCTTTGCCTCACTCTAGATCCTACACATACAGCCTCAGCGACGATTACATCTGGATTATGGAGAATGCTCAAAGGATCCTTTGGCTGCCGCCATCTTGTCGGCCTCGAAGATTCACAATAGCCCACACCAAACTTGGGCTCGGTACTATCTCTAGCCGCATCATAATCATGGAGTTTGGATCCGGAGACTGGCATCAGTAGACTATCATGAAGGCGAAATGTCCTGGATGAAGTATCATGTCCATTGTATTATAGATTACATTTTCCACAACTATAGGCGTTTATTTTGCAAATTCAGCTCTTGTTTCACAACATTTTGACTTTTTTTTATTGATCATATGTAGTTTTGGCAACGTAATTCACAAGCGAACAGGACACTCTACTCAAGTTTTCACATTCCCATCCTTCAACGCACTTTGCCCAAACCACCAAGAATATTTTCAAATTCTAAAGATGCCAATCTCGTTCTTGCCATCGCGGTTTCCATGCATTTCGCAATATGAAAAAATAGAAAATAAACAGGAAATTTGTTACTTTTTTTAATAGCGGGCAACGCCCACTACATAAGCTTATTGGCATTCCATCCCTCATCTCCAGCTGTGAGGTAGATGCTTTTAACTGAGGAGATTGCTATCTAACTTTGTCGTCATGCTACCACATGTCTAGACTGTCTATCGTATCAGTCATGTTTAGATACCCTACAAGCATGGTAACTGCTTGATATCACCAGTATTGGTGGGCGACAGCTACATGTGCTGCCCCATTTCTTCGATGCGGCGTCTCCCCTAGTCTTGGTGCTCGTAAAAAAACAAGTGCACTGCATAGCACTACTCGCTACCACATCTTGCAAGTCGGCTCCTTGACTGGGCAGTTAAAGGCCCTGAGGAAATCCTCGCTGTTGGCCAAGGTGCCAGCGGCACGTGCCCAGTCAGGTGAATGAGAATCGTTAAAGATATGCCCAGACGGTAAATCATACTTGCTGCAGAATCGATTTATGTAGGAGACAAAGAATAGTTGCTCACGGTTGAAAAATTCGAGGCCAGGTAGCATTTCACCACCCTTGTCCGCTGCATCAAGCTTCTTCCATGCCTGATAGGAAGCCAAGAGACCACCGGCATCGGCAATGTTTTCGTTCAGAGTAATCTTGCCATCGACAAAGGTTTTAAATTTCCCCTTTTTCCTATGAACGAGATTGGAGTACTGGTCGACGAAGCACTGGGCCTTCGTGTTGAAAGCAGCGTTGGTGTCTGGAGTCCACCATCGTAACGTCTCGGTGTAAACACCATTCTCATCGTAGTAGCGACGCTCAGAGTCAAAGGCATGGCTCATTTCATGACCAACAACGGACCCATAGCCACCATAGGAGACATATGCAGGCGCTTCAACGTCAAATATAGGAAACTGCATTAGGCCAGCAGGAAGTATTATCTCATTTCCAGGACCCTGGTAGTATGCGTTGGCTACATTGGGGTTATTTTGCCATATATCGCGATCAAGAGGCTTTCCTAGATATTCCCATTGCAACTTGTATTTCATTTGCCGTAGAGAAACTTCATTCTCGAAAAGAGTGTTGTCGTTAATTACAGAATATCTGTACGCATGGGCCAGCTCATCAGCATTGGTGATGTTAGGGCTGCTGGTCGAATATCCAATTTTCTGCCGCATATTGTATAACTTTTTGATGGCAAGGTCGGCGCTGTCACTGTCCATCCATTCGGCTGCTTTGAGCCTCTCTGTATAAACTTCTTTGAGATTGGCCACCATTTCCTCAGTCATAGTTTTAGCAGCAGGAGAAAATGCCCTTTCGACAAGGAAGCGGCTCACAATATTTCGAACGGAACTTTCAGTGTAGTGAATACACTGAGTTTTGCGATCATCCTCAACTAACATACTGTCGTAGAAATCATTCAGGGGCTTGAGAATATCAGAATCGATAAAGGTCCGGTAGCTCACAATGAGATGCCATCTGAAGTAGGACTTTAGCACATCCGGAGAAGCCTTTTCCAGGAGCTTATGAAGTGCATTAAAGTAATTTTTGTTGTGCACTATTACACGGTCGACAGACACACCCTCAGGAGCAAGGGTGCTGACAGTGTCTTGCAAGCCAAGCTCCGGGACTAGCTTAGTAGCCTCTTCTAGGCTCATGGAACCATACCCGTCCTATAGACTCAAAGCAGAGAGGATTAATATGTATTTCCACCGACTATTAATGGGCAAGTAAGGGAGAAAAACAAACCGTGGTGCTATGATTTTCCCCTTCTGATGGCAACAACATGGCAATAGTCTTTTCAAGTTTGAGAAGATGCATGATGGTTTTTGGGGTAGTCTCAGGGTAAAGGGTTGTCAGAATCTTCTTCACGACAAAGTAGTATTTTTCAATTGTCGATTTAGATTCGAAGTCACTTTGTAGAGGCAGGCCAAGGTTTCTAGGGCCGGCAAAACCGATAGCAATGTAGTCGGGGTTGGTGTCATCAAGTTGAGGGCCAACCACAGCCAGGCCATCGGTATCATGTTTCAGCAGAATGAGCAGGGCGTCCTTGGTGGTTTCGGCGCCGTCAATCAAAGCAAGGACTTCCTTAAGCGGCTCGATGCCACGGCTTTTGATGGTTTCTGAGTCCATACAGGAATTATATACGGCCTTCATTTTGTAAAAGTTCTTGGCGTCTTGGGAATTTGGGTCTATGCCAGTAGGGAGTGGCCCCTCGACAATCTCATGTATGATTTTGTCGACATGACGTTGAATGAGCTTAGTTGTATTAATTACTTCCTCATCGGATCTCAAGCGATGCTTTCGACGCCAGCCACCACAGACCATTTCTTCAAACTCATTGCACGGGTCAAGATGGGCGTAGTTGGGGGCAAGGTTAGAACTGAACTCTTGCGCAATGCGCTGGCAACTAGGCGTATTGCAATAGCCAGGAGTGAGGGGGGTTTCATCGTCAGCTGCGGAAGGCCCAGTCTGGGCATTGATGGTATGGGCGAGTAGGCCTGGGGCCAGGACGGCGCCGAGTCTCATGATAGTGTTAGCCAAGTATGTGAAGCAAAAGGAATGACAAACGAAGGCAGTGGAAGAATAGGGATATAGGGATGGGGAAGAAATGAAACACACGGGGGAAGAGAGTGTGTGTGCGTGTGTAAGAGAGAGGAGGGGGTAGAGAGATAGAGGGCAGTCGGATATGAATGGCTAGTAGGGCAAGATAGATGGACATCGTTAGCTAAATAAGCTTGATCAACACGATCAAGCGATGTGCCAGATTATACCTCCTACAGGGATCTGGGTTCCTATCCAAGGAAGACAGTAAGAAGGCTCATTTTTGGCCGATCTATATATTGTCAAGCTAAAAATAGCTTTGGAATTTTTACACCAGCCAGCATAAGAAAGGCTGGCCAGAGCGTCTTTTTTGTACCGAATAGTATAAGTAGAGAATAGAAGTGCTGTAGAATTAGCGATGCTGAGGTCTGCGTGTGGTAGTAGCGCCTTTCAGCTCACTAGTGCATCGTGAGCGCCGCAAGAGATGAAGCCAGAACTGATGTAATGCATATAGTAGAGGCGCGGAAGCTATTCGCAAGAGTTTGCACAGTAGTATTCTCGGGTGGTTTGCTGGTTGTTCAGGACTCTGCCTAGATTGGCCCCAATATGCGGGCAGGGATAGTTAGTTATCTGCGCATGGGTCGCTGGAATATGCCTACTTACATGATGGTGCTCCCTAGCTTGAGTGCAATATGGAACAAAAGCTCGCAGACTCTTGCAACAGCTAAGCTAGATTTCGCAGAACAGCTCTAGAGACTACGTAAGCGGAGAAAATTCAACTAGGCTTCACGCATCATCGGAGAATATATTGGAGGGTTATTAACCCTTTGAAATACCAAGATTAAGGCGTCTCTAGGGTGGTAAGTAGGGGAGCCGTTATGCCTGCCGAATTTTCTGCTCTCATCAACGCGATGAATAGTATTCATCTTTGCTACTCTTATAATAGGTGGCGAGCACTTATGGGTTCGCCTCTATCGATACATGGGATGGTGTCTTGTTCTCTTCACACATACACACTATGTACGCGACAAGCCAAGTGCAGCTAGTCAGTCTTCGCTAGTATGTACTACATCTTTGCATCGTCTAGCTCTATCACTTCTACCTATTGTATGCAAAGCAGGCGTCTAACATCAAACCAAAGGCTGATGTCTGCATTAATAGAGCGGTTGTATCCACACATAAGCTACCTAATACCCTTTCTCTGAGGGGTCGCCCAGGTACTGACTGACTTGGCTCTAGAGCTGCTCTCAAGACTGCCGATGGCGCCTTCGTCGACGACGAGTTCTATCCGCTGCGGCTACAGTCTCTTCTTGCACAAGCATAAGAACCACGCAACGTGAAATTCCTGCAGGATTCCTAGGCTGATCAGGCATTCTGAGATTGGCGGGAGTCTATACTCGGAAGCCTTTGTCGAGTGTTGCGAGACGTCTGGTAAAGAGAAAAAGGTAGGCGTGTTGGAAAGAATCGACATCTAGCATGGAAAAGAGAAATAGGAAGGGCGGCAACGATTGTTTTGATGGGCAACTCTGGTATTGGCCTACATAAAATGAAGCCGGGCTGTTCGGCTCTGGCAAACGATGGTTATAGTGCCTTATGGATAGTTCTTGGTAAGCATAATCTATCCTTGAGAATAAGCCTACTACAGAGTGCCAGCTATGGCAGGCTGGGTAGATGCCTACACCATGCTAATACCATAGCGTCCTCACAATAGTAGAGGTACCCTGTATCAAGCTTAGCTAAGGTTTATAGTTACATGCCAAAATCTGGCTTGGTGATTTTGTTTGCGCCTTGTTCACAGCGCCAGCGACATTCCTCTACTATACACCGTTTTTCATTGCCATTTATTCACGGGATCTCTATAGTCGAGTCAGCATTCCCAGTATTGGAAAGGTCTGGCTACACCCTTGGCTAAACGGGATATACCCTGGTCTGCCAGTGATGATGTTTGCTGAATCACCTGCTCGCTCCCTAGAACACTGTCTAAAATGGCTGCGTTTCTGGCGATGCCGAAGTTACATCAGCGCTAGAGGGCACCACTTGAGTTGCGAGCAGCAGTAGCAATGGTGATGAGTGCAATTGTTATAGAGCTCATCAACAAACACTTAATGACGGCACTGGTTCGTCATGACTAGCCGATCAAGCTAATGCAGGCCCAGTAACAGCCAAAGAGGTGGGGGATTCCCCGTTGCACACAGGCATGTCCTTTTATTCCAGAGCATAGAGGGTCTTTCATATGCTTTGCAAGATTATGCATCTCAGCACGGCTGCAATAAGCTTTGCAAAAGTAAACAACAGCTGCTACCCCTAGGGATCATGCTAGCGCTTATTTGGGATGGCGGCCAGGCAGTGAAGAAAATATATGCCCCAATGCTCTAAAGTCTACCGAGAAGCACCTAAAGAGCAATCAGTGCCAGATAGGAGGCAACACGGCCCTGGCCTTGTCTCATTGTGTCACATGCTTTAGAGCCCCTCCCATCGCGGGCTTCTTGTAGAATACGACGGGCAATACTTTTGAGAGTTGCGCGACTAGGGGGGACCTGATGTAGAAGCACCGCGCTATAGTCAAGGACCAAAAGAAAGTCGCATGATATGAGGCTCTCTGCACCAAGACGTCACCCTTCGAAGCGAGAATCGGCCAATGACATAACACGAAAAGACTTGACTAATCAGAGTGAAAGCACAACTCAATATGGCCACGCGCTGTAGCAGTCTCATATAACCTCGTAATTCTGGTCCGCCTCTTATGTTAGTATCTTGTTGACTGTGTGAATTGTTCCGAGCTCTCCCTAAGTTAGCGGTGCTTGGATGCGCAGCATTTTAGGGAAGCCGCACAGTGTAATCTATTGCATTACGTGGTAACCTGTGGAAGGCTCTTCTATGCCCATAGTATGCATTGTACTTGATGTCAATCAATCTTCATGGCGCTTTGTCTTTCTCCAGTCCATTAGCGCTGCTACTAGGTGCCTGGTGTGTCTGTAGTAAGAGGAGTAACAAGAACCTAGCCATGGCCGCCGTTTGTATATTGCTAGCTCAAGATGATTTTCGAGACGAACAAATGCAAGGTGAACAAAGACTGTAAAGCTACCTAAAACGAATACTCAACAAGTATGTTCTGTAGACTCTTGCCATCAGTGTTGAAAGCTAAGCCCCATGGGGCTGTGTCATTTCTCCGTTTTACTCCCGCTGTTGTTTGAAACAATGTTGCACTAAGCTGTAGCTATAGGCATCATAGGACTTTGCAACAGCTTTGCACGAGAGTTTGCCGAAATTCTCATTATAGGAATGCTCCCTACTGTCCTGTAGTTAGTATTTGCTTTGTGCGATATAAGGCCATCAAGAGATATCATGTCTACTAGCCTCGCTCCCTTTTATTTGTTAAAGCTCTGAACATCTAGGGTTGCTTAAAGTTCGTGTTTCTAACCTACTTATCCTCTAGGACGCCATTAATCAAGACATTTTTCAGCGGCACCACAAGCTCCAGCCTCCTTTGCACTTCTATTTGCAACTAATAGTCTGCCGTATTGTTTGCTGTTACTTGCTTCCCAGAGCCCCCCCGTTACCAAGATCTTTAGACATTTGTGTAACGAAGAGCTGTCTTCAGAGTTACAGCACATCCGAGCAAGAGCAGAGATAATGTCAGAAAATGGAGGCTGCCTAGTTGTTTTTGCTGTTTTGGAGATGATGGTACTGATCGTGAGGGCTCTGTGAATGGTCGTGGCTACTTCGCTATTGTTGAGCTTTGCGACTCTATCCCAATTCCAATCTTGCTACACTCTATCGAGGGAGGAAGCGACAAATGAGTATATGGAAGCCCCCTATACGGATTCCCGCATGTGAATATCAGGATTAGCGCAGATACTCTCCATGTCTTATTCAGTACCTCTATTGCTAAAACTACACCGACTTTGTTAGCTATATAGTCTACTAAATAGAAAATATATCTTTGTTCAAACTTGGATTTTGTATTATGCGGTATGAGGTACTCTATTGTGGGAATTATTCGTAAATACATGATAAAGGGGCATTAGGCATCTTGGGCGATAATAGAAAAGAGCATGTCTTTTCCTCTACACGGGCAAATTCAATCTTCATCGCTCACTGATTCTGATTTCAATTCTAGCTTCTGCACTCGGTTCCGAGACCGCGTAGCCGCGGCGTGGACTTTGGAATGGAACTTGACATCAGGGGGATGCAGGGGGTTATACACAACTCCACAGACACTACACTCGTTGAATGCAGGTTTGTTCGTCAGATTCAGCGTCGTCTGAACAACAGATGAAGGTGCAGAATTAGTTTTCGCTTTTGTTGCCTCAGAGCCTTTTCTCTCTATGGAGGGGCTTGATGCAGGGCTGCTAGTGGTTTTCCGGGTCGCGTCAAAGGCGATAGGCTTAAGTCGAAGTCGGCGGTACGATCGACCTGGCGCTTTTGGTTTTGGCAATGACGAATACGCAGGAGGTGAGGAAGCAATATCATTATCATCGTCGACAGTATATGAACCCTCGTTGGGCTCCGAAATAGGGTTTTTCGGTGTAGTCGATGGTGCCACATTGCCATTGAATCCCGGAGATGAGTGCCGCTGGACGGGCTTGAAATACCCTAAAATAGATGCTTTGGTTGGGCCCTTTATGGACTCAGAAACAGGCGTACCAGATGCGGAAGGTGCAGTACTGTTGCATTTCGGGAGAGGAGGAAGTTCATCGGGATCTAGAACTGAAGCTGGTGGAGGTGACGATCTTTGTTTCTTGCTGCATGCATGATGAGAGGACACGTCAGAGGCCGTACGTTTCCCATATGTTCGCGCCGGGCGTCTATAAAGCAGGTTAGCCCCGTAATTACTAGGCAGTAGCTTCAACAATAACTGCACTTACGCGCGTTCTTTCTGTCGTGATAATAGATTTGGGAAAGTCCTGGATAAGATGAACGTGTTAATGAGATATCCCCACTTTCATGTCACACGTCGAAGGAAAGCCACTTACGTAAGTTCAGGCGTATTCGTTGCCATCACGTTGTGTTGTCAAAAGTGTTTGCCCCGGAAGCTGTGTATTTCCAAAAGGCACAGCACGGGACATCGTCATCGTTATCACATTTTGTCCACAGCTGCGCGTCGCCCCACTTTCGCGTCCCTTTCAGCCAATCTCATACCACGCGTCATCACGTGATCAATATAAGCACAATTGCGTCGGATGGGACTTAGGAAGCAACGGAGCTTTAGGATAAAGTCTAGATGATGTTTTGAGGGAAATAATAGCATTTCTGTATGGCAACTTTTCGCAGCGGGGAACCTCACCCAACCTCTATTTTTCGCTGGCAAGGACACGGCGTCGTAGCGAGAATTCTGCTGTTTGCTGATCCACATCTGCCGTTTGCCCGCTTACCGTTTGCTCAGCAATTGCCTGTTTGTCGTAGTTATCGCTGTCTTCGACACCCTTTTGGCCAATAGTCCACGTCTGGGTAATAGATCGGACCTCCTTTTTTCGCTGATCGGACTTCTTGCTCTTTTTTTCACTTTTATCAACACGCCAAACAAATGCCGCATAGACAGCAACTTCTGTGATTGCCACAACAATCGCACCACCCATTGAAAGGGCTAGACGAGCCGGCGTGCTC
This sequence comes from Ceratocystis lukuohia, assembly GCF_044167205.1. Lineage (NCBI taxonomy): Eukaryota > Fungi > Ascomycota > Sordariomycetes > Microascales > Ceratocystidaceae > Ceratocystis > Ceratocystis lukuohia. The sequence goes on along the minus strand of NW_027263524.1, from coordinate 3,192,732 downwards.
CACCACCGTGCTACAATCCAGAGAGTAGCAGCAACACCCGCAATGCTGATGAGAAAGTTGACAATGAGCATAAGTTGACGTTGTACTTCCTCATACGTATCCTCTTCATCGTTGCCGATATCCTCATTACGTGGCCGATTGACTTCAGCAAAGGCAACTGCGTTTGGGGATTGGTTAGAGAAGGCTGCGATCTTGGAAGGGTTTGTCATGCGCTGGTACTTGCGCTCCTCCTCTTCCTGGCGCAAGCGCTCCATGAGTGCCTTAAATTCTGGTGACTATTCGTGTGTTAAAAATTGCATTTCTACTATTCGTCAAAAGAGACTCAAGTGACATACCTGTTCAGGCTTCGGCGGGGGAGGCGGTATGTAAACCCGGGAGCCTTGTAGCAACTTCTCTAGTGAAAACCCCGTAATGCCATGGCCAGATATTTCCTCCCATAGCTTTAACACTTGTTGATGGGTAATAGGCTGGCCTTCAGTTGGAGATGTGATATCAGGCTGCAGCAGGACGGCACTTTCAGTAGTGTTGTTGTTCGTTTGGACTTCCTTCTGCTCTTTCAAAGGCAACTTCTCCAAAGCCTCCACAATAGTCGGTGTGATAGTGAGAAGTACCATGATTATTTTGTCGCTGTCGTTGTTGTTGTCGTTGTTGAAATTAACACAAGCATTCGTAAAATGGAAAGTAGTGGTGGTGTTGAATCTTTTGACAAGTTAGTCGTTTGTTTACAGTGTTTGTACATACATAACAGCACTGTGTCAACTGAAATGGCCGAAACATGGTGCACAAACACTACAACTGTCAAATGAAATGTTTGCCTAGTATTACACAGTAGCGCTCTAAATCCCGCCCACTGGCTGGAAACAGCAAACAAAAAACGTATTTGTACATCATGTACGCTAGCAAACACGATGAAGGCAGCTAGTTGCGTGAGCTCCTTCTTGCTTTGTGAAGTCAAAACATACTTAGCTCAACATTAGTTTTTTCCCTATGAGTTAGAACCTACAACTTCCAAAAAAAAAGTACTAAACCGCTCTTTTTTTTCAACCATTTCGGCTCTTTCCTTTTCCTCCGTTTGTCTGTTTTACTTTCTTCACCAACACTTTCCTCAAGCTTAACCCAAAGATTGACCTAGACTTCAGCCTCTTTCTTTCCTTCAAATCTTCTATTTCCTTTTTTTTTCCTTTCTTCTTCTTCTTCGCCATCCCTCTTCTCTTTCTCTCTTTTTCATCTTTCTTCTTCCTCCTTCAGGCCGTTGTTGTTCTTGTTCAATCAATTTTTCCTTTCTCTCTCGCAGATCCCTGTCACCTCGGTTTCCTCTCTTTTTTTTGCCTTGCCGAAAAATTGATTGCAAGGCACAGCGCTGAACCCACTTCAGATCCTGTTACGTGAACGCTGATTTGGATTCAAGTCAGTTGATTCTTGAGCCTTTGGTTATTAAATCCCTTCCCCAAGCCACCACCGAACCCCAGATCAACCCACTAAAATGTTGCTTCGCCCACGATCAACTCTTGCTTTTGCAAGGCCCTTTCGGACCAACAACTCGACGGGCCTTACCCAGCCTTCGACTGTGCTGGCTCAACATAAGCTGGTTGAACGCTATTTGCTGAACCCTCGCCTCAACTACAAGCTTCAAAATGCGCAGCCCTTTCACTCGACCTCGACTCAGTCTTCGGCCATTGCAGCTGCTATTTCCGTTGCCTCCAAGACAGTGTCCAATGCTATGAAGACTGCCAATATTGTTGGCAACCTTTCCATAGACCCTCTCCGTCTAGTCTCGAAGGAGATGCGAAGCCTGACTGGCAACATTCGCAAACTTCTTGGCACCGGCCACCCCTCTCTCGACCGAGTCGCCAAGTATTACACCCAGTCTCGTGGCAAGCATATACGTCCCATGATTGTTTTACTCATGTCCCGCGCTGTTTCGGTGTGTCCCAAGGCAGAAACCGCTCCCTCTAATCATGACATTGACGTCAACATTGCTCCAAATGAAATTTTGATTGAGGGCCTTCCCGATTCTCCACTCACCAGCTTCATCCCTGACGCACCCGCTGAAATTGATGAGGATATTCTGCCTGCGCAGCGTCGCCTGGCTGAGATTACCGAGCTGCTACATACAGCTTCACTACTTCATGATGATGTCATTGATGGATCTGAGTCTCGCCGTGGTGAGCCTTCGGCCAACCACGCCTTTGGCAACAAGATGGCTGTTCTGGCTGGCGATTTCTTGCTAGGACGTGCCTCAGTTGCGCTTGCCCGTCTTCGGAACCCCGAAGTAGTTGAACTGCTTTCTACAGTTATAGCAAACCTTGTAGAGGGCGAGTTCATGCAGTTGAAAAACACGGCGCAGGATGAAAAGACCCCTGTTTGGACTGAGGACACATTGAACTACTACCTTCAGAAGACGTATCTGAAGACAGCCTCGTTAGTTTCCATGTCATGCCGTGCTTCCGCTCTTTTAGGAGGCGCTAGTGCTGAGACTGTGGAGCTTGCATATACCTACGGAAAGAATCTGGGCTTGGCTTTCCAACTTGTTGACGATTTACTTGACTACACTCAGAGCCACGAGGAGCTTGGTAAGCCTGCTGGCGCTGACCTTGAGCTTGGTCTAGCCACTGCCCCTCTTCTGTTTGCATGGAAGACCAATCCCGAGCTAGGTACTCTGGTTGGGCGCAAGTTCTCTCAAGAGGGCGATGTTACACTTGTAAGTTCCTTTTCTCATCACCGCCAGTTTTGCAGCTGAATACCCATATATGCATAGTGAATGTTGAGGTCATTAAAATATAGAATACTAACGCTTTGTTTGTCTCACAAGGCTCGCAAGCTTGTTCTTGAGAGCGATGGTGTTGAGCAGACCCGTGCTCTTGCTCAAAGCTACCACGACAAAGCTGTTGCAGCACTTGCAAACTTTCCTGAAAGCGAGGCCAAGCAAGGACTTATTAACACTGCTGCCAACATTCTAAAGCGCAAGCATTAGATAGCCCGGCTGGTGCATAGTTTACGCTCCGCAAATTAGGCCGCAATTAGCTCAGGAAGCTACAAAATAGGTCTACGTGAAGCTTATGCCGAGAGTAGCAACCCAGGCTCAATGGCAATTATCCTACAGCGATTGATGTAATTGTTATCAAACCGTCTAGTGGGTTTTACGCTAGCCTAAGAAGAAACTTGGTTCTTTCTTCTCTGTATTTTTATCATGAACCAGGGCAGACCAGCAGCTGGTCCATCTTTAGCTCTGTTTTCACTGACATCATTTTCTTTGTTTTCTTACGTTATTTCTCTCTTTTAACCTCTCTTTCTGCGTTTGGTCGGATTATATTGACATTTTGTTTCCTCTTCTTGTCTTCTTTGGGCTATTGTCTTTGTTTCTATCCCCTTCTGGCCTGACCCGCACCGGTGCAATAAAAAGGGCCGGGATCTAACCCGCTACAGAGCCGCCCACCGCACGTCAATGTTGGAAGTTTGAAAGGATACGGAGACTGAGTCTTGGCGTTGGATTTGTTTCTTTGGCATTTTCACGATGGAGCGGATGGATGGGGTGAGCAAGATGGGATATGGATGGGGAAAAGACGGAGAGACTAGGAATGCCAATGGCGGTTACGGTTTGTTCTTTGTTGGTTACATTGGTTGTCACTATGAGTAGATATGTGGAAGGCGGGCCAGAAAAAGATTAAGATGAAAAAGTGAGTTTTGTTATATATTCCGTTATATATTTTTTTTTATTTTTCTAGCTTGTTGGATTAAGAAACAAGAAAATCACATGGGGTCATGTCAAGCTTGTCTGACAGGCAACAGACAGAGCCTCCTACGTCGGAAACTAGAAAATTCACTTAATCTAGATGACTAATCTGAAGGAGAGGTCGCCTATGGTTAGAATATCGTTCAATGTTGGTTTTTGATGCAAGAAAAGAGGAAAGATAAAGAAGAGAAGAGGGAGCTGAACTAAAAGGTAAAGGACAAAAAAGAAGCACAAAAAAGCCACCAGGCCACGATTTGGGTTTTGGCTTAAGGAAACATGGAGAGGAATGAACCGGAAACATCAACGAAGCAATTACTCGATAGAAATGTGTAGTTACTCGATAGAAACAGGGGGGCTAGGCTGAAGGATGCTAGCATAGCAAACTGGGTGAAGCGGATAACGTAAAGTAACACGATTGTAAGAGGGGTAGAGGCCTAGAATGAACGAGAGACAGATTTGGTTAGCCATTGACGCTGAGTCTTGTGGGTGTGGACTATAGTGGGGAATATTGAGTCGTTGGTTTATTGATTGGTTGGTGGGAACTTTGAAACCTTCGGAGGCGGCCGAGGGAAGAAAAAAGAGAGAAGATATGATAAGATAGAACAGACAAAAACAGGCCAAAAAGCCAAAAAGACAAAAATAACGAGAGAAAAAGGAGAAGATTTGTGGGACAGGCGTAGAAGTGCTGAAATCCGGGGAAGCAAGGCTTGAGCCGAATAGAAGGAGAGATAAGAAAAAAGCAGGTGAGAGAGAATAAAAACAATGCCATGGGCATGGGGACTTGAAAGGGGAGATATGGGATTTATGCTCGGCAGACAAGAAGCTAAAGAGTAATATCAAATAACATACGGTTGATAGCGAGCGACTAGTGGTAGATCCGGAGTACAAGAAAAGAAGTGTTATAAAGTGAAGCATGGTGTGAGTGATGGGTAACGCCCATTTTCTTTTGTCTTGATGACTACCTACCTATTCAGCTTGTTTTAAACAGGAGAGATCGAGTAATGGAAACTTATCAGTCGGGGTTATTTTCCCTTTTTTTGTTTATCTGTTCATGATTTTTGCTCCCTCTCGAGTACAAGTCGGATAGAATAGGCTTGCAGCTAGTAGGCACTAGAGCGTGTCCAATAGGACAAGACGGGTTTTCCTTTTTTTTGGCCATGTCGAGATCCTCCGGTCTTTTTCTAGCGTGCAGCATTTTATTTTTTTCCTACTATTATTTCTAGCGTTTATGCTTCTATCTACAACAAGTACAGCACTATACTTGTAGTGAGTCAATCTTTGTGTACCCCGGGCTTGACACACTGGGAGCCTCACCGCTTCCTGATAGGCTGGAGACTCGATATCAGTAAAAGGTACCCAAGGTAAAAAAGACAGGGGGATCAACGTTGAACAAGGCCCAGGCTTCACGATAAGAGCAACTGCCAATGCAAACCAAAAAAAAAAAAAGAAAAAAAAACAATATTGAGGGCGGTAGAGAGAAATCTGAGCACAAGGTAATTTAGAATGCTTTCTCTATCTCTCGTCAAAGCCTCGGTACATCATAGTTTCTTGCCGACTATTCTAGTCCCTCTAAGTCTGCTTGTTTTGCCTTTTTTTGTGTGTCCTTGCTTGTTGTCTCCCTGCAAATCTCAAACTCAATTTCCCTTACTCGATCGAGTTAATGGCAAGATAAGTCAAGTTTTAGGTCCCAAAGATAAGAGTTTTTCCCTCCTTTTAATCGTTACTTTTTATCGTGCTTGCTCTCCACACTCTCGTCCGCCCGCCCAGAGAGGAGGAAATGAGAAAAGTCCGCCTTTTTCTCTCTCTTTTCTTATGGAAGACCATCTGATACAGGTAGGCAGAAAGACAGAAAGGGACGAGAAGGAGCGGCTTTGTCTAGCTTAGCCTTGCCTGGCTTGGCTTGGCCACCCTATCTCTCTATCTCTTAGTTCCCGGTCTTTTGCTGTGCCCTTTATTCCCCTTAGCGTATGTCCTCTCTGGGTGTATGAAGGCGTAGATGGGCGTGTATGAACTTGGTGGGCGTGCTGGCTTTCTGTTCCTTTATCTCGGAAATCCCTCTTCGTATAATAACTGCTGGTCCCGCCTTGTTTCCGTCAAGTGCTCCTATGTGTTTTTGTCCTTCTTCTTTCTCCTGTTTCTTCTCTTTGTCTTGCGTTTTCTTGTTGGTCCTTTCTCAAAGTCTGCCACTTAATTGATTAGCCTGTTTGTGCATAATAACATCGTCATCGTCATTCATGATATATACTCTTCCTTGTGCTTAGCTCACTGCTATCCCATCGGAAAACTCACTGACATCAACATCTCCTCATCTCTCCTCATTTCCCATACTTGACCCCCACGATGGCTGCTCTCAAGGTCTTCGCTTCTTCCCGCGCAGTCATCACTACCGATGACGACACTCTGCTTCTAACCCCAGCTACCATTGTGGTATCTCCATCAACTGGCAAGATTCAAGACATATACACTGAGCTGCGGCCTGCCACCGACTTCCCTGGCGCCGACTACACCGACTATTCGCCGCAGCTGCTGCTCCCCGGCCTTGTCGACGCTCATGTTCACCTCAATGATCCCGGCCGTGCCGAGTGGGAAGGCTTCTTCACTGGCACCCGCGCTGCCGCCTCTGGCGGTGTTACCACTGTTGTCGATATGCCCCTCAACTCCCTCCCGCCCACAACCACTGTTGCTGGGCTGCACCGCAAGCTGGAAGCTTCGCAGGGTCAGTTGTGGGTTGATGTCGGCTTCTATGGCGGCGTTATTCCTGGCAATGCCGATCAGCTGCTGCCTCTAGTCGAGGCAGGCGTGCGAGGTTTCAAGGCATTCATGATTGAGTCAGGCGTCGATGAGTTCCCTGCCGTCAGCAGTTCTGACATCCAACTAGCCATGAACACTCTCAAGGATGCCAAGACCACGCTCATGTTTCACGCAGAAATGATCCCGCCCATATCCGACTCTGTTGGCGATGCCGTCCTGCACGCTGACCCGCCGCTGGCCCCACACGGGCCCCTCGACTCATACAACACATTCCTTGAGTCTCGCCCGCCTTCTTTTGAAACCTATGCTGTCGCGGAAGTTATCTCCCTAGCTGCCCAGACACCCCAAATACCAGTACACATTGTCCATGTCTCGGCAATCCAGGTTCTGCCGCTCTTGCGCAATGCGCGTGCCGCCGGCATCAACATCACAGCCGAGACGTGTTTCCACTACCTCGGTTTAGCCTCAGAGTCCATTGAAGATGGTGATACTCGCCACAAGTGCTGCCCACCTATCCGCGAGCAATCAAATCGTGATGGCCTATGGGAAGAGCTAGCACGTGGCGAAGACTCATGCTTACGCACTATCGTTTCTGACCACTCCCCATGTACACCCGAGTTGAAACTGTTGCCCGATCATCTTGACGTCTGTGCACCAACTGTACGCCATAGCGACTCGGGTGTCGATGTGCGTGGACCGCTGGACCGCCTAGAGGAGTTGACAGCGACCAAGACTCCGCAGAGCCGTGGCGACTTTTTTGCAGCCTGGGGTGGCATTTCCAGTGTTGGTCTGGGCCTACCAATTCTCATGACTGACATCAAACAACGCAAGTCACCGCTGACAATTGTCGACGTGGTCCGCTACTGTGCGCAAGCTACCGCCAAGCAAGTCGGTCTGTCGCATGTCAAGGGCGCACTGAGAAAAGGCATGGATGCGGATATCTGCATTGTCGACGATGAAGAAACCTGGAGCATGAACGTCGGTGACATGAAGTGGAAGAACAAGTGCTCGCCGTGGGAGGGCAAAGAGTTTACGGCGCGTGTCAAGGAGACTTGGCTGCGTGGCTCCAAGATCTATGTCCACGGAGGTAAGAACAGCGGCTTTGAAGAGGGCAGTCCGACAGGTCGTCCGCTACTAGAAAGGCGAACTGCTTAAATCGAGGGGACAAAACTGAAGTTGGGGGGATCGAGGCGAGAATAAGAAGCCTATCAGCTAGGAGATCTTCTTTCATATTCTGCTGGTGCGTATCACGGGATTGGTCTCCGTGATGACGACAGACTGCACTGTTTTGCACTGTGCAACAAACATTAGAACAAGACGTTAGGACAGTGTGAGGGTTTAAAGCTAAGGTAAAGGAGGGGAGCACCGAAGGTGAGAATTTGCATCTCGCGTCTAGAATTGCAACAATCTGTATTTGACATGAATAGAATATTATACCTTTTTTTTATGCTGAATCCTCCTTGATTACATGTTCGTCTTAATTGTCTCATGAATCATTATTTCTAGGCAATGAGCACCTGAGCAGCCTTGATCTTTCATTAGGGTTGCTGGCAGTCTATCCTCCCCTCCCCTCGCTTGCAGCCCCCTCGCTTGCAGCTCCCCTCGCTTGGAGCCCCCCTGTAGTTTTCCTCGCTTAGAGAAATTCTTCTGGAAATTGCCTGTTGAAACTTTGAAAACGACTTACAAAAACGAGGCAACTGCTAAACTAGCGATCGCTACGCTTTTTCATCGATCCTATTGGCTGGATAAACTCAAGACAGTAAGGTGACCGTTATGTCAACTGCCGGCTAGGATGACAGCCGAAGTAGTAGAAGAAAATCAGTATCAAGGAAATATCGGGAAGGAGGCCACAAACGCAGTCCCTTCAACACTGAAAGTATTTGGCTTAAATTGCGAGGCCTCTGGGCTCTTTCCTTTCCAATACCAGTTGGCCTCATTTTTTTTTTCGTACTCTTTCCTCTCTTACATCTTGCCTTGCCCCCTCTTAAACCTCACCTCATCAGTTCTACCTTACCCCTATACCCGCTCTTCCTCGTCCTCTTTTTTCTCCCCTTTCCCCTCGTTGTCCCCCTGCTACCAGATTGTCTTGTGCCCCCAAATCATCCTCTGCCCCCAAATTATTGGGGGGTCTCATCCAGAATGTTGCTTTTATGGAGCTAATCTCACACTTGGGCTCCTTGATTTACTTGATCTTCAGCGCCTGGGCCCTCCATGGTTTTCCCTGGACTTTCTTTGGTGATTCTTTGGTTCTTCGGCTCTCCTGGATCGACTTGTCCATCCTTGCGCCTATGCCGATATCCGACTCGTGCGTTGTTTATTTCCCATCATCTTTAAGATGATGTAAAACCCTGTGTCTTCCTGATGGCTTGTTTTCTGTTTTGCTGCAATTTTCTATACTCTTCCATTTGAACAGTTTATTCTTATCTCACAGGCATAGTGCTGACTGCCATCTAATAATGTCATCGCTCGTTGAGTCTGTACATTCCGAGACACTTGACAAGACACTCGATCCTGAAAGTCCTAGCCCTATACCAGCAGAGAAATCGCTGCCTTCTAAGCCACATACAGAGCCACCCATTCCTCAATCCTCCTTGTCTTTTAAAGATGTCCGGCCTGCCAATCTTCAGATACGGAGCCTCGGGGTATCTGTCGATATGACGCCGTCTTGGTCCGATCCCGCTTCTTACCCTGATCTAATCAAGAGTCGCTTCAAGCCCCAATCACAAATCAAACCCTTGTTGCAGCATGTCAGCGCCTCGTGTTGCCCCGGAACTCTGACTGCCATAATTGGTGGCAGTGGCTCTGGCAAGACTACCCTTTTAAACACCGTTGCCGAACGTGTCACTGACTCTCGTCTGATTGTCTCGGGCTGCGTCACGGTTAATGGCCTGGAAGGAATCCATGCTGCCCGTCACGCGTACGTCATGCAGCAAGATGTTCTTTTGCCTTCCTTGACTGTTCGCGAGACTTTAATGTATGCTGCTGCGCTGCGCCTCCCCAAGTCAGTATCCGAAAAGGAACGTGCTGATGTTGTCGAGCAGGTCATCTTGGAGCTTGGCCTGAAAGAATGTGCCAACACTCGCATCGGAAACTCGCAGCATCGGGGCTGCTCTGGCGGCGAAAAGCGGAGGGTTAGCATTGGGGTGCAAATGCTTGCAAATCCGTCTCTTCTGTTTTTGGACGAACCAACTACTGGGCTAGATGCCACCAGTGCATTTCAACTCGTGCGAACGCTGAAGGCATTGGCTGCAAAGGGTAGGACTATCGTTACTACCATTCATCAACCACGATCTGAAATTTGGTATCTATTTGATAATCTAATCATACTAAGCAAAGGAAGCCCTGTGTTTTCAGGGTCTCGCGAATCGTGCGTTTCTTGGTTGGATAGCCAGGGGTTTAGTCTTCCTCCATTTGTCAACCCTGCCGAATACATGGTTGACATTGCTGCTATTGACAGTCGCTCGCCTGAGTTGGAAGAAGCGAGTAGAATTCGGGTCGACAGCCTTAAGTCTGCCTGGAAGACCGAGTCAGATAGACTCTACAATGACATGGCAGATACTTCAAACGGGAAGTCAAACATGGATCACAAAAACCCCACAAGCCATCCCATTCACGAGCATGCTAGTTTTTTAACTCAGATGCGAGTGCTTACTAAACGCACTTTGAAAGTTACGTATCGGGATCCTATGGGGATGATGTCTGCTATGCTCGAAACTGCTCTTATGGGGCTAGTAAGCGGCCTGATCTTTTACAATCTTTCCCGCGATGCTTCTGGCATTCGTTCAAGGCAAGGTGCCTTGTATTCGAGCTCTGCCATGCAGGGTTATCTCATCTTGATCTTTGAAGTCTACCGCATGACTGTCGATATTCAAACTTTCGACCGTGAAAATGGCGAAGGTTGCGTTGACCCCTGGGCCTTTATTCTGTCTCGTCGTGTTGCCCGCTTTCCCACGGAAGATTTGCCTGTGCCGGTGATCTATAGCGTGGTCTTATATTTCATGGCTAACTTTGATCCCGAGATTAGCAAGTTTTTCATCTTTCTGGGAATCTCGGTGCTGAACCACTACATTGCCATGACCTGTGCTATGATGTGTGTGGCTCTTGCAAGAGACTTTCCTACCGCTAGCTTGACTGCCAATCTGATTTATACTTTGCAGACTTTGGCTTGCGGTATGTTTATTCAAATCGACTCAATCCCGGTTTATCTCCGCTGGCTAAAATATATTACATACGGCGTAAGTCTTATATGCTCTCAACCGCAACTTTGTATGTTTTATTAATACTTTTTTTTCTTTATCAACAGTGGTATTGCTTTGGTGCTTATGCCGGAAACGAATTCGAAGGTAGCTTTTATGATTGCCCGTACGATGGCGGTGAGAGCAATCCGTCCTGCGCTCCATACACAGGAAGTGGGATCATGAGGGATTTGGGCTTTCCTCGAGACTGGGTTGCAAGACCTTCTGCAGTCTTGGCGGGCTTTGTCTTGCTCTTTTTGCTTGCTACCTACGCACTGCTGCGTTTCAAAAAGACTACAATGACCATTGCTCGAGCCCGCAACTCCGAGGATGTTGACCTTCTGGATAGCAAAGAAACAGTTGTGATCGAGCCCATGCCAGATGTTGCTGCTATCGATCTGACTCTTGAGAAATTCTCTTTGGATTTGGACAAGCGCTCTTTGCTGGGTAAAAAGCTCCCACGTAAAACTATTCTTCGCTCTGTTGATGCTACGTTTCAAGCCGGCGTTTTGAACGTCATAATGGGCCCTTCAGGCAGTGGCAAAACGAGTTTGTTGAATTCTGTGGCACTGCGGCTCCAGAATACTATGACAGCGCGTTACATACCAACCGGAAGGCTATTATTTAACGGGACTGACCCGTCTGATAGCGTTGTTCGTGCTGTTTGCTCCTATGTTTGCCAAGACGATGATGGCCTGCTGCCATGTCTTACTGTCCGCGAGACGCTCCGGTTTGCGGCTGGCCTTCGCCTCCCTAGATGGATGAGCAGCGAAGAAAAGCAACGGCGAGCTGAAGATGTGCTGCTGAAATTGGGGTTAAAAGACTGTGCCGACAACTTAGTAGGCAATGATTTGGTCAAGGGGATTTCTGGTGGTGAAAAAAGACGAGTGAGCATTGCCATTCAGATTCTTACCAACCCTCGTATTCTCTTGCTGGATGAACCAACTAGTGGGCTTGACGCTTTTACTGCAAGTTCTATCATGGAAGTGCTGAAGGGTCTAGCTGCAGAGGGCCGGACGCTGATTTTGACCATTCACCAGTCTCGGTCGGATATGTTTGGGCACTTTGGAAATTTGCTCCTTCTGGCTCGCGGAGGAATGGCTGCCTATTCCGGACCGGCTGCAGGTATGCTTGAATACTTTAGTAGTCGGGGCTTCGACTGCCCATCCCATTGTAACCCTGCCGACTTTGTCTTGGACCTGATTACGGTTGACCTGCAGCAAGCACAGCGCGAAGAGGAGAGCAGAACAAGGGTTCAGGCTTTAACCGAGGCATGGAAGCAAGGAGGCGGCGTTAGCGATGAAAAGCTTATCCGTGCCCGCAGAACTTTCACCGGTAAGGCCCTGGCAACGCCCGCAGAGCTCGGCGCTATGGTTCGTGCGCCATCCCCATTTTCTGTTGCTGCGCCGCTCTTGATTCACCGGGCCATTATCAACATCCGACGCCAACCGCAACTCGTGATTGCTCGTGTCATGCAAGCCGTGTCTCTTGCTATTCTGCTCGTCCTGTTTTACACTCCTATCAAGCATAACTATCCCAGCATCCAGAACCGTATGGGTATTGTGCAGCAGATTGGCAGTTTTTACTTTAGCGGGATGCTGCAAAATGTTGCGTTGTATCCATACGAGCGCGATGTATTTTATCGCGAGCATGCTGATGGCGTATATGGCGTGACGGAATTTCTGCTTACTTACACAGCTATGGAGGTACCATCTGAGATTGCTTCCGGGACGCTTGCAGGCGGCGTGCTGCTTGTTATGGTAATTGGCCTGCCGCGCACAGCTCTGCTTTTCTTCACCACCTCATTCGCAAGTTTTGGTGTCATTTCGTGTGGCGAGAGCGTCGGTATCATGTTCAACACGTTGTTTAACCACACTGGCTTCGCTATGACTTTGACTTCCGTCGTTCTCTCGCTGGCTAATTCTATGGCTGGTGTGCTGTCTACCGACATGCCTGCCTTTCTTGATGCCATGAACTATCTCTCGCCTGTGCGATATGCAACGCGCATTGTCGCGGCGTATTCGTTACGCGGAGTTAAGTTTACTTGTGATGACACCCAAAGACGTCCCGACGGTCGCTGCCAGATTGCGACAGGCGAAGATGCGCTGGAGCTGTATCATCTGAACGATGACCCAGTGAAGAACGTGATTGCCTTGGCGGCGTGTGTAGTGATATACCGACTGCTGGCATGGGGCCTTCTGAAAGCTGTGAAGAGACGGTGATGCGTTTAGCCGGGCAACAGAAGAAGGGCTCAAGAGCAAATATGTCAGTCATATTCATGTGAATTGTCTGGTTAAGTAAAGTAGATAGATGATCATCGCTGTAATATGGAACAACATGTAGAAAGAAGGAAATAATTAATAATGAAACTTGTGCGTATCTATAAATATAAGGGAACCAAACATACACATTCCCGACGCTAAAAACCGCAAATCACCAGCCATGGCCATCAATGAACAAAAGTCTCTCTCCCACTCCCATGCAAGCCTCACCTATCCCTACTGCTAAACGCGTACTATTCACCACCTACTTGACCTCAACCTCTGCATTACCATCCTCATGCTGCGACTCAACTGCCCACACACCCTTGTCTTGCATTTGCGACAGGAACTTTTCCTCATCTGCCACCGGGAATTTATCATCATCGATGTGCGGTAGCCGGCCCTTGGCTGCCTGGTAATCTAGAAGACACTGTGCTGCAACCGGCACACTCGTGCGTCCGTTAGGCAGCAATCGCAGCCATAGGCGACGCCACAACAGCATGCGCGTTTCGGCTGACCACTTATCCATGATAGTGTGACGTAGAGCTAGTTGCTTCCATGGGATGGAGGCCGGGTCACAAGCGCCGCTAGCGCGCACGGCACCAACAAACACGAGAATATCAGCAGCCGGAGCTGTGAAAATCTGGAGTCTTGGAATGAATAGCCGTGGGCCGACGGATTCAAAGGCTCGCGAGAACCAGGCGCGTAGGAGTGCAGGCGTCAACATGATATTTTGTCGTTCCCAGTTTTGCCTAATCGAACGACGTGGATACGTGACGCCAGTGGCGTCATCGTAGGCTTTTGTGATAGCGGCGAAGTCGAGTTGAAAGCTAACAGGGCGGATTTCACTGTCATCCTCTTCGTCACCATTCGTTGTGGTGGCAGCTGTAGCGTGATGGCGGGAGCGATAGTCGCTTGTGTCCTTGAGCCACTGCTCGTGTGCTTGGGTAAGAACACAGACCACCAATTGGCGAAGCTGGTCGTTGTCCCATGCCTGGCTCTCGATCAAACCTAGGTTGAGTAGCTCGCGGTGGCGATCGCGACAGGCTACACTGCTGCGGCCCAGTTTTTGACCTATTTCAACCCACTGACTACCGAATATATCGTACATGGCGCACAACTGCTTATCATCGTCAGGCGACCAAGGTTTGGGCTCAACTTTTGAGGGGTACAGGCGACGCACACGCAACTTTGCCGAGCAAAAGTTGCGAGTTGGCAGGGCGTCCATGAGAACGGCCCAGAAACGCCGCACAATAACGAGCGATTCACGGGAGTCGACCAGACCGCGAAGAACGGGCGTATACAGAATCTCAGTCATGGCACTATCGCCGAGATGGTTGGTCTGCTTGTATTCTTCAACAACAGATCGAATCGTTGCATCCTCCTCTTTAGTCCACGCGCGGCGGGTGGAGGTTTTTGCTTTGGTGGCGCTCTTCTCTGATGATTTCTTACCATCGTCAGTCGTGGGTGCTACTGTGCCACTAGCCTCTACTTTGGCATTTTTGTTAGGAGGCCGAGATCGTGTGCTCAAGAGAGGATTTTCAACTGCAGCACGTGTGTAGGCGGGTGGTGGAACTTCAGTAATAATCCCGGGGTTATTCTGTAGGGCCTCATACTTGGCCATCATAGCCTGTAGCCCAGCATCGCGTAGACTATTTGCTGGACCAACAGAGCCCGCAGGCAAAGCGGGGTTAGGGGTAATAGGCATGGAAGTGGGAGTGGGAGTGGGTGTAGGCGAAGGATCGAGTGCTTCGATACCATCAGAGGTTTCGTTATTGGTGCTAGTTGTTTCTCTGTTGTTGTCGTTGGCATCAGTTTTAGGGTTGTCTCTTTTTGCGACCTCACTGATAGGAGTGGCATCGCCGTCATCATCCAGCATATCAATAGTGTCAACATAGTTGAAGACCGGCGGCTCTGCTAAATTTAAAGCAACTGCGTTTTTAGCAATTCGAGTGCTTCTGCGTCGTGCAGAATCTGACTTGTTTGCGGAATCATCAGGGTTTTTGTTTGCTGTGGAAGAAGATTGTTTGGTCCTAGGTGTGTCCACAGCTGAGCCTGCAGTAGAGGCCAGCTCAGCCAAATCCAATTGTGAGGCATCTATGATAGGGTCTTGCTGCGTAATAGTCTTGGGAGGGAGAATTGCGGGGATCTCATCATCTAGATTGTCATCGCTGGAATCAATATCCTCTACTGGTAGGGCTGGAGCCATGATACCTGGTAGTTGTTTTCTGACTATGGCATTGGCCTGAGGCCGAGCTGGTGTTACAGGCGCTTTTGCAGCTGAGAGTGGCGTCGGATCGGGGATCTCTTCTTCATCTTCATTCTCTGAGACTATTGGCGAGCCAAGGGTAATTGTCGGCGAAGTAGCTGGAGGGTTCTCATGGCGGGGCTTCTTGGCAATAGGAGTTCTCAACACGGCCATCTCAGTACTGAGTTTCTGGCTGGGGCTAGCGAAGGAACCTCTTCCGTTTATACGTCCTTCAGCTAAGTCAAAGCCTACATCTGAGGCTCGTTTGCGCTTTTGCTTCTGGGATGAGCTAGGAAGAGGCTCTTGTGTGCTAGGAATGATATCGGGGTTAACTGCGCTGGGCTCCACAGCCGCTGTTTTTTTACCGTTACTGTCGTTGCGACCACCCAGCTTTTTGATGGGTGAAGATGGGAACTGCGAAGACTGCTCAAGGGCCTGTGATAACGTAGGTGGCTGAGTGAAAGACGGCACCTGTGATACAACAGGGGGCTGGGCCGAGGGAGGTGTCGAGTCATAGACCTGCGGTTGTGTATTGGTGGCACTGAAGCTGCTTTTCGGTGTGGCTTTGACTTGAGCTTTGACATTGACTTTAGACGTTCGGGCAGTGCTCTTGATAGAAAGAGAGAATCGTTGCTGTGGTGACTGCGGGACATCATATATGGATTTTTCGTCGGCGGGTGGGCTTGATATATTTGGCAAAGATGGAGTATCAAGAGTAGATTGCGCCGAAAAGAGACTGCGGCGAGGCTTCTGCTTAGCTTTTATGGAAACAGGAGCCTCAATAGGGAGCAGTCGAATGTCTACAAAAGGGGCCGGTTTTAGGGTTGTTTCGGCTTCCCCATCACTGTCTTCGATAGCCGGGGGCTGAGCAGATGGAGGGGTAGCGGTCGCATCAGTTGCAGGCTCTTGTGTAGGGGTTATGTCTATATCCATGCGGTTGTCAAGCTGGGGGAGAAGCTCAGGTGAATGTGAGATTTTGCAATGGAGACCACCTATCTCAGGGGATGAGGTTGGAGCGGTGGTAATCCGGCTGGCCTTTGGTGTTGATTCAAGCTCAGGTGATGAAAGGCGTTCGTCAATTGAGGGAGTGGCAGCGATAGGGTAAGAAGAGCCATGGGGAGTGAAAGGCGTCTCAGCGCCACTTTCTTGCGATTCGGGAGGCGGCGAGGGAGTAGAAGCGACGATCCTAGACTTGAGAATGGGTTTAAGGGGGCTACCGCTGACGCTATCACAATCTCCAGCGTCATACTCTACGGATATATCTGGAGTCTCGGCAATCTCAAGCTTTTCATCAGCATCGGCTGGAGTCCCAAAGGCGGTTGTGGTGTCAAGTTCTGGCGACTCTCCACGGCTGTTTAAAGCTACGGGGCTGCCTCCGGACTCTGGCTCTTCGATATCCATTTCATTTGCCGATACTTGGCTCAAGTCATAGTCTACCTGCATATCAGTGGAGTTGAATATGGGTAGGTCAACGTCCCAATTATCGTCGTCTTCATCATCTTCGTCGTTGTTGGTGTCATTATCGTTGGAGCCATAGATACGCGATGAGATGCCATTTCTGGCAAGGTCTATGCTGTCCTCGGCGCCGATGATGTCGTCTTCGTCAAGTTTTAGCGATTCCTCTTCTTCTCTCTCTTTTTCTGACTCTCTTTCTCTCCCATTTTCTTTTCCTCGAGCTATGGCATCAGCAACAAAAGCAGCAGCAGCTGCAGCAGCAGCTTCAACATCAGCCTGGGCCTTAGCTTGGGCTTCAGCTTCAGCTTGGGCCTTTGCTTCCTTTTCTGCTGTGATTTGGGCTTCGGCCTCGGCTTCGGCTTGAGCTTTAGCCTCTGCTCTCTTTTGCGCCTTTTCTGCCTTCCTGCGTGCTTTTTCTGCCTTAGCCTGAGCTTTAGCTTTAGCTTTAGCTTCGGCTTCAGCTTTAGCTTCGGCTGCAGCCTTTGCTTCAGCTTCAACTTCAGCCTTTGCTTTGGCTTCAGCTTCAGCCTCAGCTTTTGCTTTGGCTTCGGCTTCCGCTTTTGCTTCTGCTTCAGCCTCAGCCTTTGCTTTTGCTTCTGCTTCAGCCTCAGCCTTTGCTTTTGCTTCAGCTTCAGCCTCAGCCTTTGCTTTTGCTTCAGCTTCAGCTTCAGCTCGAGCCCTAGCTTCTGCCTTCCTGCGCGCCTTTTCCGCCTTGGCTTCTGCCTTCCTGCGCGCTTTCTCCGCCTTGGCTTGGGCTTTTGCTTCGGCTTCAGCCTCAGCTTCAGCTCCAGCTTCAGCCTCAGTTTTTACTTTTGCTTCAGCCTCAGCTTTTGCTTTGGCTTCGGCTTTTGCTTCAGCTTCAGCTTCAGCTTCAGCTCGAGCCCTAGCTTCTGCCTTCCTGCGCGCCTTTTCCGCCTTGGCTTCCGCCTTCTTGCGTGCTTTCTCCGCCTTCGCTTTTACTTTGGCTTCAGCTTCAGCTTCAGCTTCAGCTTTGGCTTCGGCTTCGGCTTTTGCTTGAGCTTCAGCTTCAGCTTCAGCTTTGGCTTCGGCTTCGGCTTTTGCTTTAGCTTCAGTTCCAGCTTCAGCTTCAGCTTCAGCTTCGGCTTCGGCTTCGGCTTCAGCTTTTGCTTTGGCTTCAGCCTGAGCCCTAGCCTCTGCCTTCTTGCGCGCCTTTTCAGCCTTAGTTTTAGCTTTTGCTTCCTTTTTCAAGCGGGCCCGTTCTTCGGTAGCTTCAGTCTCGGCCTCAAGCCTGGCCTGTTCTTCAGCAGCTGCAGCCTCTCCTCCAAGTTTAGCCTTTTCTTTCGCATTCCTAGTCACGTCTTCCGCCGGTATTTTTTCTCTTTCAGCTTTAGAATTGGTCTCGGGGTCTTTCTCCGTTGCTATACACTCAATAGGCGTATTGGAGATATTTTGTTGGCCTACTATAGAATCACTGACAAAGCCAACGTTGACGGACGCATCTTGATCGTTTTGAGTCTGGGCTTGGGCTTGGGCTTGGGCTTGGGCTTGGGCTTGGGCTTGGGCTTGGGCCTGCTCCTTTAGGAGTCGCTTCCTCCGGCGCGCGCGTTGTCCCTTGGATAATCGGCCGGTGTCGGATGGGATCTGTATAGGAGATAGCACAACTCCGGCTGGTGTTGGTGTAGGACCCGGGTTTGGCGCTACTTGTGATACAAGGGTGGGAGGATCGTGTGGCTTGGACGGGAGGGGATCTGGAGGGTGGGCTGATGTTGCTGATAACTTTTGGGTTTCGAGAATTTTCTTTTGACGCTTGCTGGGAGGCGCGGCGGTAGGTGCAGGTGGGGTAGGAGTTGACGGTGGCACAGTATCCAAGTCTGAAATTGTATGAGACACAACCTCGTCATTAAGAGACTTGCGCTTCTTGTTCTGCTTGGGAGAGGCCAGAGTGCTGACACGAGAAGTCGAGATGGATTCTGGGCCCGAAAGCTTCGTCGCTATAAAAGGAATGGCGGTTATAGGGTACGCAGGATTTGTGGGCATGGCAGCAAGATCAGGCTTAGCGACAGCCAAGGCAGGCGAGCCAAGTTCTTCCTGCTTGATAAAACTTGAGTCGACACTCTTTTTCCTACCCCTATTGCGGATCCTCTTCTTCTTGACAGTTGTATTGGGAGTTGTTAAAACAGCGTCTTCGGCAGACCCAGGTTTCAATATAGACGTCTTGGTTTCCATTGTCGAGATAGAAGCTGGCAGTGATGAGGGTAGCGACGCTGAAGATATAGCTCCTACTGCTGGCTTAGGTGGGTGGGGTATTGGCGGTGGGATAATAGTGCGACTAATAGGGCCCGGGTGAATAGAGATAGGAATCTTGGGCACAGGAACAGGCGTAACACGGCCGGGAAAGACAGGAGGAGGAATCGGAGTGGTGCTAATTCGGCCAGTGTGATAGGTCCGAATGGGGGGTGTTGCAGTAGACGAAACTGGGATAGATGAAGCTGCAGGAGAAGCGGAAGAATCAATCTTCTTCTTCTTCTTCTTGATAGTCAGAGGCGTGACTGCGCCACTGATGGTGTTGTGCAGAGCCGGCATCGCTCTGGCCTTAGCAGGCTTCTGGACATGGGGGGAGGAAGTTGGCATAATAGAAGAGTGCTGAGCCAAGTGTGGATAGAAGATGTGAATAGAGCGAGAATCGCCGTGGAAATGTCTCGAAGGAGGGATATCGAGAAACAACGGGAACGCGGGTAGGAGATCTGCAGAGGCCCGGGAGGCACCGACAGCAACGTCTTCAACTCCGATGTTGATGCCGATGACTTTAGGCCAGACGTTTTACCATGAATTGTTTGCGACGAAAAAAAAGCGGTTGCGACAGACGCAAGACGGGAAGGAGTTATTGATTCTCTAGTTGTTTGGCTTGGCCAATCGTGGAAGAAGAGCATCGACGTTAGGTCGGGATGTATGGCGACGTTTAGACATGCGCCCTGAAGTTGACGATGCGGATGAAGAATAAAAGAAAAGAGCAAAATGCAGGTAAGCAGGCAAAAAAAATAATTTTCCAGACGCCTAACAATTGACACCTCCTCTGGCTGTCGCGGGGCATAGGCGTGCTAAAAAGAAGAAAAGAAAAAAAAAATACGGAGGCGGCAGAAAAGGGCGGTGAGTGGATAAGATAAGATAAAAGCTTGTTAGAGCTCAAGGTTCTAAAACTGAGGAGCCAGTCCAGACAGAGACCAGGTTTAAAGTTACTAGGTTGCCAACAAAGAAAGCTCTTTTTCCTCATTTATATTTTCCAACTAGGAATTCCATCCCTCCTTCTTCTGCAACCTTTTTTCCTTTTTAATGCGTTGTGTTACACTAGCACACACAAGAATGCAAATAAACTCGCCATCTTTGTCACCAAGCGAAACGACCGGTTAGCCCCTCTTTCTTGTTCCCTTTATCCTCCATGGACCCCCCTACCCCGAGGGCCATCCTCCGTGGCCACAAGTCCCAAGTCCATGCTGCAACTTTCATTCGCCACAATTCACGCCTAGCCACTGGCGATGCCGACGGCTTTGTCGTGCTATGGGACTTGCTGACTATGCGCCCGGCTGCCGTGTGGCAGGCCCACCAGAAGCCGGTACTAGCCATACAATCATGGGGAAATCGCATCATAACGTATGTAAGGGCTGTCCTGTCTGCTGGTCTTGTCTTCTCTATTTTGTTTCTGTTAACATTCCACTCTTTATTAGGCATGGCCGCGATAACGAGTTGACTGTCTGGAAGCTCTCAGAGGCCGACGAGACCCATCTTAGTAGACAGCCCCCGCTGGAAAGCTCTGTAACGCCACCACGCAACAAGCCCTGGGTGGACTTCGTGATGCCCGTGAACTCAATGAACTTCTGTGCCTTTAGCTGCTGCTCAGCTGTTGCTAGCGAGGAGGTAGACACCTCCAATGAAATATGGTTTGCAGTTCCCAATGCGCTGCAACTCGAAGGCGTATGTCCAGTCTCGCGTTTCTAGCTCCCATGGCATTTCCCACGCTTACTAAAACTATTTCCCTCTCTAGGTCGACCTGTTTCATCTCCCCAGCCAAACTCGCAAACACACCGTCAAGTCCGTATCCAATGCCGGCATGGTCATGGCGACAGCTCTGGGCCATGATGGCGGCCACCTAACGCTTGCAGCTGGCTATGAAAATGGCCAGGCCACCGTTGCGCGGCTGTCTGCGGACGGAAACACGTGGCACCTAGTGTACAACTATACGGCACATAGCCAGCCTGTCCTTTCACTGAAAATGTCAGCCGGACGAGAATTTTTCATCACTACCAGTGCAGACGCCGTGATTGCCAAGCATCCTGTTCCAAAGCCTCTTTTAGCAAGCGAACAGCCCGAAAACTCCAACGTCTTGCCACAAGCAGTCACCGTACCTATCCGCGTGGTGAACACGAAACACGCGGGTCAGCAGGGCCTCAGCGTCCGCTCTGATGACAAGATTCTAGCGACAGGCGGCTGGGACTCTCGCGGCAGGGTTTATTCTTGCAAAACTCTGAAGGAAGTCGCCGTGCTGAAGTGGCATGAGGTTGGCTGTTATACGACAACATTTGCCTGTCTAGCGCCCCAGCAAGTAAAACCTATCTCCAAAACGCCTGTTGCGGAGACTGACTCTGCTGCCGGCGATAGCCGTGATACCCTCAGTCTTGTGTCCAATGCACCACATCAGAAGACTGGCCTAAAATCAGTTCGCGAGAAACGCTTAGCACAAGTTCGTGAAGGCCACTGGCTAGCCATGGGGAGCAAAGATGGGAGAGTAAGTCTATGGGATGTATTTTAGGCGGTTTTCGTTGCAAGTAGGATTAGAATAAATGTGGCCGAAACAAAAGGACGAAGGAAGTAAAGGCTCCCAAAAAGAAGGGCTGAGCCGGAAAAGCAAAAGGAAGCAAAGACCCGTAAAATAAGACCACGGAGCGAAGGGTCCGCGAGTGTATGTAGATGCTCTTTTGTGTTTTCTTTCCTGCACATTGCAGATAAATTTCGCAGGGGGATAGATACTCTTGCAGCAGCAGCCACCGTCACAGCAGCAAGTCTAGATTGCCTTGAGAAAATGATTCTTGAACTTTTTGTTGACGCGATCCGGGGCGCGGTACATGAACTGATCGCCAAGAATCTCAAAGACAAAGACGTCGTCCTGTGCCTTGTCTTCTGTCTGTTTCTCTTCTTCCCCCTCGCCCTCCTTGCTCTGCGCAGGCACTGGTACCGGCACCCGTACTCTAAATGTTGTACCCTCCTTCGGTACCACCTTGACCTTATTCTTCTTGGTCACCAGCTCAAACGTCTGCTGTGCATCCTTGACCACAATGCCCCTAACCCCGACTCTGCTTGTACACTTGCTGCGACACACCTCGACTTCGGCTCCGTGGAACTCAGCTGCTGCCAGTTTAGCCGCTGCGCTCGCACCTGCCATGCTCCCAGTGCCGGCGCCGCCTGCTGGGGGGTACACATCGCTGCCAAGCAAGTCTAGCGCATACGCCTCCCATAGCGCTTTCAGCGGAGCAAACGTTGCATACTGCAGACCAGACCGCGGGAGTGCATATAGACCGTGACGACGAGCAGCCCGACCTGATAGCGGAGCCGGCTTACACTTGGAAAGTGCTTTGGCTTTCTGCCGTACGGCACGCCGTGCCTGGCGTTGATCGGCGGGCGGCGGCGAGGAAGGCCGAAGAAGCAGCGGGCGGTACTGGACTTTTTCGGCATAGATGCGCTTGGCGCTCGTGGGCGAGTGCGCGCGCTCGAGAAGCGAGTGGACGAGGGCCTCCTGCTGTTTAGAGGCCATGTTTGAAGGGGGTGGTTATCATGTGTAGTAGTATAACCAAGGCGATTAGGTTGCTGCAAAGATGAAGCTTGTGCACACATACAGCTCTACCTAAATTTTTAATCCTCGTAATATTTACCCGTGGATTAGCCGGCGCAAACTACTACTAGGGATCCAGGATGACTCCAAATGCGATCTAACCATAAGCGACTTGGCCCCTGTAATCCTAGATTCCTGGGGTACTAGTTATCACATAACCCCAATCATCGAATCTGCTCCTAGTTCTTTGTTGACTACGGAACTCAACGTAGCACTAGAACACAGAACACATTCTCCTAGCACTTTAACGTCCCTTCTCTTTCCAGCTTGACCCTCATGTCAAGTAGTTGTGCATCGTGAATCCACGCAAAACCATACCGTTGTTGCTTTGCTGCCCTGTTTTCTCCTTTCCATCACGAGCCGGCTCTCAAACGCGTTGCAGCTTTGCGCTCTTCATCCACAGCTGCAGAATCTCATCCCGCAGAACATCGCCCTTCAAATGGCAAATAGCAAGGAGCCCGTCGCTGATAATGTTCGGCCCACAGAACCCGCAGAGCCTGATGTTCCGACTGCGCCAGACTTGAAAATTGGCGGCAGTGAAATCACGCTTCAACCCACAGGCTATGTGCCACCAGCCACCAAGAGGCACCAAGACAAGAAAAACAGCCCCGCTGGCAGTCTAGATTCGGAAAAGGAAGAAGCCCTGTTGCACACGTCGTCGTTCCGATCCGATCCGTTTCGGTAAGCTATGCCGTCCTCTGCGGTTCCCGTCCTTTAATCAGTGCTGACCTTCTCCTGCAACATCATCTCCAGCTTCCTACGGGAAATCTCTCTACATGTTTCCGGCTCAGGCTGGCGAGGCTATGATAATTTCATTGGCCAGCCTATTCTGTACCCCGGTTTCACCGATCACATCAAGGAAAAGGTTCTCTCTGCTAAGCTTCTGCGCGACCGCATCGCTGAGCTAAGCAACAATCGTCTGGTTAAGGAAGACACCGAGGGCTGCTTCGGGACGCCAGGTACCAAGAAGCATGCCAGGCTCAGGGCTAGGCGGCAGGCCGATATCATTTCAGGGCTAGAAGATGTGGCAGACAAGATGATCGAAAACATGATGGTCAAGTTTGAGAGCAAGGCCTTCCTGCGAGGCGGCGCATATCTAGCGACCCAGCTGACACTCAGCGCTTATCACCAGGGCATCCACGTCTCAAGCGAGGAAGTCCTCCGTCTACGTAAGGTAGCCGAGGTGGCTCAGGCCAAGAATCAAAGTATCGTTTTCCTGCCTTGCCATCGCTCACATGTCGACTACGTTTCGCTACAAATCATCTGCTTCCGCCTTGGTCTCACATTGCCTACTGTCGTTGCTGGCGATAATCTGAACATTCCGGCTCTTGGTGCGTTCCTGCAGAAGTGCGGTGCTATGTGGATCCGTCGCAGCTTCGGAGACGATGTCCTATACACAACTATGGTGCAGACGTACATTGATACGTTGTTACAGAACGGCTACAACTTGGAGTGCTTCATAGAAGGCGGCCGGTCGCGGACAGGGAAACTTTTGCCACCTAAATTCGGTATTCTCAGCTTTATTCTCGATAGTCTACTGTCTGGCCGTGTTGAGGACTGCGTCATTTGCCCAGTTAGCACGCAGTACGACAAAGTCATTGAGACCGAGGGATATGTCACCGAGCTTCTAGGCCAGCCCAAGAAGCAGGAGAACCTAATGGACTTTGTCATGGGCGGATCGTCAGTGCTGTCTCTCAAGTACGGCCGTGTCGATGTGCGGTTCCATGAACCGTGGAGTCTACGTACGTTTATCACGGATCAGCTGACAAAACTCCATCCGCCCTCATCGTCTCTATCCTCAGCACAGTTTATACTCGAAATTTCGGACCCAGCCCATGCTTCCATGCGTCACAAGATGTTGCGCACCCTAGGGTACAAAGTTCTCAGTGACATTAACGAGGTGTCAGTAGTGATGCCCACAGCTCTTATCGGCACGGTCTTGCTCACTCTGCGTGGGCGAGGTGTTGGCAAGAAAGAGCTAGAAAGGCGTGTGCACTGGCTGACTCAGCGTATCAGGGCCAAGGGCGGCCGTGTAGCTCACTTTGGCAATGCCCCGCTGGCTGATATTATTGCTCGGGGCTTGGAAGTTCTTGGCAGAGAGCTTGTTGGCGAGGTCCGTGGCCTCCCAGAGCCGACTTACTATGCGGTTGATCGCTTCCAATTGTCCTTTTACCGCAATATGACGATTCATCTGTTTATCAGTGAAGCGTTGGTCAGTGTGGCTATGTACACCAAAGTCAAGCAGGGCGGCGGGCCAGTCATACAGGATATTTCGTACGAGGAGCTCCGCAAGCACGTACTTTTCTTGTCATCGCTATTCCGTGGCGAATTCATATTCCCAGGCGATGGTCTCGCGGCGAATCTTGAAAACACGCTCCTGGGCCTCGAAAACGATGGAGTCATTGTGCTGCAGCGAGATAGCAACTCGGGCGATGTTCTCAAGGTCGGACTTTCAGATCAAGAACGAAAGGCAGGCCGGGAAAACTTTGACTTTTACTGCTTCTTAATCTGGCCTTTTATTGAGAGCAGTTGGCTGGCTGCCGTCTCCATTATGGGCCTTACGCCTCCGATAGCCACAGAGGGAGAGAAGGTTGATAATGGCGGTAGCAAGGCAGAAGCAATGGCCGCAGGCGGTGATGGCCAGGTAGAAGTGTGGATAAATGTATCGGAAGCGCAAAACAGTGCACAATTAGTAAGTACAGCCTCAAATAAAACAAGCATCCATCATAACAGCTACAGTAACAACATTTCCCTCGGTGGGAGGTATCCGCTCCTATGATGAGCCAATTCTCGACCCCCTCTTCATCGCCGCCTCCAACCCTTCCACTTGCTGTCTTTCCTCCCGCTCTCAGTCATTTTACTAACCAATCTTTGCCATTTCTTTTTCTCTTCCTTCCCCTCTTATAGCTCGGCAAAACACTCTACCACCAAGGCGACCTCAGCTACTTTGAATCAGTCAACAAGGAAACTCTCAAGAACTCGTACCAGCGATTCACCGAAGAGGGCATCGTGCAAGTCAGCAAATTCCATGACCCGTCGCTCAAGGGCGCTAACAAGATGGTTGCACGTCTGCGTCTAGCCGATTCCTGGATACCATCACGCGATCCGCAATCTGGAACGCTCGTAGCTCAAGGCCGGCTGTGGGACTTTACTGAGAAGATTGCCGCCAGCCGCCGTGAGGGCAAGAATCGCCGTGACGGCGCAACAGTTAGCGAGAGAGTGCTTCGCCTAACAGATGAGCTAGGAAAGGCTCTGTTTGATGCAGCAAAAACGTACAACGTCGGAGGGCAGCGTGTGATAGGCGGAGCGGAGATTAAGGCTAAGAAGCGAGGCCGTCGTAGGGGCTCGTTGGACAAGGCGAAGCTATAGAATCTCTAGGAAGCTAGACAGGCTTGTTTTTTCTAGGTTTTATCAGCGCTACGAAGAAACAGGGAATGGAGCTTGTGACCTATTAATCTAAAAGAGTGCAAAAGGTTTGTTTGTCTTGAGACTCTGGTCCATCCATGCTCCCCCTATGCATAATGTATACCACTACCAATGCTGCCACCCACACCACCATCTATACCAGTGTCTATGCCATTATCTATACACGAGTCTCTTCTCCAGGTAGACTCCGCCTCTGATCTAATATATTTACAATACACGAGAATAATGCACAAAAGCGAGACGTCCCATCGCAGCCTTATTCATACTCCCTATATCGCTCCCCAAACTATCCTGCAGGCCACCCTCCTTGCCGTTAGCCCATCCTCAGTTCTCATGGCAAAGCCTGCCCACCAAGCGATCTTTCTTACTCTTGCCCCGCCACGATGATGTTGTCAATCAGTCTTACTGCAGGGCCGCCGCTGTGTCCCAGATCCTCGCCCTCTTGTGGCTTTTCAACCGGCAGAAACTTGATTGCACCACTGAGGACCGCACCCTTGGCCACATCCACTCTGTCAATCTCCTGCATGGTTTCCGGGTCAGCGAGCGAAATGTAGTCTACCGAGAACTGCACCCGCTCCGAGGGCTTGAGGGCTTTCTGCTGGCCCTGCATGCCCTCGATGACCTCCATGGCAGCAGCAAGCACACTCGCGCGGTCGACGGCACCGTTTTGACTGATTTGGTCTTCAGCTGCCCGTAACGCGCGGTTCAGCACGGTTGCAGCTGTGCGGCGTCGAGCACCGAGATAGACATTGCGCGAGCTAAGCGCCAGACCGTCGGTTTCACGCTGGGTTGGGCCAATGACCACTTCAATGGGCATCAAAAAGTCGCGGACCATAGTCTTGATAACAACAGTCTGCTGCACATCTTTCTGGCCAAAGTACACGCGTGTAGGCTGCACGGCATTGAATAGCTTCATGCACACTGTCGCGACGCCACGGAAGAAGGTTGGCCGTGATGCGCCTTCCAGTAATTCGCTCACAGGCGTGATAGTCACGAAGCTGCCTTTAGAAGCAACCTCCTGGCCTGGAAAGCCGGACGGATACATTTCAGCCGTCAAAGGCGCAAACACGGCACTGACGCGGCCCATATTAGCTCCGTCATCCGCTAGCTCGCGGTCGAGAGCAGCAAGCTTGGCAACGTCGGCATCCCACGTGACCGGGTAGCTGGCCAAGTCTTCATGCACACCAAACTGCGCAGGATTGAGGTAGATGCTGACGACGACGTGGTGGTTCTCACGTGCGGCGGCCCGGATCAATGAGACATGGCCAGCGTGCAGCGCGCCCATGGTTGGCACCAATGCCACGAGCCGCTGGTCAACAGCCTGCGGCTTGCGCCATTGGCGCATGGCATCGATGCTACGCAGCACGCGGATGCTGGTCGACGGGATGACTTCTCGGGTAGATGACATGGATGCGGTGCGGTGGCCGCGCTGGCCGGTAGTCAGCAGTGATGGGTGCGAAAAGGCTTGCTGTGCACGGGCGCGGAAACCAAGAGCAAAGCCAGGGCCGTAGTGATGGGGTGGTAGCGAGAAGCAGGGCGATACAGAACAGTAGTTTGTTCCAAGTGCAGCAGCAGACAGACGCCGGACAACAGTAGCCTGTGGGCCAGGGGCCATTTTTTTTTTCTTGATCGATCTCACAACAGGAAAGATGTGAGTGTAAGTCGACAAGAGAGTCCCCTTGTCCTACTTAAAAACAATGCCACATGCGACCTTGTATTCGCTTGGAAGAGCCGGATGTGGAGGGGTAGAGGTCTTTTTTGTCTTACGACGTTGCGTGCTTAAAATCGATACTTCGAAGAAAGAAAGAAATGGAGTGTCTGTAAACCCTAATGTTCGGCGGGGCAGGGTTAAATATGCCCCTGCTTAGCCGTAGGTAGTTAGCGTAGCATCTAGCCGATGGCCTAGCTCAGTGCGATTTTGGGGTAGCTACTAGCAAGTATCTCCGAGAATTCTACCTCTACTACTATAGCTCTCTCAAGTCACAGATTTAGTCATAGTTCTAGTCGTAGCTCTAGCTGCTGTAACTCTAGCAGCTATGGATTGTTTTCAGTGTCTCAAGTTTCTTGAATGTCTCGAGCGACTTTGGTATGGCATGACATGACATGATATCCCCCCCCCCCCGACTAACGTTGCGTCTTTTTATCTTTTTTAGGGGTTCCAGGCCTCGTTTTCAAAAAAATAGAAGAACAGGAGAATGGTACTAATGGTACTGCTAGTGTTATGTTTCTATTGCCGTTTGTATGGTTAGGTTACTATTGCCTTCTGTGCATGTCGCGCATGCAAAAACAATCATCGACAAGTTTGCATAGCTTCGAGTCTCCCTCGCATTTTTGGTTATTTCTCTTTTCGTTTCTGCTGTATTCCTTGTCTTGCTTATTTTGATTCTTTCTTGGCTGGTCGCGCCTTTTTTTCTTCTCTTTTTTTCGGCCTTGGACGCAAGCAAGAATCCAAAATCTTTGCCACCTTACTGCCGTCTTGGTCTCACTGGTTTTATTGAGCGTCTTTTTTGTTCTTGTTTTCCTTTCCTCTTTTTCCCTTCACTCTGTCTAGTACCTCCTCTTACTCCCATCCAAGTCTAACCCTATCACCAGGACCTTCACCGCTGGACAAGCAAGGACACTTCCTCTTCTCTTGCTTAGCGCCAGTGCTATCTTCACTTGCTCTCACCCTCTCTAATCATGCCCTCATCTTCTTCAAAGCATCCCTCGCCCAAACCCGCACCTGTCATTATCGTCGGTGCTGGCCTGGCTGGTCTTGTGGCGGCTTATGAACTGAGCCTACGCAATGTGCCTGCCATCATCGTCGACCAGGAAAACGCTAACAACATCGGCGGCCAGGCCTTTTGGTCTCTTGGTGGCATCTTCTGCGTCAACTCATCAGAGCAACGATGGATGGGCATCAAAGATTCACGCGAGCTTGCTCGTCGTGACTGGTTCAATAGTGCGCAATTTGACCGCCCACAGGATTTTTGGCCGCGTCAATGGGCTGAGGCTTTTGTTAACTTTGCTACTGATGAGATGGAGTCATATGTCAAGGGTCTAGGCTTAAAGTTCATGGCTAATGTCGGGTGGGCTGAGCGCGGCGCAGGAAGTGCTGAGGGCCACGGAAACTCGGTCCCGAGATTCCACTTGACTTGGGGCACAGGTCCCGAGGTAGTGCGTATTTTTCTCCGCCCTGTCATGGCTGCCGTTAAGAAGGGCCTGATTGAGTTTCGTCACCGCCATCAGGTTGATTCGGTGATTGTCGAAAACGACAGAGCCGTTGGCGTGCGAGGAAGTATTTTAGCCGAAGACAATTCCGCTCGCGGCGTCAAGTCATCCCGCGATGTCGTCGACAGCTTCGAGATTCGCGGCTCTTCTGTCCTTGTATCTTCTGGTGGTATTGGCGGGAATCCAGAAGCTATTAAGAAAGTCTGGCCCACCGACCGCCTGGGTTCCAAAGTGCCTAACCAGTTTGTTGTTGGTGTTCCTGCCCATGTCGATGGCCGCATGATTGATATCGCTCAAAGCTCAGGAGCCAACGTCATCAACCGCGATCGCATGTGGCACTATACAGAGGGTCTTAAGAATTGGGATCCCATATGGCCTGATCATGGAATTCGTATTTTACCTGCCCCTTCTTCGCTGTGGCTAGATGCTACCGGCAAGCGATTCCCTCCGTTTTTGTTTCCTGGAAGCGACACACTGGCTACACTGAAGCACATTTGTACCTCTGGGTATGACTACTCATGGTTTATTCTTGACAAGGCCATTATTGCGCGCGAGTTTGCGCTTTCAGGCTCGGAGCAAAACCCTGATATTACCAACAAAAGTTTCTGGCAGCTTGTCCGTAATCGCCTCTTTAACGGCGGTGCCGGGCCTGGCCCGGTACGCCAGTTTCAAGAACATGGCGAGGACTTTGTCGCCCGCAATAACCTCCAGGACCTTGTAGTAGGTATGAATGAAATCGCGCGCCAGTCTGGTGGTCCTCAGCTCGAATATTCTGTCATTCGCGAAGCTGTGGAGTCTCGTGATTCGCAGTTCGTCAATGCCTATTCTAAGGATGCACAGGCCATGATGGTCAACAACGCTCGCAATTACTGGCCCGACCGCATCAGCCGTGTTGCTCCGCCCCACAGACTCCTCGACGAAAAGTACGGCCCGTTGATTGCCGTGCGTCTGAATCTCCTGACACGCAAGACGTTGGGCGGAATCGAGACAGACCTTAAGAGCAACGCCATGAAACCCGATGGGTCAACGTTCCCGGGTCTCTATGCCGCTGGAGAGGCAGCCGGGTTTGGCGGCGGCGGCGTGCATGGCTACAATTCCCTCGAGGGCACGTTTTTAGGCGGGTGTATATTCTCGGGGCGTGCAGCGGGGCGTGCCATGGCCGAAGAGGCATTTAGAAGCGTGGTGAGCCCCCGTGCTGATATAGAAGCATCTAGCTTGTAGGACAAGCTAGTGAGAGGTTTGAAGCAGCGCCGGTAAGATTTTAGCTTGTGTTGTAGGCTGTTGAATGTTTGGCTTTTTGACATATCGGTTTCTTGGTCTGTTTATATCGGGGTTTAGCAAGCCGTGTGATTCTAGTTTTCTAATTTTAGAGAGCAGCGTGTAGAGTTTGTAATATGCAATTGTATTCCCGTTAAGAAGGCCTTTCCGACAATGTATAGCCCTACGGCATTAGTTGGCTGATTCTCTCCAACTTCATTAAGTCGATATGGGCATACAGTGTAGTTTTTTAATGGTTAACTTTATGGGGCGGCTAGTTTTTACAATAGAGGCTCTAGTACTAGACCTCGAAAAAACAACGAGCTGGTTCGTGTGTAGATGGCAAGTTGGCCGTGGCTACAAGACGCAGTTTTTCGAAAGTTTCATATTTGCATACCATCTACTCACAATAGGCTGTCTCGTTAGTGTAGTACAAAGCCCGCCACGGCTGTGGCTACAGAAAAATGTAGCCCCGCTTTTTTCTTCCCTTGTCTCTATCAGAGCTTATCACTTATCGCAATTCCTTATCAGCTTGTGGCGCTCAAAAATATTTGGATTGACTACACTACCAGAAATTGTCCATCATCAAGCCGAAACCAACATCGACTCCAAGCCCAACCCAGTCATCTATTAGCGTTTTTTTTGTCTACCGTTTATTGTACCACATAATTAGAAACTTTTGCTTTGACAAGAGTCTGACCACTCCCTCAAACATGCCGGCCGACGACAAGCGCAATCCGCTGCTGGACAACCTGAATAGCGACGACGACGACGACAACAACAGCAATGCGCATGATTCTGAAACTGAAGACTTGCGCAAAGGCAGAAGCTTAAAGACCAAAAGACGGCGAGAATCGGATGCCTCTTCGGATAGTGAGGTTGACGGCGCTGCCTCAGACTCTGAAAACGACGTTCGTGTCAAGGGCAAGCCAAAGAGCAAGACAAAAGCCAATGACGGCGATGACGAGTCAGACGATGATGCTGGCAGCGCTAGCGACAGCAAATCCGACAAGGAGAAAGAAAAGTCCACCGCGACGAAAAAGCTCCCCGCCGCCCCGAAACAGCTTGCCAAAAAGAACCTGATTGCCACCGAAGAGGCCATCAAGAAGTCGGGTGTGCTCTACATCTCGCGCATTCCACCGTTTATGAAGCCGCATAAACTGCGCACACTCCTAGAGCCATATGGCGCCATCAACCGGACTTTCCTCATGCCCGAAGACCCGACCGCACACGCACGACGGGTGCGTGCTGGCGGCAATAAGAAGCGGCTATTCACCGAGGGTTGGGTAGAGTTTGTCAGCAAAAAAGACGCGAAGCGTGCCCACGCGCTTCTTAATGCCCGCACAATTGGAGGCAAGAAGGGCTCGTATTACCGCGATGACGTCTGGAGTCTGGTGTATCTTCGCGGCTTCAAATGGCGCGATCTTATGGGCCAGATTGCGGGCGAGAATGCTGAACGTGCAAGCCGCATGCAGGCTGAGATTTCCAAGGCAGCACGTGAGAATAAGGAGTTTGTTCGTAACGTCGAGAGAGCCAAGATGCTCGATGGCATGCAAGCACAGAAGCGGAGGCGTCTCGAGGTCAATGACGAGGATAGAGCAGCCAAGAAACCTGCAGATGAGCAGCCTCGTGCCAAAGCGCAGAAGACTGAGTCACGGACATTCAGGCAGACAGCTAAAGTGGTGCGGGATGTGGATGCAGTACAACCGGCAAGTGTGTCTCGGGCACTAAGCAAGATCTTTTAGATACTGGAGTTGGGAGGAAGCGAGGGAAAGGGAGAGAAGAAAAAGAGAAGGAAGAAAGCAAGGTAGGCAAGAGTCTATCTCGGAGTTGGTGTTTTTGGGGCTCTTTAATTTATTCATCTATTTACCACTCGCATAAGGTGCATAATAAGCAGACGACGCAGATAATCATGCAACGGACTTTTCCTAAGCTCCAAGATACGACTATGAGAAAGACAAACCAATAAATTTAGCCAATTGAAACCAATTGCTACTCGCTTTCTTGGAGATCTAGACATCTTCCTTATGTGATGAAGAGCTCGGGAGAAGTCAGCCTAAAGACCAGACATTCGATTTTACACTTGTCAAGTACCACCACTGCTTCGTCTTGGAAAGACATGAAATTTTGCCGCCTTACACATTCATCGTTACACCCTCAGGTACAGGGAAAACATATACAATCTCTCAGCTTGCTGCTGAGCATGGCAAATATGTTATTTACCAGAGCTTTGCTCCTGAGACAGCGAATGGCTTCCCTGGCAGGTTGCCTTATGCCTCTCTCAGTCTGAGTGCCTTGAATAGTGTAAATGCTCTAAATCGCCTCCTAGGCCACCGTGAAGAAATGGAATGGAGATGGTCTCTCATAGTTGAGGCACTTCTGCATCTCGCCAGACTAGCTCAGACTTTTGGGATTGGCCCTGCAGAAACTTTTCATCACCAAGCTGACCAGGACTATAGAGAACAGCAGAATCTTATCAGATCCAGCCTTGAGTTCATCATTAAAACACCCCCATTCCTCCACAGGCCAGGTCCGGATGATTACTGGAAGCCTTCTAATACCTATCTCTAACATCTATTCACTAGTGCAGGGTATAAGGTGAAGAGAAATACTAGAAGCAACACTCGTATTCCTAATAGCTCTATTCCTTCCCTCCAATTTGTGCTCTTTGTCTCTCCAACTCCAGCTCCACTCACTAAACCAGATATAAGCTGGGAAAACGTCTTCACTTTTTGTTGTCCCCTATGGACAATCTATGGCACTGAAGCTCAAGAGCCCTCGGGAGATTCGAAAAGAAATCTAGCAGTCATCTTGTGTGTTGGTCTAGACTCCGAACGATGTCCTATAATTAACGCATCGCCAAAACGCCCATTCACACTGCTGAGGCAGCAAGTTTTGCGTTTGCTGCAGTCACTCCTTTGTGAAGTTGATCACCAAAGGCTGAAAGAGAACACGGTGGCTTATGGCTGTGTCAAGTTCGAAACTGAATTCTCTCCTTGATTGCAATGGATAAATGAGAAGGGGTTGGTAGTTTCCCTTCACTAGTGTTTCCATTAGCTTAACTCTAGCTATTTCAATAATACCCTATTACTATTTTAGTCTCTACCAAGATGGCCATTGTCTGCTGCATTAGCTATAGACACAAGTGAACACAGCAGTATCACTATGCAAGCCTTCCTCTTGCGAAAGCTTCCACTGTGTTTTAACCTTGCTATGTCACATGGGAGAAGGAAGAGAGCTACCCAAGGCTACTTCAATGAGCAATAGTTTTGGGATAGTGAGATGGGACTCTCTCTCTCTTGTAGGACCTATTCTGTAGGGCTCGAACAGTCTCAACCACAGATTCAGCCTTAAGACTTGAGCATATCCTATCTGTCATAGGCTAGTTTTAGAGTGTGTTTTGCGACATAGCTTATGGTTCGACTATAGTTATTCTTACTGTAGGTTCAGAGATGGCCAGAAAAGATCCGTCGAAGGGGAAAGGAACGCTATGTAGTCTGAGAAGTGCATGACGTGGATCTCCTTTGTGTAACCAGTATCAGAGACTTAGACTCCAACGTCATAAAGATTAGGAGTAGAAATGATGGTCACTGATACCAAATGAGATTAATATCGAGACCGGTGCTGAGGTAGCTGACTTCAAACCATTACATGTTTGTTCACACCAGATGCTTGTTATATATGTACGTTCATACATTATCGAGTAAAGCCTACAATCCACCATGGGTCACTGTTACTCGATAGTTCATTTACTCGCATCTTGTCTGTATTGTATATCATCTATGCATCATTGTTACTATCATGTTATCCGTTGTTGTCAAGGCCAAGCTCATCTTTGGTCTAACGACAACCTAAAATATTGAAGATCAAAAACAGGGAAAAACAAAGGCGAAAAATAAAAAAAAGGAACAAAACCAAAGCCATAAACACCCACAAGACAAAGAGATACCAAAAACTTCCATATGCCCCCATAACCCTTTTTTTTCTTCCTTTTCTGTCACTCTTCTTCCAAAGGCTGGCTTATCCGCCTCACTCACTCATTAGCTCAAGCATCCTCCATCGTAAGCTCATCAAAGTCGTCCAACAGCTCATCCATGTTAATAGCCGGCAGGTCATCCTCAACCATTGAATCAGCCATGCTCATCTCGTCCATGGCTGGCTTTCTCTTAGCCTTGTAGAGGGCCATGGCTTGGCGCATCTCCTCATCCTCTTCAATGTCGCGCAGGAACATTTCATAGTCGCGATCCATGCGCTCCTGGTCGGCCTTCTTAGGCAATAATTCGCCCTCGTCCTTGTTCATACGTTTGAGCTCCCAGTTGCGGCGATGGCGGTTGCGGCGTTGGAACACCTTCTTGACCAACACCACATCGGGAATGGTAGATGAGTAGGTGTTTGAGTTCTCAATGGCATCCAACTCTGTGTTGTTGAAATTAGTGCCTGTCAACATGTAGCCCATGACCGAGTCTCCCGCACGCAGCAAGCCACCCAAATGTGTGCGCGTGAAGTACGTCTTGTCGTTCACACCCAGATCCGACGACCGAGCGACCGTCACCTCAGCCAGGTGCCAGCGGCCTTTCCGTAGTGGAGTCACCTCAAGATCCATCACAATGAACTCAACTAGCTCTGGAGCATCCATAAGAGGCGAAAACGGGGCACGCCAGTACACAGCACCGCTGACATCTGCAGTGTCTAGAGTGTTAGGATCCAGCAAGTAGACAGATGTGCCAATACGGTGGCACAGCAGCAGGGGCGAGACGTTGCCTAGCGACTTGGCCATCTTTATAGGCAGAGCCACGAGGTCATCCTTGCACACGGGCACCAACTCAACGGAAAAGGTAAACTTGTACGACTTGGTAGAAGTATGCACGTCCTGGGAAATCAGCTCCTGTGACTTCTTAGTCTTGATAGGCACGACAGAGTTGAGAAAGTCTAGGAACTTTTCAGCCTGGTTCTTGTTGGAGAAGAAAAAGTCGACGCCATCCTTGACTTCCTTGATATTGAGGGTGTCCCGGTGAGCGCTATGTTTCAGAATTAGCTGCTCGAGGAACAAAAAGGTGCGCTTGTGGTGCACTTTTTGGCGAACCTGCACACAGGCACGCCACACATTAGCCGTGTATGACTTGGCACATTCAGGGCACTGCTGCGTATGCACCACGTAGGTAACTTCGAAGCTCTGCTGCAGCAATACACCACTTTGCACCTCATCCTGGACCGTCATCTTCATCTTAATACGACGCGAATGCGGCTCAGTCCATACGAAACTGGCGTCAACAATCCGCACTTTAGTCATTCCACGCAGTTTCTTAAGGCACAGGGCCAACATCTCGCGCGATTCGGGCATAGCTACAACCCAAGTTGATGGTGGCAGTAGCCATCTGTCACAGTCTTTGCAGAAGTGAAGCGTAGCCTCGCGAGGAATCCCCTGCGAAATATCGACAGTGAGCTTGATACAATCATAGCAGAGGGCACCGGCCGAAGTAGTTCCGTCGATGGGAGCGCCGCAGTTGCAGCAAAGAATACTAGAGACAAATAGTGTTAGATATGGGCAAGAAAGAAGAGAGGGAAAGGGAAAGGGAAAGAAAAAGGAAGAAACGCAAAAAGAAAGAGATGAGGGAAGGGGGCTAAGCAGAAAATACTCACGTTGCGCCAGAACCAGCAGTGCCGCTAAGGGCAACGGGGGCATCCAGATCCATAGACATAATGGTAGAGAACGCAAAAGTATAAACTGAAGAAATAAATGCTTGTGGCTTTGGTATATGCGCTTGTGTGTGTGTGTGTATGTGTGGTTGTAGTTGCTTAGTGATAGTTTTTAGATAGCAAAAGGTCTATCAATGAACACAAATCGCTGCCAGAGAAGAGCGTTTAAGTAGACATGGAATGTCACAAAATCTACCCTCGGCTTTGTATCTTAACTGATGATGCAAAATGATGAAGTCTCCGAAATCTTTTTTCAGGTATTTTTGCCCCTCTACCAAAGTGGGATTGATAAGGAGCGATAAGCTCTTATCCGGGTCTTGTCTTGCCCCGCGAAATTTTACAAGTAGTTATGTAGCTAAGCACCAGAAGTAGGGTTAGGGTCACAAAATTTTGGTATGACATCAGCATAACAAATGGCCTACTGGAGGATGAGCTGGCTGTGTGTTTGCTTCACGCAGCGATGTTCTCTAAGCTTCATTGAATTTCCCCTCTGCACTAGAGCTCTTTGGATTTCCTAGTACCCTCGAGGCCTTGCGCTCCAGCGTCTTAGCCTTGCGCTTACGGCGCAGCTCTGCAAAAATGTCATCATCTTCACTGTCAGGGCTGACCGTTGGACCTGTGGCTGGCACTGACTGCGGTCGCTCTTGTTTTTGTGTAACACGCATTGGAGAGCTCGGTTCGTTCGCTTTGGGATAAGATTCTGTCCGTCGCGGAGTCGGTGTCATGAGTATCGAGGAAAGCACAGGGCCAGTCTTCGTGCGCCTAGGAGCCGATAGACGAGGGGAGGATGGATATGGAGAAGAGACGCACAGCTCGTCATCATCATCGTCCTCCGAAAGAATAGCAATTCGGCTTCTTGAAGATGCCCGCGAAAGCCTAAATGATCTCGGGGATGGGAGACTTGACTGCTCGGGGGGCGAGGATACAGACGGCGTAGAGTGCCATGAAGCAGGGTCTGATGACGGCGTGTTGCTGCTTCTCAGGCTCTCCAAATTTGATGACTGTAGTTTGCACTGTGGCCCATCCTTTGGAGCTCCCACTGATCTTTGCTGGTTTGCCTTTTTGAGTCCGCCAGTATTCTGCCGAGATACTTTTAGTAACCTCCCATAAGAATATGGCTGAGAGCTAGGTTGCACTGAATTTTTACTCGACTGCAGGCTTCTATTTACAAGCGAGCCGTCCATGTTGCTTCCATACTGCATAAGTTCATGCAACGGCGAACCTGCCAATGTCGCATCTAGCATGCCATCATCATCAGCATCGGCTTCGGTGTTACCGTGGCTCTTTTTGGTAGCTTTGCGGAGAATTTCTAGTCTTGATGCACATTCTATTCGCTGTTCGGTGCTATCCATCGCACTCCTGACAACCGGACGTACAATCTTCCTGCCGGCTCCGGCGTCGAGACTCTGGGCTTCGCTTTTAAGCCGCTGATACTCAGCCTCATGTAAGTGGGCAGTGAACTTTTTAGCCACCTCATATAACTCATCCTCGACCATGCAATACATATCGTCATTGCCGATCCCTGAGATCATGTATCTAGTGCGCGCGTGCGTTAGGAATAAGCCAGTACACGAAGACAAAGGCAGCGTAGCACATACACTTCATCAATCTTCTTGCTAATCTTCGGTGTTAGCGACAGGGGCTGCTTATCCCCCTGCTCTTCATTTTTGCTGCTGCCATCTCCTGCTATGTGCTGTCGTTTGATGGGCTCCTGGTCGGACAGCGGAGGAAGGCCTGTTTTCTCCTTAAGGTCTGATGTTTCATTTCGATCCCATCCGGGGGGCAAACGCCGGGGCATCTCAAATAGAAGAGTCTGTGGCTTTTCAAGAGGCAAGACCAAGGAAAGGAATCTGAGCCAGAAACAATTCAATAAAGGGACACATCGCCGGGTCCATTGACGCAGAAAAGGACCCGTGACACTTCAAGCTATTGACGCGCCAAAACAACCCTAACCTACAAGAACTTACGTTGAGCTTTAGGGTAAGGGTATTAAATACTCCAACCACACAGTATCATCATAAACAAACATACAGTACATCATAGTGCCTTGAAGAAACCAATACACGCCTTATCAATCACATGTTTGAATATTGTTGCAACTCACGCACTTTTTCTTTCCTTGCAGCTAATAAGCTTACTACTACAAAGCACACAGCACCAAAGAGATAGCAGGTAAGATTTGAAGTAGCCGTTTATGGCGAGAAGACTACGAGCGAAAACAAATTAGACAAAGAAGGTGGCACTTGTATGCAAATTAGTCAAAAGAATGAATGGGCGAGCTAACAGGGTAAGATTGCCGCCTGTGAAAGCCCATGAAAGAAGACTGTGACTGTGAAAGCTTTCAAAGGGGTGAATAGAGCACCGTGCGAAATCCGCTCTTACACACCTGTCACCAATACTCGCAGCAACTTCTGCATAAGCCTTGCTCAAGATAGCTGTTGCTTGGCTAAAATTGAAAATAAAAAGGGCACAATACCCTCTCGTCATGACTTGACTCCAATTCCTCGTCTGACTGTCTCCTCGACTATCTTTTTACTTGTCTTATTAGCTTTTGTTTGACCCAGGCTTTCCTTTCCTTTGTTGATCCCATCTCCACTTTTTTTCCCTGAAGCTCCCCCAAGCTGCCTTGCGCATTTTCTACCTCTACCTTTTACAGACCGAGCTTTCTCTCCCCAAGTCCTTGTCTACCCCCTCTCCTCTCGCCCCCAGATCGAAATGACAGCTCACGTTGCCGTCTCTGCCCCCGGCAAGGTTCTTCTGGCTGGTGGCTACCTTGTACTAGACCGTGAATACTCGGGCCTTGTTTTTGGGCTGAGTGCCCGCATCAACACTATTTTGACGCCTCTTGAGACTAGCGAGGGCGCCCAAGCTCAAGAGATTGTCGTCGAGAGCCCACAGTTTGTGGACGCTATCTGGCGGTTTAGTTGGCATCTGGCGCCGGCCGACGGCGGCATTGTAGTAACCCAACTACAAGAGTGAGTATCTACGCTATTTCCTCTTTGCTTCCCATGGTGGTTTCTTCTAGCCAGCTCCTCTCATTGCAAAGGAGAGACTAGGCCGATGATAAACATCTGATGGAATGATGTCACTACGGCTCTAAATACGCAAGTACGCATGCTAATAACGCCTTGTTTATAGTGGCGTCAAGGTCTCTCGTAATCCTTTTGTTGAGACTGCTCTAGGCTATGCCCTGACTTTCGTCCATGCTATGAGCCCTGAGGCTTCTAAGCACAGTATCGGCGCTGCCAAGCTTAAGATTTTGGCTGACAAAAACTACTATTCTACCCAGGATCTGTCTGATGAGGAAGCTAAGCGCGAGTTCCCCTACTTTGGCACCCTCATAAGCGAAGCCAAAAAAACCGGCCTAGGGTCTTCTGCTGCCTTGGTAACATCTCTCACAGGTGCTATTCTAGCGTATTATCTGGGTTTTAAGCTGGAGAGTGCCAAGGAGAGGTTGATTCTACACAACCTGGCCCAGGCTAGCCACTGTGCCGCTCAGGGGAAAGTTGGCTCTGGCTTTGACGTGGCGGCCGCCGTCTTTGGTTCCTGCAAGTACCGCCGCTTCTCACCGTCAACCCTGGGCCCAGAAAACATCCCCGAGCTGGGTGGTGCTGGTTTTGCTTCTAAACTCAAGACTCTTATCACAAGCCAATGGGATGCCAACATCAAGACCGACGTCTCACTGCCTATAGACACGGTCCTGGCCATGTTTGATGTCGCTTGCGGCACTTCGACCGTCAGCATGGTCAAGGGGGTTCTGAAGTGGCGTGCTGAAGATCCCTCTGGCTCCAAGGCCCTATGGGACAAGCTGTATATTCAGAACGAGCGGTTGGCAGCTGTCTGCCTGTCGGGCAACAAGGCCAAGTTCAAGCCCATTATCGAAGGAATCCGCGTTAACATCCGTGAAATGACTAAGCAGACAGGGATGCCTATCGAGCCCGAGTCTCAGACGAAGCTACTCGATGCCATCTCCGAAGTAAAAGGCGTTTACGGTGCTGTCGTGCCTGGCGCTGGAGGCTCTGATGCCATTTCTGTCCTAGCCGATAAAACCGCTATGGGACCGCTGGAAACCTTTGAAAAAACGTGGAATGAGGCAAATACCAACACGACAAATGAGGGAAATACCAACACGATAAGGTTGTTGAAAGTCGAGGCTGAGTCTGATGGTATCAAGCTGGAACCGCTTGCCAAGTTTGAGGAGTGGATCTAAGGGCTCCCTAAGAGCTAGCCGGGCGCTGGTTACAGTGGTAGAACTATGCATCATTCAATGAAAGTATTAAGATACGGCACATTACACGCATGTGACTGTTATGTTTCTCGTGACACAAGGGGCCGGGTATCCTCGTTTTTCAAGACACGCCCTGGTCGCCCTGGTAGAGACAATTTGATAAACTGCAAAACTAGGATGAGCGTCAGCTATGTAGTACTAACCCTA
Organism: Ceratocystis lukuohia; assembly: GCF_044167205.1. NCBI lineage: Eukaryota > Fungi > Ascomycota > Sordariomycetes > Microascales > Ceratocystidaceae > Ceratocystis > Ceratocystis lukuohia. The sequence goes on along the minus strand of NW_027263524.1, from coordinate 3,152,182 downwards.
ACATGATTTCGGGGTAAAAACTTACTTCGCGTCACGTGACTCACGGTAGCTTTGCACTTAGCTTCATCTAACAAACGAGTCAACCACAAACCAAGCAAATGGTGATACGCAGATTCCTCCATAGCAACATGCACAATTAGCCGTGGGCATCCACATGACACGTCTTCAAAGGCAATAAGCTGGAACTCAGCCTCATCGTCCTCTGCAGGTGCCCGGTACCACGTTGTCTCGTGACTATTCTGAGCCACTGCCTTGAATCGCCATATTGGAGCATCACAACCTTTGATACTAGTAAGTGTGGGGAGGAACTCCCAGATGGCAAGACAGGACTGCTTAGCTCTACTTAGGCCCAAGCCTAAACCTAGACTCAGCCCCAAACGACCAGAGTTGGAAGTATTCGACCGCGAACGCTTGGTAATAAACAACTTTGCTAGTGCAGCAACAGAAACCCCGGGCTTTACAGTCGCAGCCGCTGCCACACTAGCGATACTGAAATGACTATCAGAACTGGCAGCACGGGTAGTCACAGGTGTGAAAGCAGGGGCTATGAATTCCCTGTCACTGACGTGTGAGCTTGACGACTGTCGATCGCGCCCATTAGATAGATGGTTGCGCGCCCCATTGCGCATAGCGCGTATAAAGTTAGGTGCGGGTCGCGCTTGTGTATCAGCAAGCATAGCTTTCTCAAGTCGTACGGCAGCGATGGCCGAGGAGGTACTGGCAGTGGATGAGCAGGGAGTCAAACTCACGGGGACGAGCGGGCTAATTCGCAACAAGGGATTTTCGTTAGGCAGTGCTATGGCAATGTAGCTCCGGCCGTGATGTGTAGTGGTGCGTAGGTGAAAGCGCTCGTCACCGCGGTGGTTGACTAGGGCAGTGCCAGACATCCACAACGAATTGCTCGCTATAACAGGCTCGGCCGAGGCGCTTTGCGTGGTGCTCACGGGTGTCATCGGCATGGGTATAGTTAGAGGCATAGGCATAGGCATAGAAGTATGTAAAGCCGGCGCGGTATTCGAGCGGCGCGTGGCGAAGGATGATCGTGAAGGCCGCATGACGGGAGAATTTGTGGAAGTAATTGGTAGGAAAGCTATCTTGGCAAGCTGTGCAGAGCAGAGGCAGAGAGACGAAGACAATCAAGGTGGACTGACCCCGTTGGGGCGCAAAGAGAAAAACATGGCAACGCCCAAAAAAGCGCGGACTTTTTTTTCTGGTTACCTGACTTGAGTCGCTTTTGTTTCGTACGTAAAGACACTATAGCTGGTTTCGCCAGGATTAACGAGTACTTAAGACGTCTTTGTTATAGCTTGAAGCCCAGACCAGTTTTCTATTTTTCATCACGGCATGGCTTTATCCAACGCATCAATGACGTCACCGAAAGCAGTAGGGAAAAGTGGGGAAATAACGGTAAAAACCCAATCGCAGTTGGTGGCCTAGAGTCAACTGGGTAAGTTTCATAACAGAAGGAAAAATGCTTTTTTTGAATGCGTACGGAAACTAACATTAAATGCGGTCAAACCTCGTGCACTATAGCCTAAAGCGCCAAAGACGTGATATAAAACAGCCCCTACCCCCCACCTAATCCTCTATATCTCTTCACTTCCACTTAACCAATGTTAAACTCGCTCGCCGTGTTCATCATCATCATGCTCTTCTTACGCAGCATTCTTCTAGCCGCCAACATAGCCTCTGCATCATCATCGCCCGCGCCCGCATTGCTGCCTGTACCTGTCCCACCACCTGATGTACTCCTTGCACCATTTGCTGTAGACGTCCTGCTACCTGACCCACTACCGCTTGTGCGCTTGTTGGCTGCTTTTGCTGCTTTGGATGCTTTGCGCTCAATATTTTTGCCAATGCCGCTAGGCGCATCACGAAGGCCAAAGCTCTTTGCCATGTGTCCTAGATGTAGGTTAGAAATATCGAAAAAGACACGTTCCTCCTTGACGTGCGTAGCATAGGCCCGCACATGCGAACGGAAGGCATTGCGGCCAAGCTCAAGCTGCTCCTTATTGTTGGGGTCAAGCAGGCGCTGTTCAAGATGCAGCTGCAGGTTCTCAGCCTGGCGTGTAAAGGACTTGTCTTCCATACGCGCGTGTGTCTCAGTCGGTAGCTCCCATGGCAAACCCATAGCATTCTTAAGAACAGAGTCGTAAAGCAACGGCATAGGAGCTGACCCAGCCTTAAGTAACTCGACATAGCCTTCTTCGGATCCAGGCATAAGGAATAGCGTGGCTTTTCCGGCACGTCCAGCACGAGCTGTACGGCCGATACGATGAATATGGTCTTCAACAGAGAAAGCTGGGTCTAGCTCGATAACATGGTCTACATCGGGAATGTCCAGACCACGTGCGGCCACATCTGTAGTGACCAACAAGCCAGGCTCTTTGCATTTGGAAAATGAGTCAAGCGTAGCCGTCCGCACAGATTGTGGTAGTGATCCATGTAGCTTATGTACTAGAACCCTGGGGTTGGCCGCAGACGTGATATACGACGCTTCAGAAACAGTGTCAGGTGTCTTGGACCCACCAGCCTCTGGGGGTATGGTTGGCGCAAATGCTGGCTTAGGCTTACGGAGGATATCGTAGTGGAAGTCAACTGAGTCAGCGCATGAAATGAAGAGAATAGCCTTCATGACTGTGTCTCGACGTGCAAACATGAATTTGAGGTACGATAGTAGCGTGACAAGGCGTAGCTTTGCTGGCACAATGAGGTAGGTTTGTTTGAGCTGGGCCGGAGCCGAATATGCTTTTCCGCCGACGACTAGGTGATTTGTCGAGGCTTCAGTTGCATCTGGCTTCTTGGTCTCTGTCTCATGGAGGCTGGTAGTTTCTTTACCATCCTTGCTGTCATCGACTTTGTCCTTTTCTGCGTCCTTTTTCTCCTCGTCGAGATCCTCCTTGGTCACAGCAATATGCACAGCGTCGTCCAGACTCATTTCGCCAAGTCGCTGAACCGTCATTTTCAGCGTGGCTGAGCAGAGAACAGTGACTCTTCGTTTAGGCAGAATTTCTAATGGCATTCCGTCGTAGCTCTTAGTAGCTACCTCGGCTTTCCGCAGCATGGTAACAATCTTCTTGACGTCCTCCTCGAAGCCCATGTCCATGAGTCTATCGCCTTCATCCAAGATCAGCCAGCGCACTGTACTAAGCTTTAGTACTTGTGTGTTTGTCAAGTGATCACTCAGACGACCTGGCGTGGCTACTAAGAAGTTGATTCCCTTGCGTATCCGTGCCTTTTCGGCCTTTTTTGATTCACCTCCAGTAATCGCTGAGGCTACTAGCCATGGCAAACTCTTGAGCAGTTGCTGAAGCACAGCGTGTGTCTGCTTAGCTAGCTCTCGTGTCGGCGTCAGCACAATAGCAAAGATACCCGAGTCTCTCTGGATCTTGCTCTGCTTGCTGAGAGCCAGCACACGGTGCACCATGGGCAGCAAATAGGCCAAGGTTTTTCCGGAACCTGTCTGGGCCTGTATAAAGGCATCGTCCTCGGTGTTTACCATCAACGGAATTGTCTTTTTCTGAATAGCAGTTGGATGGGAGAGCTCCATTTTGGCCAATTCACGCACTACGCGATCTGATAGGCCCAACGCGGCAAACGATGCAGCAGGTCCGGTAAGGGGCGCATTTGTGGGCTCAGCAGGAGTGGAGTCAGCGGCACGCTCTTGATCCATGTCTGTTACGTGTTGCGGATTAGATGAGAAGAGACTGGACGTGACATGCTTCCCAGGGCCAACAGGCCGCTTTGACGGGCCTCCACTAGCGTTGTTATTGTTGTTGTTTGATCCGAGCTTCGGTTGATTTGGGCGCTGTTTCTTCGAGGGTCTTGAGTCGTCATCGCTATCATCACTTGGCCGCCGACTAGGCTCTTTGCGCTTGGCTGGCTCGTCGTGGCTGCTAACCGTACCGTCCGCCTCGCGACGAGCTGACTTTTGGGCCCGCATTCGGTCTCGCCAGCGACCGCCCTGGAACTTGACATTCTGTTTGACCGGCAAGTCGCCGATCTCGAAGTTAACCAAAATTCCGTCGTCGGCCATTTCTGAGCGGGTTTGTGTTGATTGGTGTACTCGTTGGGAAGTCAGTTGGCGTAGTAAAGCAAATTGTCTAGGCCCTTGTTTTCTTGAGGAGAAAAAAATATTTGGGAACCAAAATCCTGCAACCTTATCTTATCACTGATCCTCCCTGTGCAACCTAATTCTAATGTTACACAGAAAAGATGGAATCAAAAATATTAATACATACGGCTCACTAGCATAGTACTTGTTGCTTGTTGACCATGCACATGCAATACGAGGTCTTGTAATGACTTCCTACTGAAGTCAGCTGGACTCTGGCATAATCACGTGTAGTAGACTAAGATTCCGCATAATTAAACTTTGGACATCAAACTGCAGCTGATACATTCAATTCAGCCCAGGGCAAATTCGCCCTTGGGAATATTAAGATCACAAACGCCTATAAAAGAACTCCCTCAAACAATTGTCCTCCAAAACACAGCGGATATCGAAGCTGATGTCCTAAAATCCAGGCTCGAGCCAAGGGCTTTTTTCGTGGGGGGGGGGGGGGGATGAATGTTTCACAAGGTAAACACAGGAGATTTGGCTGAAAAGAAAAAGCAATAACCCAGAAATAATAATGCAAAACTCGTGTTATCGTCGTAACGACAAAGGGAATAAGAACAGGAAAGCAGACCCAAACAAGAAAACAACTAATAAAGACGCAGGTCAAAAGACTAGAGAAAAAAAAAGGGTAAAGTTAAAAGAAAAGAAAAAAAAGGGATTCAGCTCTGCTGGTGCACCCATGTTGCCGCAGCACTAAGCAGCCTCAGCATTTAGCTACACCCGCATTCACTCTGTACCTAGTTGGGTACGAGGACCTCCGTCTCAGCAGAGACAAGTAAACAGAAAAGAAAGGAGAGAAGATCGTAGTGGCAGGCCGCATGTCAATCGGACAGACCTAAACGGGATTTTGTGGAGTGGCGCAAACGATCTGCAGACGCCGCTACGTTCACAGGATCACAAATCATGCAAAGACCCGCTAGGACATTGCATCAAGGGACTGCAGCTTAGGTTTTCGTTGTGTGGTATAGTATGTGGTGTGGTGTGGTGTGGTGTGGTGTATGGTATGTTCGTCTAGTCGAGATGTACATACGTTCATGTATATGCAGGTAGAGGTGAGGGAGAGAAGAGGAGAGTCAGAGAGGCCCAGGCTGTGTGAGCTTTTCGCGTATGACAGGTGATGGCAAGACCGTCTCTAGGCTATCGTAGAAGCAAAGCAATCGAGCGAGGTCGTATCAAACGTCAATTCAAGCATTCACGCTGACGCTCATGGGAACAGTATTCAAAGTGCCGTCGAGAGCAGCGTTCTTCATTCTAGCACACCTATATGCAAAGGTCGTGGATTAGCATGTTTTCCCCCTATCGAGGATTTTGGGAGGGGAGGATGCGCTTACTCGTCCTCAGAGAAACCCGGCAGCGCAAAGGTATCTTTGCGGAAGTCGAACGGCGCAGACTAAATATCACCAGTAATGTTAGTATTTGAATAATTGCAGTAAGAACATTAGAGACTGCAAAGGAAACGTACAATCTGGATCGTTGACATCTTTGTAGGCTTCTTGCGTCTAATGCGAAGGGCACTACTCAGACGCAGGCAAAATTCTTTGAAGTTGTGGGTCGTGGTAGCGGAAGACATGGTGAGGAGAGTTGTGATTGTATAGGAGTATGTGCAGAAAAGAGATGAAAGAAAATTGGAAGAAAGAAAGCAAGACCCGAGTCAAGACGTGAGAAATAGACGGCGGAGCAATAGATAAATGTAAAACAAGAAGGATAAAAAGAGCACTAATAATCGGTAGTACCCCTCCAAAGCTGTACTCAATACGGCAGTAGGCACAATAACGAAGGACCGTAAAACACAGCACTCCCCAATTTAGCACTCTGTGTAATTCGATCAAGATTTGTTCCAGGGAAGCGTAGGAATGAAAGGACTAAAAAAGAAAGTTACGGTAAGAAGACGACTAGGCCAAAAGAAAGAAGTCTCAGGCAAGTCTTTGAGTCCTCAGGTCTCGTGTAGGTAGGAGGTGTGTATTGTATGCCGTTAGAAGGAGAAAACAACAGAGACAAAGGAAGCTGATGTGGGCGTTCCAAGGCGTTGTTGTTGTTGCACAGCCCAAAAACAACTGTAAGCACCAACGAGGATACCGCGAGAAAGAGACAAGGTCGAGATATAGTCGGGAGGGAAACGTTTGTCGTGGTGATTGTGAAATCTAGACTAGGAAGGTGCAACTCGACTCGACTCGACTCGATCTTGATGGATGAACGATAGGAGGAAAACAGCAAGAACGATTGGATCGATAGTTGCCGACGGGAGGTAAGGGAGAAAAAAGGCACCGAGTAAGAAAAAAACGGAGATGAAATAACGAGGGACAGAAATTAAGAAGGGTGTAGTGAAAATAAGGAAGAAAAAAGAAAAAGGAAAAAAAAAAAAAAAAAGATTAGTGAACGAATGAAGAAAAGAATCGAATAAAGAAGGCGAAAGGTTTCAAAAATAGCAGGTATCAAACAAAATAATAACAAAAAGAAAGTGGTTTCATTAAGATAGTCAAGCAAGACAGGAAAGAGGAAGGAACGTAACGGCCAAAAAAGGAGGTGCTATTTCTGTTGATTTGGTTAGAGGGTTCAGAAGGGAGTAAGGAAAAATCAGGAAGGGACCACAGAGAAAGAAAAAAAAATAAAAGAGCCTTCGCACGAGGAAGGCGACAATCCAACTAAAACGGCAGGAACAACCTAAAGAAAAATGAAAGGAGAGAGGGTTAATTAATTGGTGAAAAAAAAAGAGGAAATATCCCAATGATTGATGAGAATTAAAAAGTTGGATAGCATGCGCAAAAGAATGTAGGAAAGAACCACCACAAAGTTCAGATGAAAAAAAGGAAAAACGGGAATGAAAGGTCGCGAATAAAGGGAAGGAACGGAAGCAAAGAGGAACAGAAGGAAATTTGTTTCGTGATAGACAACGCCCGAGACGTAAAGTCAAGCCGTCTTTGTATAACTCTCTTTGTGCGATATAATTACATTTCTTTTACTCTTGTTTGCCCAGGCCTTGAAATGACTCTGGAACACGCGGACTCCCAGTAAACCCAAATGAGCACGTTAAAATGACCCGAGATTTGAGCCTTCTAACTCCAAGCCTCTCCTTCACTAACTCTCTAACTCTGCGCCCCCCCCCCCCCCCCGCGTCAGTCCTGATGCCCTAAAATGGACATCTCATCTAGGGGTCAAATCAATTTTTTGACAGCCATCAAGCCATCCAGCGTGAACTATCGAAGTAATATTTTTCTGCATTCTCCAACACCACATAACCATCACCCTAGACAAGGTTCAATATTGGAAGTTACCCCCCGTTTCCCCAGCAAGAAAGCTCATCTAATATTAACGTACAAAGCCCCCTCCAGGAGGCCATGTTTGTCATGGCTGGCACCAATAACTCCAAATACTACGTGCTTCTAATGGCCTGTCCTAGCCCTAGTCATCCTGACCAACTAACTGACCTGACTAACTAACTAGCAAGCCTACTGAGGATCGTAAAATCGTATGTGCAGCATGCAACATGAAGCTCTCTTTTTTGCGTATCCAAACAGCGATCCTATATCTTTGTTTCCGCTAACCAATGAGCCTTGAACTTGGCCTTTGCTCTTGCATCCCATGAAACGAGTCAAGTCCAATCAAGTTCAAGATCCATATGTGCATTCCAGGGGCAAAGCGGTAAAAAAAAAAGTGAAAGAAATCCTGTTGGAGAAAAAAGCAGTGAGCTTCGTCGTTTGAAGATGGAGACAAGAGAAGCTTTGGACTCTGCCCGGTCGGTGTTCTCAACTGCTTTCTCCTTGAGGCCAGGGCCGGGGCTGGTGCTAGGTTTGCATTAACAGCCCTGCATCAGCTATGGACAGACAATAGCCTCGTCATGCAGGCCCATACTCTACATTGTAAACACAACTAGGGCGACAGCACGGTTGTGTGTATAAGTGGTCGTCAACAAAGTGCACTGGTGATGCTTTCAATGTATCAAGTTGTCTGCCAGCGACTGCGAGAAAAAATGAAAATCACCAATTACAATTTCGCCCGCGCCAGCACTAGTCCATTACGCCTAGAGTCACGCACTTATGAAACAGGGTGTCTTGGGGAGCAGTTAGCGAATCAACTGGCGTTCTTATAGGATGCAAGGGCAGGCCCCCTCGTTCAGGGCGTCCAGGCACAAGACGGCTACGCGGAAACAAAGAAAGTCGAGGTTGATTATGGGGAAATGCCCTGGCGGCGGGCAAAAGAATAGGAATCCAGGCAACAGCATAGAGGGGACTCTATGATTTAGTTGCATTTAGGAGCAGGTGCCCCCTTCGTGACCTTGTGGTTTCTGGCTAGATCTGCAATGCACCACCAATCCAAGTACCACACAAAAGTACTCGCATGAACAAGGCAACGCATACATCTACTATAGACAAAGATACGTGCAGTATACACACATGGTTTTATGTCTATTTCTGTTCATAGCATGACAATGTAACAAACATGCGAAATCCGTCCCCCTCTGTTGAGACAGACTAGAAAACCTAGAACAAACATTAACATCCCGCACTCTCGGCCTCAAAGCCCAGCCCAAAAGAAAGCGGGAAGAAATCGTACCTCGCTTATTTGCTTCAGAAGTTGTCGGGCCTCTCTCAAGAGCCAGGCCCCAGGCCCCAGGCCCCAGGTCTCAAGGCCCAATGCCCTGCCGCCTCTGCCATGCGTACAAAAGTCAAGCAAGGAAGCAAAGCAACACAGCACGTAAGTTACCTGAAGCATTACGTATAGGCAGGCATAGCTGAAGCACGTTGATCAAAGTTCCAAACAAAGTTAGTTGTGAACAGATCAATGAGAACTTTTTCTCAGTCGGCTGTTGGCAGCTGGTAGCAGCTGCATATACCCACAGGTCGGTCGTGACAAAACTAAACAGCTGCCATCTAATGCCATCACAATCATCAGCCAGCTGTCCAATCGACGTCATAGAAACATAACTAGAAACAAAAATGATCTACAAGTCAATGTGCCATTACCCACGTAATGATAGCCTACAAACCAACTGTAGTAGCCTCCAAAAAGCCCAAAGGCTTAGTAACACTTATCTAGCGCTACAAGCTAACACTCTAGCCGCATAGAACCCCTCTTCCTTACATAACTAAAGATAAGTCCTTATCTAATGTGCTGCTGATAGGCCTAGCCGCTACAATAAGCGGCCACATCACTAAATACGCTGTGCTATCATACTAGCTACCATTCCCCTCCAAGCCGTCATCGTTCCTAGTTCCTGGTAGCTCCCCGCACCCACGGCGGCTTACTGCTTATCATGCTGAAAACTGGCTATATACAGAACTTCCATTTTAGGCCAGCCACACAACTGAAATCTACTGTTTCCAGGGCTTTCTATACTTTGTGTTTTTGTGATACAGATACATGCACCACAAAGCACACAGCCCCTCTTCTCTTCTATTCTGGTCTTCCTTTAATTTATAGGTGGCACAACGCACACATACACATCATACACTGCCCCACCCCGGCTTACTCACCCTCGCCCTCCTCTATATCACCGACGCAAAGAACAGAGACGCCCTACTACCATCGCCATGTCTCCTGAAACTATCACCATAATTTCCCCGGTAACTAACGAGCCTATCATCACGCGCGATGGCATTTCGGAGGCTAAGCTAGAGAGCCTGTCCGCTGTGGCGGCCGAGGCGTTCAAGTCATGGAGCAAAACAACATTGCAGCAACGCCAGGCCATCATTAAGAACGCCCTGCATATACTTGCCGCCAAGCGCGATAAGCTGGGAGCTGAGCTGACCGACCAAATGGGTCGCCCTATCAACTATACGCCCAAAGAAATTGATACTGCTATCATGCGTTCCGAGTATCTGCTCAAAGTCAGCAATGACGTGCTCAAGGATACACCTGGTGACGCCCAGGATGGCTTCCAGCGATATATTCGCAAGGTGCCTGTCGGTCCTGTGCTCATCATCTTTGCTTGGAATGTGAGTACTGGCACACAAAAGGCGCCTCAGGTTTATAAGCCGCCGCCGCTGCTCCATGCCCAGTGGCGTGTCTGGTCTATCTCACCCTGACCCAATGTCTCACTAGTCATGGTGCATTCGTTGTAGTGGATATCTATCTCCCTAGTGGGTGTTATTGTGCGACGTTTGGTGATTCATAATCACCACTACATCCCACATCTAGATGGCTCTTGATGATCAAACAATATCTGTTGAAGACTGCTAAAAACTCTTAAAGGGGAGCTTATTTTAATGCATAGTACTAATATACAGCTCAATAGTACCCCTACCTCATTCTGGTCAACGCCCTAGTACCCGCTCTGCTAGCCGGTAACACAGTTATCCTTAAGCCCTCCCCGCAAACCCCGACTGTCGTTGAGCACGTTGCTGCCGCCTTCGAGCAAGCTGGCCTGCCGCAAGGCGTACTGCAGTACTTCCACAGCGGTGCCCCCGCCGTGATCGAGACCATTGTACGCAACCCTAAAATCTCTCTCGTGTGCTTCACGGGCTCTGTAGCCGGCGGCCTGGCAGTGCAAAAAGCTGCAGCCGGGCGCATCGTTAACGTTGGCCTGGAGCTTGGCGGCAAGGACGCCGCTTACGTACGTGATGATGTTGATATTGCTTGGGCCGCAGAGGAAATCGTTGACGGCGCCGTCTTTAACTCCGGTCAAAGCTGCTGCTCTATTGAGCGTGTTTATGTTGCAGCGACTGTACATGATGCCTTTGTCGCAGCTGTGCAGAAGGTTCTGGCTGGCTACATTCTTGGCGACCCTACCGACAAAGCAACACATCTCGGCCCTGTTGTTTCTCGTCGCTCAAAGTTAGCTATTGAGGCTCATATCAAGGACGCGCTAGCTAAGGGCGCGGTCGATGCGACTCCCGCAAACACCTCGTTTGAGAATCCCCCGGTTGCTGGAAACTACGTCAAGCCAACACTGCTGACGGGTGTTACACATGATATGGCGGTCATGACAGAGGAGACTTTCGGCCCGGTCATTCCAGTCATGAAGGTGGCGGACGATCAGGAGGCCGTACGATTAATGAATGATAGCGAATTTGGCCTCACAGCCAGCGTTTGGACAGCAGATGTTTCCCGCGGACATAGGCTAGCTGATGATATTGAGGCTGGCACTGTGTTTGTGAACCGCTGTGACTACCCAAGCCCAGTAAGTCTTTTTCCCCTCATCCACATGTGACTTACTACTATGTCTTGCTGCTTTTCATTTGCCACTTTCTTAGCCTATTAACACCAACTCTTTACTTTATAGGACCTAGCCTGGACTGGCTGGAAGAACTCAGGCAAGGGACAGACTCTAAGCCGCTTTGGTTTTGACCAGTTTGTGAAGCTCAAGAGCTATCACATCAAAGATTATCCAAAATAAACAAGTTCTCGAGTATGTGGGCATGTATATTAGATCTCGAAACAAGTATTAACAACTAATACCACACATCCCACCTCAAAATGAGCCGCGATTATTTACAGCCCCAAAGCCCACCTTCTGAGTTTCGTGATTAATTACATAGTCTTTCTACTATACGGTGACGGCATGAAGAAATAATGCTTACAGCTTTTGTCATGGAGTATAAGCCCCGGCGGATTGCAGCGGTTTTATCATTCCCCAGACGTGGCCATAGCAGCGTCTTGTTTTCTTCTTTTTTGCTAATAGCTCTCAACACCTTCTCATTGAGACCCCTTCTGATCCAGCTAAACCGTGCCCTACCTATTCCCCTCCATCATCTTCATTCTAACTATATTTGCTCGGACCTTACAGTCAATCTCAGGTGGTGACTAAGTAGCCCCAGTATTCCCCACCACTGTAGAGGACAATGGCCTATCTCCTCGCATGGCCTAAGGGGGGTTTTCGGCGGGACTTGGGCAGCTCGGCGCCAACTCTGGCTGTTTTTTTCCCCTGGAGAAACTTGAGGCTGCTAAGCGGCACAAACTTGAACTTGGAGTTGAAAATATCACGCCTACATGAATCGCTAAAATCAAACTACTCCAGATTAGCTACCGTATAGAACTGACCCTTTTCAAAGCTGGCCACGGCATTTCGACGATCACAGAAGCGCGGGTGCTTTCAATTAATAAGGGATCATCCGTGGCATGGCAAGAATGTTACACTATATTGCATTGTGTTATTCTGTATCTACCTACTGTCATTTCGCGACAATATGGCAGGGAGCAGCTAGCTGATCCCATCCTCCAGTGCAATTCTTAGGCAGTCATCGGCTGCAATTGCGCCTAGATTTCAAGCCTCTTCTACGATTCTTAGGACTGAGCATCAGGGCCAGAAGAGCCGTCTATCTAGCGTACCCGTCGGTTTCCGGGATTCGACTACTTGGTGTTTTTTTATCTGCGGCGATTGCACAACACCCAAAAGGCAGTCAGCCTTTGGCACGGAGTATAACCCTCCGAGAAACACATTAGTATTGTTTTTCTTTCTGATGGCCGAGAGAAAGACCTATTCAACACCTCCACGTGGAGGCCCTCTCAACATTTCCTTCTGATCTTGCCAAACTTGGCTGTGGGAATTTGCTTGTATACTTGGACGTCTATCTACTCTTATTCCGCAGCACTATGACGCCATGTTTCAGACTAGGGTACTTCCCGGACAGTCAGTAGTGACAGGAGCGCATAGATTTCAAGCACCTCCTATAGCCTTTTAGGGTTCGGCATTATAGCCAGGGGGACTCTCTATCTAGCGTGGCTCAAGGACGTACTTGTCGGGTTCCGGGATTAGTTATCTAGTCTTTTTGGTAGATGCCAACAGCGTGAAAGGCCACCGGCTTTCGGCACGGGGATATGCCCCGGGTCCCGGTGAGTTGAGTTGAGTTGAGTTGAATTTATTTAACGTCTACGGGAATCACTAAGATCAAACGACGCCGGATTGGTTACCGGACAGAATTGACCCTCTGCAGGGCTGACCACAGGTTTTGGGCGAGAGAAGCTCGTATGCTCCCAAGCAAGCTTGTTACTCGTCTTCCACCTGTAGTCGTCAGAAACAAAAGAAAAAAAAAAAAAAAAAGGAAATCCCCAGATATACCCTAAGCCCAGAAGTAGTGGGGCTAACCCCCAACTTCCCCACAAACATTCGTTCCTCTGAAAAACCTGCCACGCTTCCTGAAGTCGTGAAAATCACGAGAGCAAGACGGCAGCATCCAGTGCAGCCTGGGAAAACCCCCCCAAAGACGAGAAAAAACCAGACTGTGTGAGCATCCGAGGGCTCGTGGTATATCCTTCCACTTTTCTGGTGGCCGCTGCCTTGCGCGTGTGGATGAGGCGCCAGACAGCCCCCTTTCTAGTGACATGCCACAGTCACCAGTCTATCCGAGGACAGAGGAGCGCAAGAAAGAAAACAAAAAAAAAAAAAAAAAGGTGCGGACTGTGTGAACTCTCAAAATTCAGTCCTGAGCGTGAAGGTGAACTCCTTGAGTTGGAGTGGTGTTGCGGCGATGAGGAGTTGGCGATCGCAAAAGTTGTCGTGAAAAAGGGGGCGAGTCGACGACGAGGTTATCCTCAAAGTTGGGTAAGTGCGGCCTCAAGGCTCCACAGCTCATTGTCAAGATCCATGACAGAGTCAAAGAAGAAGAAAAGAATGAAAGACGCTTATCAGTGTCATAGACGTCGTCCTCCAGCAGCCCGGAAGAAGGGGAGGCACCAGACCTCAAAGGTACCCCCCCGAGGGTTGTAAGAGGGAGAGTTTTGTTGTAAGAGGGAGAGTTGGGTCCCGGTGATTCCTATTCAATGCCTTCTATCCCCGAAATGTACCAGATAACTCTTGGATTACGTCCGATATGGTCTAGGGGCTAGGATATCTCGCTCTCACCGAGAAGGCCGGGGTTCGATTCCCCGTATCGGAGATGACGTCATAGAGAGTTTCTTTTTGTGCCGCCAGTATACATATAATCCTATACGAATGGCGATCCTAGGGTCCGCAGACTCATGACATCTAATGCTCGCGTATGAGCTTTTCTCTTTTGCTTTTCAGAGTCTATTCGCTGTAGAAAAGAACAAAATCCAAATTAATACTCGTTCGCCGAAGGTGTAAAGGATGAAAAGATGACTAGACACATAGGTTGAAAATAATTCATGGTGGGGAGCACAAGTTCAGGCGAATTTTTTTGCCTCTTTTTTTATGCCTATTGTTATCAGTCTACTATTTGATTAACGCTTGTTGTCACTCTCATTATTTACTTTAAGAGCAAGTTGAGCACAACTTTCGTCCAGAAGTCGGCCTTTAAAACGAAATCTCTTTCTAAACAACGGACAATGTATGTGGCACGATGCGTAATGAGATAGCAAGAAAGGTAAAAGCAAGGGTTTCTAAGGGTTTGGGGTTAGGAACACAGTAAATCTATTATACTTCTCGATGAAGGGGCCATTATAGTTCGAGAATATTGCGTTTCCTAAATAATGCTCTTCCGTAGTTTTTCAGGGAAAGCAAGTCGTGTGCAATTGATTTGTGAAATTGTGGGAAAAGGATGTAATTGTTGGTAGGTTTGAAAGCCCTGCATTATACACCCATGTATTCGCCGATGTAACATTTATACAATCGGGTTTCTGATCGATGATGTACCACATGCGTGTATTCGCACGCATGCATTAGTTTGCTCATGTAGTGTGATGTAATAATGCGACATTTGTGAACTGTAGAAATCTAGATTGGAGGCTGGAAATGGAAAAAGAAGATCTAGTAGATCAAGTTAAAGATTCGATTGAAGCCGGAGATGAGAATATGACGTTGAATTATATACGTGTTGATATCAAACTTTCATCGCAGTTTTGAACAGGAAGATCGTTCATCTCATGTCATCTTATCTCATGAAAAGCGGTGAGGAACATGAGCTGTAGTGGTGAGACAATGCAGGACAGCTATAAAGCGTATGCATGAAGAGGATAACAAACAAAGCTGACAGACTGCAATATGCGCAGATAGTGTATAAAAGTGCAATATGGGGAGAGATGGTAAGTCAGTCTAGTCAGAATAAGAGGAAACTATGCTTGCTGGGCCCTTGTGAGGAGAATGCACTTGAGAGGCGATGTTTTTTTTTCTTCTATTGTTATGACACGCACATAATAGTAGAAGAAAACGACGAGTGGGCTAGCGGCATGTGCACGCGTAAGTAAAGGCAAAGGGCGCGTACAATACTGTGAAATACGGCACTGGCTTGTCTGAGGATGGGGGATGAGAGGCTAGTAAAGAACAAGTAAGGAAGGAAGCTTTGCCCTTCTTAGGGCCCTTGCCTTGTCCTTGCGATCCTTTGCTAGCTTGTGTGTATGTATAGCATGTGAAGAGATTCCTTTGGCTTCTATAGCCATCTTGTTATTCCTAGTCTAGACAAGTGAAAAAAGACTGGGCTGGACTTTTTCTCTTTCATTCTAAATCGAATACTAGAAATCCCGCTTCCGATATCATCCTAACTCCACCCCGGCCAGAGGTCAGGTGAAGAAAAAAAAGAAATAGAAGGGACCCACAACTATTTTGTCAGAGGTCGGCTATGGCGGAAAACAAAAGGACTTGGGGCGGCAGGAGCAGAATAGCTATTAAGGAGTCTTCTCTGGAGAACCCCGAGGATCCGATGCTCCGAGACTTCGGCGTCTACGCTAAGTGGCGTAGAAAGAAAAGGAAAGCCCGGGAATTAAGGAAACGCGTTTTGAATGTGGCTGCCTGATTTGGACTAAATTGTCGCTGATATATCAGGGCGTTCTAGAAGGATTGCTGCTAGCTAAAGCGGCGCTGCTGGTAACAGGCTGCAACTCATACGAATCGTTGGTGCTGGCACCTTTTCATTGGCATACACTTATACTTACTTGCACTTACATGTGCGTTTTCAATGTACATCTCGTTTTCTGCCATCAGTCAGGGTTGAGGCATCTGTTTCAACATTGGATTCGACTTCTGACGCTGATGCCCGCTTAAATTGCGCCCCCGTGATGTGAAGTTTTCCTTTGAGCCAACAGAGGGACGGATGTTTCAGGGAAGCTTACTTGCAGGGCTGTCGAAATACGTGTTCTTGTGTGAGGGGGGTGGGAGAGCTTTTTTTTTCTTATCTTATCTGTTCCGGCTTCTTCCTTTCCTTTCATGTAACGGTAGGAGCGTGCCTCCGTTCATCCGCTAATAGGAAGGAGGTGTAAATGACTCAAATTTCACTGACTTGAGCATCAAGATGGAGAACTAAATGGTTGGTGTTTTTTGCAATTAAGGGCGAGAGTCAAACATGCATTTTTCTTACGTTGTAGACATCGATTGGCTGAAACGATTTGCATGTTGGCTGTCCGTGCTTGGAGACGAATATACACAGGACGGATGGCATAGTATCAAGCTCTTAGATTTGTGTGTTGCCAGTTTTGTCTGGTGACATAATTCAGCCTGCTTCTTTTTGTTCTTATCCACTGACTACATGCAGAATCCTGGCTCCGAGCTCTGCCGAAAACATAAGAACAAGAGACGGTGAATAAAAAGTTTGCATAGTAGTCCTCTTTGTTTTTTAGTGTGGGCACCAGGGGCAACCAGAAAAACAGAGGGCTCGAGGCAAACCACACAAAACAAATACTAATAGCCAAAGTTGGTGGCCCAAGTTAAGTGGAGAAAGAGGCAGAACCCTGAAGGCTGGATGGGGACCTAAGCAAGCAAGTATAGCTAACGTCAACGTCGGTGGCCATGCGCTGAGCTGGTTCCTGAATGTAGTCTGATGTACTAAGTAGAGGCTACATCTCATCTTACCCACCCGTATAACCGACAAATACCGTGCCTGCTAAAACTCAAGCGATCGGCGTTCAGCACTCAAGCCATCCGATCCGAGTAATTTTCTCAAGTACCAAGTCCTAGAAGTGAATGACTGGCTGTTTTTTCCCGCCCCTTCTAAACTAGAGTTTTCCGTTTGTCAGAGTGTCAAACAAACCCGCTTGGCGGAGTATCTGCAGGGATTATGATCCTAGTTCCTCTAGTTACTCCCCTCCCCGCCTGTACCGTAGCAATACTTGCACTACCATGTGTTGCTTGCCAGCCTGCTGTTAACTTACCCTGCTAGTCCAGCCATTATGCCTTGTTTATCTGTTTATGTGTGTCCCGTCTGTATAGCCCAGTTAGATCCCTTCTTTTTTGGTGTTAACTTCTTCCGCCCTCAGGAAGCAAGGGAAGAAAACCTCTTCCCTGGTATCATGTACATGAGTGGCGTAGTAGAAGCAGAGTGAGTGACGAGAGCCAAAATACTAAGTGAGAGATGAAGACATGTAGCATTGGTTGCCTGGAAGAGGTGAATGAGTATCTTGGGCGGCTGTGACTGTACCTGTCATCGTAATTGCTTCTTTTTTTCCTCGTAGGAGGCTCTTGCCTATCCCGTGCCGCTTGCTCTTATCTTGGTGTATCTTTTTTTTTTTTTTTTTTACAGTATTTTATTGATCCTTTTAACCTCTTCTCTTCCCTGCTGAGTTAAAATTCATTCCTTTTTTACTCGTCGCTCTTCACTTTTCTTCTCATTTTTCAATTTTTTTCTTCACTCTTTTCTTTGAATCTTCTTATAATTTCGTTACACTCAAAATCTCACAAACTATCTTCAGTCCACTTCACTGTGACGACTGTTCTTTGCCTTTCAGAAATATTGGCTTTCTTTATTTCTAAATTCTACAGCAATTGCATTTCATTCTATTGAACTTCTGCGCGTTTGTTTGACGGCTTCGCCAGGCTGTCAAATGAACCTGCATCTTAGAATTCATCCTTCTTTAACTGTAAGTCGACACGTTCAACCCTCAATACCCTCGAAACCAATCACACATGTACATTATGGCTTTGGACGTTGCTAATAGACGCACTCACTCTTTCCTGCAGTTCCCCCATCATCATCCCGCAGGCTGCTCCGTCTAAATGCCTACCATCTACTCTTCTCTCTACCAACAGTTTATCCGCCAAGGATTAACAAAGTCTGTCACTCATGGCTATGCCCAGAGCGTAGTCGCCGCCACACATCCCCACCTTCTTAACTCCCAGAATCGCCCATCATTTGCCAAGCGGAACAGCAATCGTGTTAGCCGACTTCATACCCTTCAACTTAAGAACGCTTTCCACACTGAACGCCAAACATCCGGCCTTAATACCACACACGACCATATCCATGACCGCGGCTTAGGTCACGGTGGGCTGGACGCCTACTTTGAAGCGCTCAAACAGAAGCGTGATGAAACTGCTGAGCATAGCGAGGAGGCTCTCGAGGAGTGGTCACAGTTTGAATTCCAAAAGCAAATAGAGTGGAAACCCAGCCCTGCATCCATTCTTCTAGGTGAAGCCCGCCCCGTAATCGACGATGACTGTGCAATAATCGACGAAAATGGCGATGATGTCAACACCCCTCCGGGCCGCTATTCACCCGCCGATGAGGCTGCTTTGGCGCACATTGACGCTGCCCTTCACAGAGAGATTGACGCTAGATCAAGGCAAGAGTCATTAGGAGAGGTTTCTGACCATTCAGCTGCTGCCTCACCCAAGGCTCCTTCCTCCGTGGCTACCTCAGGTGTTCAGAGCTGCCATGACCAGCGCAGCCGTTCTCCTACACGACCCAGAGCGCCATTGGTAGATGCACAAGCAGTAGCATATGCAGACCACCTCTTGGGTCTATCAAAGGCCGGTCGTTATCTTGAAATTCCCGCCGTCTTCGAGGCCATGCTAGTAGCGAAAATTCGCCCTCTAGCTAGTGCCTACAATGCCCTTCTCATGGCAGCCATGCACATCCCCACTGATAAGAGCGAAGTGCTTTCCAAGTCCCTAGAGGTATACACTGACATGCTCCGCCGTCGTGTGGCCCCCGACAATGACACCTATGACATCTTGGTTGGTCTCTTGTGCACCCGCTCTTTAGAAGTAAGTGGAAAGAAGGCTGAACTTGAGACCAAGCGTGTGCGTTTTGGTGGCATGGAAAAGGCTGGCAAGTTTATGTTTGCTTCTCACGAGCTTGAAGAGGCTATTCTTTCCGAAGATGATCGCTTGGACTTGGCTATCAAGCTGTTTACTGAGTCGCTGGGGACTTGCCGCGCTTCGTACTCCTCGGAGACTTACAACCAGCTTATTTCAGCTTGTGCTGCTAGCGGTCGCTTGTCCGATATGCTCAAAGCCTTTGAGCACATGGAGTCTCAGAATATCACTCCTTATGCTTCAATGTTCCCTCAGATGATCATTGCCTACGGCTCCAATGGTGACTTGACTTCTGCTGTCGACTGCTACAATGAATACAAGCAGCTTGCCATTCGGAAGGATGCTGGAGATGAAACGCTTGTTGGTCGCCAGGACTCCGAGGTTTATGCTGCCGTCATATACAGTTACATAGTAGCCAACAAACCAGAGTCTGCTATTGTCTTCTACAGGAAGATTGTGGAACTCCATGGCGCTGACGGTGCTCAAATCCAAGATGTTCTGATCAACTCAGGGTTAGTCAAGGCGTTTGTTGACAGAGGCTCCTTTGATCAAGCCCTCGAATGGGCTCAGGGAATTAAGTCTGCTACCCGCGGTGATGCCATGGCCAAGATTGCTTTGGCTGCTGCCGACAGAAATGAGCGGAACACTGCTCTGGCTGCCTTTGGTAACATTCCTGGAAGCCACGGTAAAATTGTTGCTCCTGCTGCTGCTATGCTTGCTTTGAGTATTCGGTCCGGCGATGTTTCGTCTGCTATGAAATACTGGCAGATTCTTTCACGCCCTGATATCAAGGCCACTGCCGACATGATCGAACCTACCGCCATGTTTGCCGTGGCAATGATTGGATCTGGTCAAGTGGCTGAGGGCTTGACCCAGGCTGAGCTCATGTTTGAGCGAATCAAGGCAGCCCAAAGCGAAAGCCGCCCAGACTTGGCCGACGAGATTGAAGAGGGCGTGCACTTTATTGCTCATTACATGCGGTCTCGTGGAGTCGTCGATACTCGCAACGTTCAGCCCGTCTCTTTAATGCCTAATGCTCCCGTGCAATTAGTTGCCTCTTCTTTTGAAGACTCATTTGACCCTTATGCACACAACACCGACTTTAAAGGCTCTGCCCTCATCTCTGAGGAGCTTGAGGGCACTCACGGACGTAGAGCACCCCACATGGCTGAGGCTATGACTCGATTCTATAACATGCGCCGTGCCGGCCGCCATCCGCGTTACATCACATACGCCAAGCTAATCTCTGCTGCTTCCCGCGAAGGAAACATGGGTCTATGCCTCGAGATCATGAACATGGCTCACACTGACATCCCTCTACAGTCGCAGTATGCAACCGTTCGCTATGGCTGGTCGTCCATCCTTGATGCCATGGTTGGTGCTTCTCTATACATTGGCGATCGTTTGGGTGCTGAAGAGTATCACCAAAAGTTATTGGAGATTGGTGCTACTCCTTCGGCTAACACGTATGGTCTATACATTACTACGTTGAAGGAATCCACCAAGACTTTTGATGAAGCATCTGAGGCCGTCAAGATCTTTCACCGTGCTAAGTCCGAGGGTGTTGAGCCTAGCTCATTTCTGTACAACGCTTTGATTGGCAAACTAGGCAAGGCACGCCGTATTGATGACTGCCTCCTCTACTTTTCGGAAATGCGGGCTTTGGGTATTAAGCCCACATCGGTCACATACGGCACCATTGTCAACGCGCTGTGCCGCGTTAGCGACGAGAAGTTTGCCGAGGAGCTGTTTGATGAGATGGAGTCGATGCCTAACTACAAAGCACGGCCGGCGCCGTACAATAGCATGATGCAGTTTTTCCTCACTACCAAGCACAATAAGGCCAAGGTGCTGGCTTACTACGAGCGCATGCTATCCAAAGGCATTGTGCCTACATCTCACACCTACAAGCTTCTGATTGATACGCACGCTACTCTTGACCCTCTGGACTTTTCGTCGGCGGAAGCTGTTCTTGATGATATGCGGGCTGCTGGCGTTAAGCCAGAACCGATCCACTACGCGTCGTTGATTCACGCTCGGGGCTGTGTAATGCATGATGTTGACGGTGCACGGTCGGTGTTTGATTCGGTAATGGCTGACTTGTCAGTAGCCTCCAACGCTAGCCTTTTCCAGGCACTTTTTGAGGGCCTTGTGGCGAATCACCGAGTGGCAGAGACTGAGCCTCTTCTAGGAATGATGAAAAAGCGTCAGGTTCCTCTGACGCCATACATTGCTAACACGCTGATTCATGGTTGGGCTGCAGCAAACAAGATTGAGCGGGCCCGGGCCATTTTTGAGGCGGTTGGTCGTGATAAGTGCGAGCCCAGCACATACGAAGCAATGACAAGAGCATATCTTGCAGTCGAAAAGCGTGACGAGGCAGGTGAAATCGTCAATGAGATGATGAGCCGCGGCTACCCGAGTGCGGTAGTCAACAAGGTGCTTGAGCTAATGGGCTAAAGCATCTTTACTATTTCTCTCCTCTTTTTTTTTCTTTTTTTATTTCTTCTCTCCTCCTGTTTGATGTCGCTTTGCGGAGCTGGAGTGTCCATTCCGCCGGAGTAACACAAAGTGTGTATGATACCATTAAATCGGCTTTATTATCTTTATTTCGTTTTTCTTTCCACGGCGTTCAAGGGGTTTACCAAACAAAAGGGAGGGAAATGGTTTCATGGAAGGGAAAAAAAAGGGTACTATTTTGTGTTTTTGTTCATGGTTTTATTTTCTTTTATTGGGCGGTGCAGCTTTTCTCGCGATGTGTGTTTTTTTTCCTCCTTTTTTTTTCTTTTTTTTCTTTTGACTTGGAACAATTTCTTGAACATCAAAAAAGAGGCCGTGGAAAAACAACAAAACGTCAGCAAAGGAAAACTTTCCTTTTTTTCTTGCTTTTTTTTTTCACCATCTCAACTCTCTGCTTTTTTTGTTGCTACGTTTATATCATCAGCATGTTCTCTCTTCCTCTATTTTTCCTATTTATTTACAGATACGATTTATCAAGGCTTGTTTCATTTTTTTGGTACCATTGAATACAATTTATAACGCAGCATGCTTCTCTAATTTATAACGCTTACCATCTTCACATGTCCCATATCTCCCGCCATTGTTGCTCACTCTCTCCATCTCCCCGACCCAGTGGCCTTTCCAACCGCCCAAACCGGGCTTCCCTGCCTGAATTAGCCTCTGGGAGACACATCCACTCACCGACTGAATCCGGCACTTCCTCACGTATATGGCTAATGCAAATCAGGGCTTGCTGGCTGCTCAGCCCTGGCAGCCCACCAATACCGGCCTCTGCTTCGCCTTGATTCCGCAACAGCCGCATACACTTCTCCCGTACATGTGCGTCCATCCCGCTGAATGCCTCATCTAGAACGACGATTTCGGGACTTTTGATCACAGCGCGGAGAAGTAGTGCAACCCGCTGTGCACTGAAGGAGACCTGGCCAAAGAGATATTCATCTGCCCAGTCTGTCGATTTCGCAGTTGTGCTCGTCGAGGGGGTGCCATGCGAATTTAACTCTCGCTCAAATGCCTGTAGTGCCTGTTGAATGCGCTGCTCAGCATGCGCGTCAAGTACCGGCGGTGCCGCAAATGTTGGTGCCCACGCGCTAGCAAGAACTTGGCGTAGCGATAATCGGCGTGGCATGTGTTGGTGTACTTCAGGGCTGGAATGGCCTATGCGTGCCTGCACATCCCAGAATGTCAGAGGCGGTATCGACGAGCCGGGCTGTGGCAGGCGTGTGCGGCCAAATAACTTTATCGGCAGTGCATATGTCTGCGGATGATCAGAGCACAGCAACGCAACAACGGTGGTTTTCCCCGACCCGTTGGGGCCGAATATGGCCCACCTCTCGCCTTGACGTACAGTCCAGTGCAGCCCAGCAGGCCAGTTACCCAGTGCTATTTTGGACCCATAGCGGACTTTGCATCCGCGCATTTCGACAACAGATGTGCCTTTGTGCGATGTTGGGATAACAATGGTAGAAGGGCTTGCTGGCGCCGGCACTCTAGCCGACTTGTGCATGCTCTGCTTTCCCAATACGTCAACCCTGGCGCCAATTTTCTCAACGCGACAGTCATCTGCGAGCAAAACCATGTGCGTGATCCATTCTGGTACAGGATCCTGTGGTCTCCCTGAGATCACCAGCCGCGGGCTTGCGCGTGCTGCTAGAGAGTGCAGAAGTGGACTCAATGAGCTGGTTGTTGGTGGATCAAGCCCCATGAAGGGCTCATCTAGTAGAAGCACCTCAGGCCGCTCAAGAATAGCGCGTGCAATTCGCGCTCGCCGCCCCTGTCCATTGCTTAGGAATGCTACGGGTAAGTCGAGCAGCGGCTCTAGACGCAAATCAGCTACAACACGCCCAAAAAGATCCACAGGTACGGCAGCATCTGCACGTAGTGGCTGGCTAGGGTTCAACTCGGTGTTTCCAAGGAGATAATCACGCAGCGAGAAATCGGTTTCTTCACGGCGGCTCTCATAGCGAGCGGAGAGATAGGCCGAAGTAGTTACATTAGCCGATATGCTGTGTGCATCGGCGTCAAAGCCAACATATTGGATCGCTTTGATAGGACTTTTGAGGCGGTCGGATACGGCATCCGTCGAGAGGTACGGGAACTCCCGTGATGTTGGTGGATCACTTAGATGCAAACCACGCAACACTTGCAGAAAAGTTGTCTTGCCTGATAGCGAGGGCCCGACCACAGCCCAGGTTTCGGCAGCAGTAGCGGGGAGAGTAAAGGATAGCTGGGGGAAAAGCGGCGGGTTAGGCCGTGCTCCGTGTGCATTTAGCTGATGCCGAAAGAAAGTCCCATTGGTAATGCGCACAATAGGCGGCGGTACTCTCATTATTCTAATGTTTTGGACGTTTTTGAACCTAGGATAGATGTTGTGCGGCCATCAATAATAGAAACTAGAGGTTTGACCAGGATATTTGTGGGGTCTAGGTGGAGAGCTCAAACAGCTATGGTGGGGCAGAGAGTGTATGGCTAGGACAAGGCTGTGGGGTGATCATAGTACAAGGCTGAAATCTGTGCAAGTGGCAGCAGCTGGCGGCAGACGCTACGCAAGCTAGCAGCCTGGTAAGCTTAAGCTAGGCTAGGGAACATAATCACAATTCTGCCTGTTAATCTGATCAGCTAGAGAAAAAACATTCCAAACAACACTCACTTCCTGCAGCCAGGCTAAAGGACGCTTCTTATTTAAATATTCCCGAATTCTTTTCCAATTGCCCGTACAAAAGCTACTCATCATGGTACGTACGCTCAGCTATTTATTTCCTTAATTCAAGCTCAAGCATTAACATAACCACTCAATTTACATTAGGCCATGCGTATCGTTCCCGAAGCCTCAACTAAGGGCACCTTCACACACACCCAAAAGTCGTTGTCAGCGCCATCGGCGCCCGGTGTGCACGATGTCTTCCGCTCAGGACTCGGCCCCTCCGCCGCCAACAGTACGACAGCCTCACTGGACACTGACGCGCCCACTAGCGGCCACCCTCTAGAAGCCCGTCTCAAGCAATGGGAAGCAACACGGGAGAATCTCCGCATGCAAACGTTGCGTCGTGTATACGGCATTGCGGAGCCGGTGCGCCAGGGAATGGAACTCAAGATCGTTCGTGATTCGTCGTGGCGGCCAGCGGTACTAGGCGGTGGGTTGCGCAGCGTTCATGAGGACATCCTTCGCGGCAAGGACTCCGAAGTTACTTGGGAGGACATTTACACTGGCGATGAGACAGTGGGTGTTGCTGGGTTCCATGCCGAGATGGAACACAAACTGAAGATGCAGTAAGTCATCTGCATATAAGGGGCTGGCAAAGAAGGCAGATGGTGGGAAGGAAGAAAGGGGCAGAGGGGCTTAGCAAGACGTGTGAGGGGGGAGAAGATATAGCATAGCCCCCAGGACAAGACGAAACCCTCGAGGCCTTTGTTTTCTCTGGAACATTGTTAATGAAATGCAAGCATGGTATGACCAATGAACAAAGCCACTTTTATTTCTCTACGAAGGGCAACGGCAGGTAGACAATTATAAAACAGTACGATACACCGCATAGTAGGTAGTTTATGTATGATGTCATCATGTATACTTTTCAGGGTGGCGAACAGTAGAAAATAAACACTGACCAATGAGCAAAGACGATGGACAGAGTAGAAAAAAAAAACAAGGAAAGAAACAAGTATATGGATACTAGACTGGCTGCATCAAATAGACAGCAAAATGAACAATGAACTAGGGGTGTTTGGGTGTTTGGGCAAGAATGAGAAACAGAAGCAGGGGAATGGGGGGGGGGGGGGGGGCAACAGCAAGTATCAACCAACCAAGCTCTACAAAGCTCAGATGGGCCAAATTATGAAAGAAGCCACGATATAAAGGGCTAATAGGCGGTGACTTGGGATGAAAATAGGACCAGCCAAGAAGGAAAAGAGGGAAGTGTGTGCGTATAAGAGAGAGTAGGAAGGAACGAGGCTAAACTTCCTAGGAGTAGAGATGAGGGTGATATATACAAATAGAAAGAAGAAATGAAGGAAAAGAAAAATAAAGAGCCAGACAGACATAAACTGCGAAACAGCGACAAATAGGAAATAAAAAGCACATAAGCCATAAAAACAAGAGGGCAAAGAAAACAAGCAGAGAAAAGGAGTTGGAGAACTTATAATATCACGCAGCAATTAGTCGACTCTGTGCGTGTGTTAGATCTTGCTAGTGTTTTAGTGTTGACCTTGGGCTCGTCGTCGTCGGCGATGACATCGGCTGGTTTCACGGACATGTGGACGATGTTAGGAGCATCAACACTGAAGCGACTTTCTAAAGCAGAGAAGAAAGATGATAGTTAGCTAATAGTGCAATAAAAACACATGGAAACAGGAGAGAAAGACTTACGCCGCAGACTGTCCCGGTCATTCAAAAGCCTGCCAAAGTAAATCAACCTGATACTATTGGGACTAGCCGGCTTAGCACCCCAGACGTCATGCCACTCGCGCAAAATCAGCTCCTTGAGCGTGTACACACTGATACTGAAGGGATCGCGCTTCCCCGACGATGATTCCGTTGATGGTGATTTAGCATCGACGTTGCGCTTAGCCAAGAACTTGTCGTCAATCTCGTACGAATGTCTAGCACCGGAGGCAAGCAATAACGAAATACGACATACAGAATTAACATCGGTTTCCGCATTGGTGTCTGTAGAGGTATTGGAGGTGTCCATTTTAGCGTTCGTGGGCGCCTTATTGTCCTTCACTTCGACAGCACCCTCGCCGGCATCGTTGTCGCCATGGTTTAGCGGGGGCTGGCCATCAATCACGTTGGTATCAGCATCAGCACTAGTATTGACGGGGCGGAATTCCTTGTGGTCCTCCTCAAGCATGGGACCAGCGCCCAAAGCTGTAGGGAAGCTAGACGAGGCCATTGCGGACATGCGGACGGGCAAACAGGAAATGTGTCAACTATGCTAGCTGACAGATAGTAGGAGCAACGGTTTGCTGGAGATCGAGGGAGTCGACAGATGAGAGTAAGAGGCAGAGGTGCTATGGCGTACGTCAGGAATTAGAGAATAGCAAGACGACGGAAGCGGAAGCGCAACACGACGGGACGAAACGAGGGGAAAAAGTAACGGAGAAAGAGGAAAGACCTGGCTCGAATCCAGGATTGACAACGATGCAAGCGAAAGGAAGAAAAAAGAAGATCTAAGAAAAGACAACGGGGCGGGCTTAAATATGCCTAGATAAGATGATGTAGCTGTTTGCTATTGTGTTCTCGTTTGGTAGTGTTTGTTGCAGCTGCAATAGTTGTAGGGCTGCGCGATAAAAGTACAATACTGATTATCGGCGATGGCGTCGAGAGCTGTGATATTGAGATTGATTTTCACAGCTGGGAGTCAAGTTTGGGGGGGGGGAAGGAGGGAGATAAATGAGGAAAACTCAATTATCACGAAGATGGAAAAAAAAAATAGAATTAAAAAAGGGGGAATTTCCAGTGGTATTTTCGGTTGCTTTTTGTATTGTTTTATGCTTCGCAAGGAGAGGAGAAGAAAAGCCTATCAGGAAAATTATCAGGAAAGAAAAATAGAGGCAAACAACGACAAAACTAAAGGCGACAAAAAACAGACGAAGACAAGACTTGACAAAGAAACCTCAGAAAATAGTGAGAAAAAGAGACGAAAAGAATGTCAAAAATGACGAAAAAATTGATAAAAAGAAGAAAGTACTTGCGAAAAATGACGAAAAGAACTTCTCATCTTCATCCCAGGGTTTCCCCATCTCTATTAGGGTTAAACATCACCTATTCCGCATGACGCTAAGATCACTCCGCGCCTCCGTCCTTCCCCTCTGGTTGTATTTCATCTCTGGTACCTGCAGCTAACCCACAAATCCGCTTGCCCAAGCCTAGCCAGACCAACTTCAGGCCACGCACAAGCCCGCCGTCAGGCCCGCAATGTGCACCGTGCCCTAATAGCCCCGTGACTCCGATGCCCCGTTGGTGATGGTGATTGCGTGTTGGCTGTGGCACAGAAACTGGGTCGGTTCGGCTCGGCTAGCTGCATTGGCATCAGTAGAAATGCGTGACTGACATTGGATAATGTGCACGGAAAGGATTTTGAGGGCGTGGGGGAGGAGGGAATCTGGGGAACACAGGTTCAGGTTCAGGCTCAGGCTCAGGCACAAAAAATGAAGGATAGGAGGACGGAACACAGACATAGACACAGGCACAGGCACATGTACAAAAGATGTAGGTAAAAAAAAAGACATTGTGCTATGCTATAGCCTCTCTTATAAGGCCGCCCATCTCCCAATACCCTCTCTCCCTATCACCCCTACAGCATCAGCAAATCCCCATTGCCATCTTGTGGTGTCTGTGGCGAATGGATCATTGCCTGTGGCGCATGTGCTGTGACCACATAGGGCATTCCGCCCCCCATGCCCATCCCCCCACCTCCAATACCGCCACCACCACCAAACATATCACCGCCATCCAGATTCATGCCTGCCATCTGCGGTGTCAGGCTCGAAAAGTATGCATCGGCCTCACTAAGCGCCTGCGCTGACGATGTAGCTGCTGCCATCTGCATATTCATATTGTTCTCGAATCCGTTCGTTGTCGGACTTTCCATAGTTCCACCCATGCTACCAAACATGTTCATTGGCTTCTGGGCCACATCATTAGCCATAGTTGGGATGTTCTGCTTTTGTAGCGCCGGCGAGTCCTGTAGCTTACGGGGACGAGCTGAGCGAAATACACTTTGCACAGGTTTGAGGTAGACCGTAGCTAGTGTGCCGACATTGAGACACATCTCCTCAAGTGTGTGCGGGTCAAGACGCTCCGACTCTGAGCTGATGGCTGGCTTCTCGCTCATGACCACTTGTTTGGCGGCTGCCATATCGGTTGAGAGCAGCCGCCAGTACATATACGCACGATCCCGCAGATCAGGATTGTCCGTCTCCTCCGTGGCCCACTTGAGTACACGCGGGACGAGTTCCTGGCCCTTGGTCGGTCGTTGGATGAACAGCTTGACTGTTGCTGTGAGTAAGGCGAGCTGTACTTCGATGGGCTCTTCGGAGAAGCTGTATAAAAAGTCTTCAAGTAGTGCCTCGCTATTTTCAATGCGATCGGCGTACTGGCCAATGACCCAAACCATGGCAGCCTTGGCCTCGGGCTCGTCAAGCGAGTCTAGGTGCTCACAGAGCGTGCCAATGATGGATTCATATTGGTTGGGATATTTGCGGAAGATGTTCTTGATTACCACCGTGGCTTCCTGCACAATGTATGTGATCTTGGTGGCTACTAGTTCTAGCAGGAGGTTGATGCAGCGGTTGGCAGCAGACTCAATCTTAATGGCCAGTTTGCCAATTGCACGGACCGACTTGCGCACGAAATGCACATCGATTTCTGTGGCGTATTCGCGGAGTTCTGTTAGCACCTCGTCAATGTTCTTCTCGTTGGCTAGCATGAAGATCAGCTCCAGCTTCGTGACTTTGACGTAGATGGGATCGTTATATTTGCAAAAGAACACGCGGATGTCGTTGCGCAGCACTTCGGGCCGGCGCTGCAGAATTAACAGAGCGTTGCGTAGGGCCAGGTACTGCACTTCAGGTCCCTTGGCTAGAAGTGTCACGAGCGGTGGGGAAAGCTTGCGACAAAGGGCTGTGATTTGGTTTTGGTCGTCAATGTAGTTCATTAGGTAGAGCATGACTCGAATGCACGTCAAGACTACAGCTGAGTTGGAATGCGATAGGCGCGGGGCGATGCGCTCAGCTAGGAGAATTGCTTCGCCGCATTCTTGCGGGACGTAGGACATGAGGGCTTCGAGGATGTACGTTTGGCCCCATCTGAGGGTAGGTGTTAGTGGAGGAAAGGCAAGGAAGTAAGATAAAGAAAAGACTCACTCAGAGCAGTCTGCTAGAATGGCTACCATCTTAGATGCATTGCTGTAGTCGATCGTAAGCTTGATCGCATCACTCCGCTCCCAGATGTCTATCAAAGCAGCCAGTGCACTGGCAACTACGGTCGGATTGTCATCGCGTAGTAGCGAGTTTAGGCGATCAATTAGATCTGAGCTTTCCACCATGGCTTTATCATGGTCGTAGAGCTTGGCAACACAGAAGGCGGCTGTTTTGCGCACGTAAGGGTCGGGGTCGTTGAGCAGGCGCTTAACCTGCGGAACAGTGGCCTCGACAAATTCGCGCACGTGGATGTAGGACATGGTGCGGAGGGCAAGAGCACGGATTAGAGGGCTGTGGTCCATCATATCCTGGGAGAAAAGAGACAAAAGGAGATGGTTAGTGGGGTTGCTTCTGAGCGGAGTGAATGTTAGTAGCCTACCTGCTTGAGTACAGGAAGAGCATTAGCAGCAACATCTGGCCTCGCGCGCGCATAGTTGACGAGGAAGAGGAAGCACCTAAGAACGTGAAATTATCAGCTGCTATGTTACACATGAATGGTGGATAGTTATATCATGACCAAAGCAGCGAAATCGGCTAGTTGCTCTAGTCGGGTCACTTACATCTTCTTGATTTCAAGACTTGGCAGATTCATGCACCCAATGACGTCAGGAAACAGCGCCACCATGTCATTGTTGCTCATAGTCATATTGGCCACAATCTTCTTGAGCGCGACCTTTTTGCTCTGGAAGTTTTTGTCTTTGCGCGTGCCCGACGTGAGCTCAAGCCGAAGCTCGGCCACTTTGCCCTGCATGATTTGCTTGTTAGTCTGAGGCACGGCCAAGACGGGCGGCGGGGCATAAGCAAGAAACATTGGATGCGTGCGGGAAATGAAGAGTTGGAGGGGATAGTGAGAGTTAGGGCAGAGAGTTTGTTAGCTAGTTTCCCGTTTTCTCTCCTTCTAGCTGCTAGAGACACACGCCTTAATAATAATAAAGCCAAGTGCCAAAAAAAAATCGGAAAAAAAGTCATGGAGGGATAGATGTAAAGTTTTAAAAAAAAAAAGGAAATAAGCGAAACGACTAACTAGTCGTTGGCTGAGATGACTTGAGCGGAAAGATAAGGGCTGGCCGAGCTGAGAGCTGGGATGAAGGCGGACACAGACAGTGGACTGATTGACACTGCAAGTTTACAGCCTTGACTTTTCTTTGTTTAAAAGACCATGAGCCACACACCATAATTGTGTCTTCAGTCTCCAAAGTCTCGCCTTTATCTCTCTGCAATATGCTGCACCTCCCTTCACTTGTAACCTCTAGCCAGACCTAAGAGCCACTCAATACCACCGGCGCCAGAAAAAAAAAGGCTGACCATGTGTGTAACAGCATCCTCGCGCTCACACACAAAATTGCAAGTTGCCAAACACTGGCGCTACACTTACTCGGGCAAACAGTTTTGAATCTCCTTGACTGGAAGACATGATCGGCTGGATTTAGACACAGAAAGACAATGCTATTTTTTGCGCAAAGCAACTCTCAAGTACTATTATGTGGGCAGGGTCGTCGTTGGCGGTGTCGTCGTCGACTCAGAACAAGCCTCGGGCAGTAGTTTCAAGCGGGATGGATGGATAATTTATGTAGGCTGCCAAGAATGGAGTCTCTGTGGGGTCGAACGGCTGATATGCCCTCTGTATATGACTCGATCAAATCAAAAGAGCTAAGATGCTAGTCGGCGAATATGTCGAGACAACTGTTCAGATGTGTGCAAGACCACGTCGTAGAGGGTTCGTTACTCGAGGATGTCGTATTGCCTGACTTGTGGGGGAATAGAAGCGTGGTCGCCGAGATACGAATCAAAGCGGGTACGGTAGCTATGGCTAGCTGAGATGCGAAAAGCAAAGGTCTGCGACAATGGTGGTGAGGTGAGAACAAAGCGAAAGTGTCCAGATAATATAAAGACAACTGCGTGCGTGACGAGTGAACGTTCTCAAACCAGCAGAGATAAATAAACCAGGCAAGGCGCAAACAACATTAAAGACGATAAAATAAAGGGAAGGAATACAAGAGACAGTAAGTAGCTGAGATTAATGGCAATGCTTCACCAAGAAAATGTGAAAAGGAGAGAAACCGCAACCGCCGGCATAATTACTAGCTTGAGGCTGCTTAAGGCCTTGTCTGGCTGGGCGGTGGTGGGAGGAAAAGGAGTGTAGAAGATAGACATGTTTAGCCGGTATTTAGCCGAAATATGTTCACAGTGTAACAACTATAGTGGGATTGTGAGATACAAGAGCTATAACAATGGACTCTCTATATTTCTAGAGATTCTTTCTACTATGGTGGAAAATGGATCTTCAGATGAATTGTCTCAATGTCCGTCTTCAATCCATCGTCAATCTTTCTTCTTTCTATAGTGCTGTGCTTGTCTTTCTCTCCGCCAATCACAGTCCCCATGGTTGTGCTTTTAAGTGGATCCACCGTTTCGATACTTTGTCCTATGTAACATCTATTTGTCGCCTCTAAACCACATAGTTTTACATTCTTGACCAAAGCCAACAGCCTCCTCGTAATATCCACCATTATGAAGGCCCCGGGCCAATCTCTTGCCCCGTCGTGGGTCTCTGACCTGCAATCACCACCTCCCGCCCGCTCTAAATCAACCAACATTGCGGATCCGCCATTATACCCGTCTCAGGCCCTCACGAGCAGCAAGGTAAGCTTCCAGGCTCAGAAAGATGCAACTCTACCATGTATAGTTTCTAACAACTCCCACCCTCCATTGCAGAGACACAAAGAACCCAAACTTGCTCCCCGGGAGCAGCCTACGCCCGAACAAATGGATGCT
Source organism: Ceratocystis lukuohia (assembly GCF_044167205.1). Lineage (NCBI taxonomy): Eukaryota > Fungi > Ascomycota > Sordariomycetes > Microascales > Ceratocystidaceae > Ceratocystis > Ceratocystis lukuohia. The sequence continues at coordinate 3,119,993 of NW_027263524.1, read as the reverse complement.
CTTAAGCTTAAAAAAGCCTGGGAGGTTTCGCTGGCCCCCGTCAAAGGCCTGCCCATGACCGCCATTATGATGTATATGTCTGGCAACTCGCTGCAGATTTTCAGTATCATGATGGTCGTCATGGCCTTTAAGAACCCGCTAGTCGGCCTCCTCAACACCAATCAGGCACTCGATCGCTTTGCGACTGAGCGCAACAGCGGTTCAATCCTGCAGGTCAAGCTAGTCTATGTCGTATGCCAACTTGTGGCACTAGCTGTAGGTATCTGGAAGGTCAACTCGATGGGCCTTTTGCCGTATGTCTTCCACTCCATTTCCTCTAATAGTCCTTTCCTCTCTCTCCTCCAAAACTACGCTAACCCATTGCCCTTTTTCTCTCCTTAGAACAACGCGATCCGACTGGCTCATGTGGGAGGCTGCGCGCACTCCGCTCCAAACTGCGATTCCGGCTCTGTAGAACAAGAAATGAATATATCCAATTCCGGGGATGGCCCCCAGTGTAATGCCGTATATTTCGTTTAATCCGTACACTACGTCTCTTGCAATACGTCGTGAACTACTCAACATTGATGATGTCACGATGAAGCTGGTTATAACCCTAATGCAGACCCTATTACTATGAGCTCAAAAGTATACATACACCAACAAGTTTATGCCACATTTTGGCCCAGCAAGAGCTCAACCTTAAGCTTTGTACATAGCTACACTCATCTATCGTCAAAAGAAACCCACAAAGTCACCAAGTCAAGGTTCACTCTGAATCTAAGCAAATCTAGACGCAAAACTAGACCTCGTGCAAGTTATGACTGATCTCACACCAGAATTTAACAGCCTATTAAAAGGCCTGGAGGCTCCTCAGACCAAGCGCTACAAGCTGAAGATCGATGACGTCGATGCTTTCATACGTGAAGCCTACCGAGTAGTGAGTAAATATTTGCTAAATGCAAGCCCATGACTTCATACTGCTAATGTCCTAATCCTTTGGATGCTTGTAGAACGCCTTAATCTTGGATCTTCATAGTGAACTCAAAGATGTGCGCAAAGCCTACCTCTCAACCGCACCACAGCGCAAATCCCACCTCCGCATTGCTCAGCCCACCCGCGAGCGTGTGATGACCGACCGTGAGCGCGAAGATATCGATGCCAATGCGAAACAGATGATCCGTGAGCTGAACGCTAGCATTCGTGCGCTTGACGATGCTGAGCAGTTGCGACGCGAGACGCTAGCCGCCGTACATACGAAGCGCTTTTCTGGCGGTGGGATTGGTCTAGGCGCGCTAGGGTCGTGGGCTGCCGGCGGACTAGTCAGTAGAACGGCTAAGAGCAGTGAGCAAGTGCAGGCGGAAGAAGCGGCGGCACAGACCACGCTGCACCGCGATGGTGTGCTGTGGCTGTTGCGACGCCGACTAGAGCTTTGCTGCGCTACGCAGCAGCATATGATGGAAACGCGGCTGACGCGAGAACTGGAGAAGAATAAGAGTGTGTTGGCTAGATCGGCGGTGGGGAGTGTACCGCTCCCGGGCGTGCAACCAGGAACAACAAAACAGAGAATAGCAGCAAACGGACTACCGCCGGACGACAAGCTTACCGGGACGTCAACCTCGGAAGCAAGGTTTGATAGCAATGGGATGGAGCTGACGCAGGAGCAAGTCCAGATGTTCGAACAAGGCAACAGGGCGATGATGGAGCACTATGAGAACGCATTGGATAAAGTGAGGTACGTAGGAAACGGTTTATTTGCTTATACAATTATATGTGCAGAAACTGACTGTCTCCCTTCTATTTTGAAACAGGGGCGCGGAAAAATCACTTGTTGAAATCTCAGAGCTACAGTCCATGCTGGTCAACAACTTGGCAACACAGTCGGCAAATATCGAACAATTGGTAGCTGACTCCCTGAACACTACAGAGAACGTCGGTGGCGGTAATAGGGAATTGAAGAAAGCTACACAACGACCAAGCGCAGCACGATATACGTTTTTTGCTGCAAGTGGACTATGTGCGTTCTTAGTGGTTTGGGATTTGATAATATAAAAAAAATAGAATAGATCGATGGCCAACCGAGGCTGCGAAACATCAGCGATCGTGAAAACATTGTCCGAGTCCAAAAGCTATGTTATATCCCCTAGGGGTGACATCAGATTGCACAATCCACTAGTAGGCTAAAGTGCAAATTAGAGACACACTAAGGACTATTTAGTGACTTGGAAATAGCCCATCAGCTAGATGGCCACCATCCTCTTTCTTGTCTCCCTTCTGTGTGCTTTTTTGTATCTCAGGCTACGAGACTGCCATGGTTACACGACTACAATAACATGAGGTGGGATTATCACGATCGTTACTTAGTATATCAACTCCATGTGAATCACGGAAAATGTGGGTGGGAATGGGAGGCGATCAGAACGGGATATGAATACGCCTTACTAGACGACAATATTACTAGCGATTACCTCCGCCACGTGGATGACTCCCATGAACCAAGTTAAGATGCCTGCGTAACAGCGTTGTAGTAGCGATTGATTGGTAATGCACCAAAACCACATTCTATTATTATGGCTGGATATAGGCCACACAGGAACTTCGAAGGAAAGTTACGCCAAAGGATATCAGTATAGCAAAAGCCACTTTGCTGGCAGAATATAAGCTATGTAGCAACACCAACCACGCCGTGTAACCATGGTTTTATCGCCCTCGTATAGGGGAAATCAACGATGTGTGTCAAGAGCGGCGTGCTATTTCTGATTTCACTGCTTTGACTGGTATCCAGATAAGCCTGCGTTTGTTAATACTTTGACCTAGTCTGAAGAATAATTCAACGTATCAAAAATCCGTTGATATCTGACTAGATGGAAGTCTTTATAAGCAGGAATGTAATGAATAAATGGCTAACCTGCAAATCAAAACACTAACAAGCTGCTTGATAGCATATAAGCCCTAGCAGTAGGGTTCCATTGCGATTCTCCTGATCAACAGAGTAGAGTATGACACCGTCGGCTAACTACTCACCTTGGCTAGCTAAGTGGTCAGACTCCAGAACAGAATAAGTCTAGGCGATCATGGGCAATTAGTTGGAAGCCTTATATTGAAGCATGGCGTGAAGTCAGCTCCAAGTCTTTCTGCAAGTCATAAGCCCAAACTTTCCGCTAGACAGCAAGTACATCCAGCAATACATTCAAATACCCTACCAGCTTAAGTATAGCCATAGGGTAGTAGTATGTTTGACAAGTGGTCCGCCACCTAATGCCAAGAATCAGTAGTTCAAGCCTGAGCAGCAGGCAAGTTCAAGTTGTATGTTGCACTGATGATAGGTAGAAGATAAATACTACGCATGACGATAAATCAAGCAACTGGTGGTTCTATAGGTGGTAAATCCCATTTATTAAATCATTAAAAACGTGAAACTACAGCAATAATAACTGCACTAGACATATGCACTGTTTAGTTGCCCATAGACAACAACACAAAAATCCGGCCAACTAACAAGAAAAAAACAAAATCATATTTAATCAGGGTTCATCCTACTTGCCCAGATTCTTAATTGGGTCGAGGATTTTGTCGTACCAGCGGCCTGGCTTCCAACCGCCAGCGGAACCGACATTGCTGCCTGACCCAGCACGGCTCGAAGCACGCAAGTTCATGCGGACACGGCCCTCAACCACCATGTTAACAACATTAATGATAGCAAAGGCGGTAGAGCCGATAGCACGGAAAACGGCCAGACAAGCAACAGACCACATGAGGAAACCGAGGTAGAAGTTATCGCCAATGTTGTCGATACCGTAGATCTCGGAGATTGCCATGGCCAGAATAGCATTGGCAATCATCCACACCATGACCATGTACGTACGCACACTCTTGTAGTAATCTTCCTGCAGCTGTGACTCGGACGTTGGTGGCTCCTCGACTGCTAAACGATCACGCAGATTGCGGAGAGCCTCATCATAACCAGAGTCAATGTCGACTTGCTCTGAGGGCATCTCCAGCTCGACAGTTGAGCCAGAGCCTTTGCCTATAGCACCACCGAGATCAGTCTTGATAATATTGTCACCCTTGGTTCCCCAGGTCACATCGTGGGTGTTGCAGAAGGCATAAATCTGAAGTGTACAAATGTAAGACGGCAGAAGCATAAAGTACTGGCCAGCCGATGTGAGCAAATGCCACGGGTCGAGGTAGATCAGAGACATAATAATGTACAGACCGACTGTCGAGGCCGTAGACACAATGAGATTGGTAAAAACGTTGCTGCCAATAGAAACATCAGCACCATCAGGCCCAGTGAACTGGTAAACGATGATATAAATGCAGGCAAAACTGTTGTAGGCCATAATGATACTGTAGAGTACCATACTCGTAAAGTATAGTTTCTTAGCACCTTGTGGTCGATTACCAAGCGAGACAATGAATTGCGTTGCTATCAGCAATACACACAAATAGCGGAGGATGATAAAGATAATGTTTCCAATACCATGGCCAAATGGGTCGACTTTGTCATCGGCTAGACCACCAGTAATGAAGAAGAAGGTCAGGTAAAAGTTGGCAAGCGAGAAGTAAGTGAAAAGTAACTGGATGAACTGGTAAACAAACTCCACATGAAGCAGAATCTTCCGTGTTAATGTGTGGTCGGTGTTCCAGATCTGCTTATAGTGAACAAGCGAATAGACAGCCGCAAAAAAGGCACCATTCAGCCAACGACGACGCTGCGAGATAAACTCAGGCACAGAGTCTAAAGAAGGGTTAGCAGTTATTCATTTTCGTGAAACGTTCGATCAAGAAAAACTTACCAGGCACATCAGTTTCTCCCGTACAGCCGCGCACGTACTTGAGCACCCAACGCTCACCGCGTTTTGCAACCAACTCCCAACAGAGAATTCTGTCTTCGGCCAGATACATGTTGGCTGTGAACACATCAGCGTCCTGACCATGCAGTGTCTCGCCCTTAAAGTACTGGCTAAGGGGTCCATGGCCCGTCTCGTCGTTCTGCAGGGCATGGTACCGGTAAGCAGATAACGCACCAGGCAGCACAGTAATGTACCCAAAGGCAGATTCCAGGGGCTTATCCAAAATATTGGACATTTTGTACTCAAAGTTCTGTGACGCCACAAGCGGGTTCAGCAAGTTACTGCCATAGCGACCCTTCATAGCTGTAATCTCACCACAGGCACCAGCGACGTTAGAGTCTGTGTCAAAGGCCTTCCATAGGTAGTATAGAGAATTAGACCCAGGGCGTGTACCAACATCCAGCAAGATGCAGACATTAGGGTTGAGCGCCTTTCCAAAGGCATTGAAGAACCAACGGTGGGAGTTGAGCTTGCGCTGGTTCTTTTCCTTTAGACAAAAGATCATCTGCACAGGCACAATGCCCTTTTCGGCGCCCTTGAACTTGAGGTCTGCATCAATCGACACTTGCGTCGTATACTCGTACACATGGGCCTGCACGGCCTTTTGGTTCACGAAGTTTTTGGCAATGCCGTGCTGGTAGACTCCCATGGCAGCTAAAACGTCCAAAGTGCGTGGATGAATCTTCTGTCGGCCATCTGACACGATGCAGACGACAATCTTCTGCCAGCCGTTCTCACCCCATGTACGAGATTTTGTTCTGCTGCAGAAGTGTGAAATATTCTTCATGACAGCATGCATTGTCCGCGTGAAATCGAACTCGTTCTCGTTGTACATAGTCACGCAGATGAACAGTTCAGTCTCGCGTGCTGTGCGGCCAATGTTTTGACGTAGCTTGTATCCACGCTCAACAAAATCATCTGGGTCACAGGTCACCGCCGTGTAGCGCATATGTGTAAATTCCACCTCATCGCGACGCGGCAGAAAACTAACCAAGATGGTAGGAATCTTGCACTCTAGCACCAGTTCACCGTTAATCAGCATGACTTCCTTCTTGGCCATCTGTGGCGGGCCAATTCCACGTCGTTTTTGCTTCCCCTCCCCAGGAGCCTCGGCATATTGCGGGGTCTTGTCTTGTTGTAATTCGTGGTGCTCTAAGTTGTTCAGAGTCTCTTGCGAATCATAGCGCACATGATGAGCATTTTGACTAAACGGCTGGCTTTCGCTATTGATCTCACTGCCGAAGACATCTTCGTCTTCTTCGTCAATGTTGTGGTAATTCTGGTGAGGGTCATACTGTTGATGCGGATCGTCATGCAGCGGAATGGATATTGACACATCGCTCTCTGTGGACCGATCAAACATTGGCTGTGGTGGCAGCGGCCGGCGTGGGCTTCCACCATACCGCGACGATGGCGTCCCCGCACGCGGGCTTCCATGGTAATCAACAGGCTCATAGTGCATACTTGGTGGCGGGCGGTTATAGTGCGAAGACCGTGATGGCGACCACTGGCGCGATGGAGAGGCATAGCTTATTTCTGAGTCCATGTCGTGACTCTGGAATGGAATATAGGTAGAGTCGGGCGGAGCCATAGTTGGCGGGTCCATAATAGACGATCTCCCTGACCGTGTTGATGTGATGGACGGCTGGTAAGAGGACGTATGGTGTGTTTGGCGCGAACTATCTTGGTAATGTGTTGGTGAGCGAGATGGCCTCGGAACAATGGCGGTCAAAGGAGGGACTGTATGGGGGTTGACACTAGCTCTGCTGATAGGGCGTGGGACGAGATTTGGAGGGGGCTTGGTATACGAAACAGGAACCTGTGAGACGTTTCCTGGCTCGTCCTGCAATTGTTGCTGTTGCTCTCTCTGTTGACGGCGTGGAGATTTGCCCTGTGGGATCACTGGCAACATCAGGACCTCGCTTTCAGGCCAGCTCTCACAGCTAGGCCTTGGAGGCCACTCGGTAGGACGCTGGTCACTCATGATGTGGGCAGTGGCCAAGGGTCGTCTCTTAAGTCGCAAAACAGCAGAGTGTGTAGCAGCGGGTGGGGGCAATGATAATGGAGCAGGACAAGGTCTAACTGGCTTCGAATGATGTGTTGAAGAGCGTGACTTTCGCGAAGAAAGTTCACAAGATGAGGGCACTGAGGAAGAAGCAGACCCAGCTTCGGGGTCAGACAATTTGGGAAAGCAAGTTGAGCCATCGTCCATCTTGGACAATGGCCTCTTCTTGACGGTCTCGAGCCCCATCTCTGAAGGGCGAATATGAGCCAAGGGAGGCATATCGGGTACTGCTGGAATGCTGTTCCTTGACAGGATTCCGTGAGACTCAGGTCTGAGCTGTATGTGTTGTTCTTGGTCCTTGGACACCACTGACTAGGTGGTGGGCAAACGAGACTCTGGAATGGGGGAAGTGGCAGTGGTATTAGAAGTGATGACCTGTGGTTTAATTGTGACATACGCTTGATGGTGGCGGTGGTGATCTTGCTGGTGATATCGTGTGGGACTGGAGTCGTATTCTTCGGCTGACGTCAACAAACGCACGGCAGCGCTGCCACCATGAGTAGGCGAATCGTCGGCTTCATGGTCGTAGCTAGGAAGCATGTATTCGGGCGGTCGCGTCGGGGACTGCGGAGTACGACGGTGACTCATGGTCAAACCGGGAGGCTACAGAAGGCGAGTGCCTGAGACCGAGAAGGGTGTTTGTTGATAGAGGACCGGAATGCTGAAAAGTCCAATAACAAAAGAACAGCAATGGCTCGATCTGTAAGACAATAATAAGAAGCCAAAAGGCGAGAGGAATGGGAATGGAACTTCAAGGCAGGTAGAAGCAAACGGTGGAAGAATCAGACCATAGAAACATGCGAGAATGGGAGAATGAATGAAGGAAAAAGAAGAGGACGGGAAAAGAGAAAATACATGCAAGAAAGGGCCAGGCGTCCTTGTAAATGAGCGGAAAAGCAAGGCCTTGATCTTCTAGGATCAACTCTACCCTCCCCCCAGGGCCATCAACGAGGCAGACCAAACGAAGCAACCAACTAAAAAAGCCAAGGCCCCAATCCCAATCAATCCGAGCCGCCATCGCCGGCGCTGAGAGAGACACAAAAAGAAGATTAAAGAGGAACTAGAAACACACCCCCTTCCCTCTTCGTCTCGTTGCCATGGTCGCCATGAGGAATGAAAAAGAGACATGGGCTTCGTTCTGATGAAGCTCCAGACAAAAAAGTAAACAATGCAGCTAGTTGTCTAGACAACTAGTGCTTAGTCATCATACATTTGCTCTTGACGATTTATACACTGTGAATATGCACTGTTTCATCTTTATGCACCTTCCTTTTCCAGTACACCGCTCCAGTTTTACTCTATGCAACTACGCGGGCCAGGCGGCTATCTCTTGTCTTCTTTCTTTATACCTATGCATTTATGCGGGCTTACACATACAAATTCCAACAACAACCGCCAGCTTGTTTTGCCTTGTCCTACTTTCCCTATTACTTGTGCTTCTTCTTCCACTAAATCTACTCTTGCTACCGCCTTGTACGCCTTACGCGTATTTCTTCTTCATTAGTCGCTCGTACAACCTCACCCAGCGGCATTCCTAAACAACACCTCACATCATAGTGTAGCGCAATTCTAACTTGCATTAGGATTCCTGCATTACGTGCTACCTCTAGGTTTCCAGAACACACCAGCCCTAGCTTTCTATTACCTCTCAACTCAATCTGTACTATTCTCTTTCCCCTGTTCACTCAAATAACAAACTCCAGACCCCAGACCCTGTAGCACAGCCTATAACCCGCTCTATTAGATTGCCCATTGTCAAGATCCCTCTCCTAGCAACCACGCTGACAACGAGGAAACACATCAGAAAGTCGTCTTCGCCTACCAGCTGTTCCCTTTTTTCTTGCCTCGTGTCCTCTAGCTCTTTGTGTCTTACCTATTGCCTTTTTGCTGTCTATATATTCTTACATTCTCAACAAGGAGTCACGAAAAGCATCAGAGTCCTACCTATAAAACTAATTGAAGTTCTGGCGCAAAAAAACAGCAATTTAACGGCATTAAGCAAACAACGCTAAAGCTACAGCCCACTGTCAAATTCAGATTAGACATGTAAACAATGGCATTGCCGAAAGAATTAGTCAAATGATAGGGTTATAAATTCCTATATCACAAGGGTTAATATACATTTTAGGCCTCTAAGCACTTAAAGTAAGGGCTGGAACGTGGAGTGAGAGACGCGTCGACTGTCATGCGGAAAATTTCCGGAGTAGTAAATGTATGCGGCAGCAAACAATACAAGGTGTTGATGAAAAACAAACCTCACAAGATAGCTCACCTTCCACCCTCCCCGGCTGTCGCCGGCTCAGAGGCGGAGTTCCAACAGAATTAAGTCACCAAGCAACAAAAAAGGAGCCCCAAATAGGAGAAACGGAAAATCTTGATAGATAGCGGGCACGGGGCAAGAGACAAAACTCGGCCTTTGTTTCCCGCGAGGAATCAAAGTGGAGAGGAGTCACGAATAATAATTGATTTGCTTGCCTAGTCGGCGATGTCTCTAGAGTGGGGGTAGGAAGAGATAAGTGAGCTAGAAGAAAAAAGTAGTCAAGAAAGAAACTATAGTATTACAAGATAGGCGATTGAAAAGTGGAGAGGAGAAGTATCCCGAGGAAAAATGGTCACGGGGTGGTGGGCGCCGTGATCATTTTGCCTGTGACTCAAACTGAGAGACTCGGATCTATATATGTAGAAGGCCAGAGACAGACTAGAAATAACTAGGTGTAAGCGCAAATAGGAATGTGTCATCGACATGGAACATGCAAAAGATGAGAGAATGAATGGGATTGTTGACAAGTAAATGAATCATCAATAAAAAATAAACAAATTTGAAAAAGAAGAACAGCAACAAAATGTGCCGAAAGCAAAATAGTAACACCAAGACCAGACAGTAGTACAAATTAACAAGATACAGATACGTTCTATCCCAGTCTAGCTGACCTCACGCACAACTTTATCAATGGCCTGTGCAACATACTCCACGTTGCGGGTGTTGAGACCAGCCATGCTAATGCGGCCATTGTTGGTCATGTAGATATGCGACTCTTCTCGAATGCGCAGGACCTGAGCCGGCGACAGCCCTGTGAAGCTGAACATGCCAATCTGATCGGTGATGTGGTTCCACGTTCCGGGAGTCTTGAGCTCCTCCAGCTTGCTGCGCAGAGCGGTGCGCATAGCGATGATACGACCCGACATGGTACGCAGGTTGTCTTTCCATTCCTCGTACAGAGCTTCGTTGTTTAGCACGACGGCCACGATGCGCGCACCGTACAGGGGAGGGTTGGAAATTTCGGAGCGCTGCAGAATAGCTAGCTGAGAAGCAACACGGGTTGCCACATTGACACCGGCAGCAAGACTGGCAGCTGAGGCAACGGCGTGAAGGCAGCCGGCACGCTCGCCGTACAGGCCGAAGTTCTTGGCGAAGCTCTGCGCAATGAGCATGTCAAAGCCCTGCTCGATAAAGTATGAGATGGCCCAAGCATCGCGAGCAACATCACCGGAGGCGAAACCCTGGTAAGCGCAGTCGAAGAATGGGAAGTGGTTTTTCTTCTTCAGCAACTCGGAAATCTGCTTCCATTGGTCCTGTGAGGGGTCGACTCCGGTGGGGTTGTGAGCACAAGGGTGAAGCAGGACAATGGAACGGTCGGGGGCCTCAGAGAGTGACTTCATGAGCCCATCGAAGTCCAGCCCGCGGGTAGCCTTGTCAAAGTAAGGATATTGGAGCACAGGCAGGCCGACATTGTTAAAGATCTGAGTATGGTTGGCCCAGGTAGGGTTAGAGATGTAGACCTGGCGGTTTCCGCGGTAAAATTTGCTCAGAAAGAGAGCTCCCATGTGCACGGCACCGGTTCCCGAGATGGTCTGAACCGATGAGACTCTCTTCTCAGCCAGAGCAGGCGAAGAAGCGCCGATGATTAGCTCGGCAGCCTTGCTAGTAAAAGCAGGAACACCGAGAATAGGGGCATATTCATGGTTCAGCTCGGGGTCGGCGGCAAGGATAGCTTCAGCCTAGGACAGGTGGTAGGAGGGGTTCAGTTTGTTAGCGAATAAGGAAACAGAAGAAGAGAGAGGGCTTTGGTCTGTACCTTTTTCACAACGGGAAGCACCCACGGCTTTGCGTTTTCATCGCGGTAAGCGCCGATTCCCTGCAACGGAGAAAGAGGGAAAAAAAATTAGCATGTTGGAGGCGTAGTAAGGCGAAGCGGAAAGCAGCGTGATAATTCGGTGACTGAGATATTGGGAACAAAAAAGATCCTTACCAGATCGACTTTCTTGGGATTGGTGTCAGCACGGTACGATCTCATAAGACCGAAAAGAGCATCTTCAGGCGCCTGAGGAACCAGCTCAGCGCTGAAGATGGATGCATCAGATGCAGGGGCGGAGGAAGAGACGGAGGAAGCCATGTGGGATGAAATAGACTCAAGGCGTTGAGCAGCGGTAGAAAGGGTAGAGGAAGAAGCAGAAAGGAAAGAATTGGGGCAAGAAAGAGAGGCAGAAGTAGCGGTGGAAGCAGAGGGCGGGACGGACGGAGTACAAAAAGAGGGAGAAGATGAGGGAAAAGCTGCAGCTGAAGCAGAGGCAGGTGTGCTAACTGAAATAGCAGCTGCTGCCGCGGAATCGCGGGGTGCCTGTGCCATTTTGAAGTAAAATGGTTCGACGTCCTGTTTTTCTATGACACAAGGGTGTGAGTCCTTGCTTGACAAGTATAAGCTCCTGTTTTAGTGGTCCCACTCCAAATATTTAAGTGGCTCCCCAAATATTGACAAGCAGGTAGGTTTGTTGTTGACGGGTCGTCGTCTTGGGAGATGGTATCCTTAAAGGCTCAAGAACTGAGGCGCTGAAAGGTCTAAGGGATGCTTGTTTGCGCTTCATCTCATTGGCCCGGAAGTGTGGAGTCAACCCGGCCCCCTCTGGCTCCTCTGATGAAACAAACTGGGCAAATTGGGGCATTGGAGTGATGGTTTGGGGCGATGGCTGACTAAAATCCGTTGGACCGAGGAACGGAGAAAGGTCCTGAGATTTATGTTATGCCTGTACTAATTGATGAAGCATAGTAGCTATAGAGCGTCTTGGCCAAGTTTGCCCTCATAGATAATAGACCGCCTATAAATTCTAGGCCCTGCCTATTATCGTTCTGATGACCATTCATCCGTTGGCTTGCCACCATGAAATTTGGGTTTCTCGCTACATCAGACAAGTTATTTATTAACAGAATTATTTACTATTCTCACTACATAGCGATGGCTGTTTGGCGCACCCAAGAACGGTCAGTTATCGCTGCCGCCAGGCGTTAAACAGTGCAGCTCATCGCTCGCATGCGAGAACTTGGAGACAAAATATGGAATGAGAAGAGACCATCCTCAGTATAGCAGCTTGTTTAAAGCGGGTTGTGGCTTCCAAAGAGCTGATTTTGGATATACTCGAAAGCCTGTAACCTTGCGCTCTCGTTGCGATCAGTGTTTACCCACCCAACTGTTTAATGTTCTGTATCTCTTTATGTAAACCGGCATTTTTTTGCATCAAGATCTGTTTCTCCCAATTCAAGTCAGCGGGGTTGATGTTTGCATCTCGGTTTGGCCTATCTTACATCAACATACTCTCATGACAGTCGCGTTGAGCACTTTGTCTCCGTTCTTGAACACATTAGTAGTGATAAAGATATTTTCCTTGCCTTCTTTTTACCCTCCCTTATAGATAACTTCGAATGGTTGGTCTATTATACATCTGAAACTCTTTAACTAGTTATCATATTTTGCATTAAAAAAAAGGAATACCAAGCCCACAACGCCAGGAAATCCGTCTTCGGAAATCTTCGAATATGCCACAACCAAAATTTACTCACATTAGTGGCATTATACACCTCCATCCTTCTACTACTACCTGAATCTTTACCCCCATTCTTATCTACTCGTCCTCTTCTGGAATGCCGTCATGGAAGTTGGTCCCATCCGTCGTCGCCTTGATTACGCCTACTCGGATCAAAAAGTCTCCAAAACGCTCGCCCTCATCCCGCTCTAGTGCATATCTCTTGAGAAGCGGCTTAAGAGTGGCCAGGATCTCGTCCTCCTTGATGCTCTGGCGGTACATCTTGTTCAATCGCTGGCCGTGGTAGCCGCCACCTAGATACATGTTGTACGTGTCATACGCCTTACCAACAAAGGCCACCTCAGCTAGCCACGGCCGAGCACAGCCATTAGGGCAGCCAGTCATGCGCATGACGATAGAGTCGTGGCGTAGGCCGAGCTCCTCTAGATACGTCTCGAGCTTGCCAATCAGAACAGGCAGGTAACGCTCCGATTCGGCCATAGCTAGACCACACGTAGGGAAGGCAACACAGGCAGAGGAGCTGAGGCGGAGGCCAGAGAATTGCGTGTTGTCAAGCTTCCACTTCTTCAGTAGCGCCTTGGTCTCTTCTAGGTCCTCGTCGGCAATGTTGCTAAGGACGACATGCTGGTTGCCCGTTAGACGGAACTCGCCTTTAGTCTTGCTGGCGATATCACGCAGACCAGTCTTCATCTGGAACTCGGGCGTGTCCTCAACACGGCCGTTCTCGATGAACATGGTGAAATGGTTAAGACCAACATCGTCTTTGACCCAGCCAAAAACGTCGACATTACTCTCAAACTTGAACGGCCGTGGCTCCCCAAACTTTTGGCCCCACAGCTCTTCCACCTTGCTTCGGAAGACGTCAACGCCCATATCGTCAATCGTGTACTTGAGACGGGCGTGCTTGCGGTTCTTGCGATCACCGTGGTCACGCTGGACAAGCATCACCTTCTCACAAGCAGCGTCAACTTGGTCACGTGAGACAAAGCCCATCATGCGGCCGGTTTGGGGGTATGTTTTCTTGTTGTTATGCGTGGTGCCCATGCCACCGCCAGCCATCAAGTTGAAGCCAGCCAGATGGCCATCCTCGCCCCGTATAGATACAAGGCCAATATCGTGTGCGTAGACATCTGTGTCGTTATGAGGAGGGGTTGCAATGGTGATCTTGAATTTCCGGGGCAAGTAGGTTGGGCCGTACAGAGGCTCGAAGTCCTGGACCGCCTCTCCAGCAACTTGCACCTTCTTGTCATCGCCAGTCAGCCAAATTTCATGGTAGGCACGGGTTGCTGGAAGCAGGCGGGTGCTGATGCGCTGAGAGCACTCATAGATTTCCCTATGGTATATGGAATGCTTGAGGGTGGGAGAGCACATGATGGTACGGTTGACGTCGCCGCAAGCAGCCAAACTAGTCATCATAGCACGGTTAATAGCCTGCATTGCTGGCTTAAGCTTGCCCTTGACGATACCGTGGAACTGGAACGTTTGGCGGGTAGTCAGCTTCATGGTATTATTGCCCAAATGTGTGGCAATATCATCCATAGCAATCCACTGCTGTGGTGTAGCCACAGCACCATCTAGGCGGCAACGAATCATGAATGAATAGGCGGGCTCCAAGCCCTGAGCCTTGCGCTCGTCACGGATATCGCGGTCATCTTGCATGTATGTGCCGTGGAACTTAGTCAGCTGCTGATCCCACTCTGATATAGCGCCGGTAGTAGTATCCTTTAGGCCCTCCTCAATGGTGCCACGTAGGAAGTTGGAAGCAATTTTGATGTCCTCATTAGTGATCGGGGCAGGCTCCTCAGGGAGACCGTCGACTTTATCAACACCCAGAGCAGCCCAAATCTTGGGCTCCCACTCCTGATAACCAGTCTGATAACCATCAGGGTCCTGGTCATCACCCAGACCAACGTCAGCCAAACGCTTGGCGCCTAGATTGGCCAGGACGCGGTCGAGATCTTTGGCTGGCTTGTTGTAGTAAATACGATCCTCCTTGCGAGGCCAATAATGCTTATCACCTAGGCCAAACACTGAGTAGTTGACTGAAGCTAAATCCAGCTCCGTGTTATCCTTGAGAGCGGTCCACAGTGCATGGCCATTCTGGGGGAACTCGCCCTGACCAGCAGTTGAAGTGACAAAAATTATGTTTTCCTCGCCTGGGAGATCTTCAAGAGGGTAGTCCTCCATAGTCATGACTTGGGACTTGAGGCCACGTGCTCTACCACGGCTAGCCAAGCGCTTAGCCACGGAAGTGGCGTTTCCGTTATCCGAGGCATAAAGAACCGTCAAAGGAGCACCAAAGAGGCCCTCGAGCAACTGGTCGTAGGCATCTTTGGCTTGTCTCTTTTGTTGGGTGCGGACCTCAGTGCCGAAGTCCTGAGCAAGGCTTGCAGCATACTGGGGCTGTTTCTTCATCAGCTGGGTGAGCTGATTGTCACGAGACAAGAAATCCTTGAGCTCCTTCTTGATACGCTCAGAGTCCAAGATAAAGTTAGGCTCGTCTTGGGTCTCGTTTTGGGGATTCCAGCGGTACAGGGGCCAGTAGCCAACGTCGACAGCCTTCTTAGTCTCTTGTAGGACAGTCAAGGCAGAGTCGTGCTCGCCATAGTATGGGAGATACGCCAAAACAACAGAAGGGCCTTCAAACTTGTCGGCCTCCATCATGGCCTGCAAAACTTGAGTATAGGAGCTGTAAACGGCAGTTGAAGCCACATAGACATTTCCAAAGTTCATAGCATAGAGGCCAATGTCCTTTTTCCGGCGCGTAGCATCGGCAGCAGAGCGTTCGGAATAAGGAGTCGAATCAATGATGAGCATGTTGACATTTTGGCCAGAGGCAAGAACATGGTGCACGCCTGAATTTCCCAAATCGTATGACCAAGCATCAGACCCAACAAGCCACAGAGACTCCTTGCGGAACAAGTCCTGGTTTTTCAAAAGCTTCTGTGACAAATCGCTGTTATCTGATTCTAGAGATTTGATCACTTCATCCGCAGCAATGTTAGTCCTATTACTATCACCGTTCAATGATAGCGACCACTTTGCAAGAGCCTTAGAAGGACTATCTGAAGCGAATTCTTTAGAGGAAGCAGCAGATTTCGCTTCGGAAATAAAACGATTGCGCTTTTCTCTATGGGCCAGCAATGAGCCGAACCCAAACTCGGGAGTTGCAGTAATGGTTTTGGAGATTCCGGTGTTTTCAGAGGTAAGGGCATTGGCAACAAAAGCCCGCTGGCCAAAAAGCTGGTTGAGGATCTTGGTGTAGGCAGTTTCGACCTTGGGTGTTTCAATTTTGTATCCGCTATCAACAGATAAAGCTACTTCAACGCCAACCTCCAAGTTCTGAATAGGCTTCTCAGAAATAAGGTTTTGGACGACACCACGAAGAGCTTGGCTCACAGTGGCAGGTGTCAAATGGCCAAGCTGATGGCCTACGATGGCTTCAACACCACCCGGACCACTCTTGACAGAAGTAAGAACATCCAAAAGAACGGGGCCCCATCTTGTTGTCTTACGGCGAACTTGCTCAAGCACTGCGATTTTCTTCACTGACTTAGGAATAGACTCAACGAGCTTAAAGCCCAGCCAAGGGCGGTACAGGCGGGCAGTGAGGATACCAGTGTTCGCAAAAGTCTCGCCTGACTCAGCATTAGCGACAGTCTCAACAAAGTCATGACTGTTGGCACCGAATACAAATACGCAGTTTGTAGCTGTGGCAGAGCCGAAATACTCGAAAGCACGGTACTGGCGGCCAGTGGCTTCTGAGAGCCTATACCAAATATCTGTGGCAAATGCAAAGATATCCTCTGAGGTGGCAACAGTGGACTTTTGCTCGACCTCGGCCTCGGAGGGAGTGGGAGCAACAGAAGTCTTTTCGTCGGAATAAATCGATGTGTGGTTATAAGTAGTGGCCTGAAATTTGAGGATGGCCTCGGAGTCGAGAAGCGCCTCAACAACAGTGGGCGTTTCGGGGATCACGGGAGATTCACTGGATGCAAAAATGGAGCTAGGGAAAAAGTGGATAACACCTTTTCCGGAGCGGATGGCCAGTGCGTGGGCCGTCAAGGCCATGTCCTGGGCCTCTTGTACCGTTTCAGACTGAAGGAAAGTCCACCCAACATTGCGGATAGAGGTTATAGCGGAATAGTCGGGGTTTTCAGAGGGCCCTAAGGAAACATGGATCACTACAGGATAGCTGGCCAGCTTATAGAGGTGACCGATAGAAGGGATCAGGATGTTGGAAGAGGTAGTGATCGTAGTGAGACGCCCGGAACGGATAGGCGTGAAAACGGAGAGAAGAGGATCGGCATTGAAGCGGACGGGGATGACCTGCAATATTAAGAAACGGAGGGTTAGAGACTAAAACCAAAGCTCTAACTTCAGCGCATGTTACAACAAATATACGCGTTGGTAACTAGTGATACGAACCTCGGGAGTCTTGGAAGCTACCAAGCTTTTTGTCTGCTGTGTTACATGTGCCTTTAACCAGGGTGAGAACTCAGACTCAGAGTCGAGCGAGGGCTGAACCGAGATGATGACATCACTAGAGAGATAAGCGATGCGAGCAACTAAGTAGCAAAAGCAAAGTCAGTAAACTCTACTATGAAAAAAGTAAAACAACCATGCCAGATTTTGCAAGAGCGAAAAAAGAGCAGCAAGATTTTTCAAGACTTCACGCGCGCACAGCTTAGACTTGATCAGTTTTGGCAATTGCTTGATGCTGAAATTGGATGATCCCGGGTCATGCAAATACGGATGAGATGATTGGACAGAGCCCATCCAGGGAGGTTCAACGCCACAACTATCGCCATCACATCACTAGGCCATATGCTCTAAGCCCGCACTGGCAGCGTCGAATATATTGTAAATCGAAAACGACGGCAAACAAGATCAAATCAATATGGAAAATAAACTTACCGGCCTCGCTTGGAGAGCCAATAGCCAGTGTGCTCGACATGGTTGCTTCACTGGACAATGGCAGGTTAGGTTGATGATAGTGGGAGAAAGAGAAGGAGAGTGAAAAGGAAAAGGAAAAGCCCACGATGATATAGAAGAGAAGGGGAAAAATGAGGAAGAAGAAGAAGAGTAAGCGTCTTTGCCTCTAGCAACAAGGAGCTGGCGCTGTAGGGAGGGGAAGAGCGTCCACACTTGTCACTTCAACAGCCACGCTAATTCAAGACCGGCGAAGAAAAATTTCAAGCGTACACAACTAATATGCAAATGACAGGATAGGCTGGTTGTTCTCTTTTCCTCTTTTTATTTTGCCGCTGTCTCTCTGGTTCGTTTTATTAGGCCCGGTTCCACGCAATAAGCCAACACACAATAGCACACATCCCCACCAAATCACAAATCACACACGGCGATTTCCAAGCTTTCGCGATTGCGTGATCACTTAGCGTTCTCCCAGGGCATATTGCACCACCGCCAACAATACAACGCAACACCCAGGAACAAAATGCCAGGAGCGGGCTGTTATCGATACGGATGCATGTACAGATAGATGTACACTCATACATGTTACTAGGAGCAAGCCATCAATATAGAAGGCAGTGACATGCATTTCTTTGCGACATCTAAATACTACTATAAGCAAGCATTAGAGCTGATGAAAAATAGACGAACATGGACGGGGACGGTGCTTCACAAGTTCTTCAGCCAATCAGCCCTCGTCCATTCGACTTTCTTCCCTTTCGGTTTTGTAAACGAGCTACTACGTTCTCTACTTGCACCGATTCCGGCCCTCCCCTCGGCCCTTGTTGCCACCGAATCCTCCCAGCGTCCTTGCGCTTAATTCGGCATCGAGTTCCTCCTCTGTTTGTCTTGCCTTACTTTGGTTTTTTGCTCTATTCTCTTCTCCCGCAACACAACCCCTTCATTTAGTGCTGGAATCAGATAACTCAGCAGCCCTATCCTATCCAATCATATATTGTCTATACATCAGCAACAACCCCTGTTTTGTGACAACCTCAGTCCGCCAATATTGTCGCCAAAACTCTCTCTAAAGGAAGGGGTCCTACCGTACTTTTTGACGGCCTTCTTGGCAGCTAGGACAACTGCTTTTGTGGGGATAAGTCTATTAGATCCGTCGCTCGCCATTTCCCATGTCCTGCTCGACATCAATGACACCTTTTGTGGCTCTTGTAATTGCGGAGCTTGGCGGCTACCGATGTCATATTAGGGTTATGTTGTTGAAAACAAGGGTTAGACACGAAAAAACTTTTCCTTGTCGTCACGTGAAAATATTATGAGGTACATTCCAGTTTGATTCCGGAATAGCGCGTAGTCAAGTGGGAGCTGCCAGGGGTCTTTTTCCAAACATGCACAATGCGGTAATACTTTGCACAAGGACTGCTTAAAATGTCTTTCTTTTCTGTCTTCACTTCTCCCCTTGAAGAGCCAAGGTCAAAGATAAAATCCATGCGAGACACCCGCATTGGTAGTGGGTATGTTGGTATTGATATTGTGTGATGAAACCCCCGATACATATTAAAACGCCGTTAACCCATATCATTGGCCACTGGCCGAAAACCAAAACGAGAAGAGGGCCTAGGCCTCATTCGAGAATAAAGTAGTATCAAGTAGAAAAAGGAGAGAACTAGGGGAAGGGGGAGAGAGAAAAGGTCAAGAAATCAATCAGGGCATGGAAAAATGAACAAAGATAAAGAAACGAATCGCTATCCAGATGCCGCATTAAGATAGGGTAAAAGCTGAGGGTAAAGTAGGCAATTTACAGCACGACTATAAAGGAAGACGATAAATAGTAAATTCGCCCCCCCCCCCCCCCCTTGGTAATGGGAAACGACAAGCAAGCAAACATGAGCGTAAATG
The DNA here is from genome assembly GCF_044167205.1 of Ceratocystis lukuohia. NCBI lineage: Eukaryota > Fungi > Ascomycota > Sordariomycetes > Microascales > Ceratocystidaceae > Ceratocystis > Ceratocystis lukuohia. The sequence goes on along the minus strand of NW_027263524.1, from coordinate 3,100,448 downwards.
TGGGTGCAAGCGTGGGCATGAGGGGGCAAGGAAAGAGCTCAAGTGGCGCACTCTGTCTTAGACAGCATCGTCTGCAATCTTACGGAACCGTGCGTTCATAGACCGTGCCCACTCGTCTCTATCTGAAGCATCGAGCCAATACGACCGGCCAACACCAATCATGAGACGGGCCAGCTTTCCCCGCCACGTGTGACCTTCAGCACAGTCCTGGGTAAAAGGCGCCCCCAGCTGCTTGATGGGGTCGTCATTTTCGACAACGCGGTCCATGTGACGTCTTAGACACTGTTGCGCAAATGCGGCCACGACGAAACAGAGATAGAAGCGGCCTAGAGTGGCAAAAACGATTATAATGATGCTGAATGCCGTATCATGGGGCATGCTCGACGCACCCTTGGAAAGACTGCCACTGCTGACCTTAAGCGGCATTTGTGACGTGACAGAGTCATCAGCCCGGGCGTCCTCGGCAGCCCGCGCAACGTACCAGGTCATGGCGAACGAAGCGGTCAAGGCGAGGTTGATGAATGAGTCGATAATATACAGCCAGGCGAATGCTAAGCACTCGAAGGGACTCTGCTTGCGAATATGCGGTATTAGGTAGACAAGACTGAAAATCGCTAATACGCAATATAGGTAAGTTGGTATTTGTAGGGCATTGAGGCTATATCCTGTCAATATAGCAAGTAGGCCGTATATGCCTGTTGCCTTGTTGAAGACGAGGACGGCAGCGATAATCTCGGAAGCCAAGGGGAGACCGACACATCCTAAGAACTTCTATGAAGCGAGAAGACAGAAAGACGTTAGCGCTACCGTACTACAGACGAATAGTGTTGTTGTTCCACATGGCATGATATGCGCTCACTATGCCACCCCTGAACCGAAGCATAAACCTGAGACCCGTGCCGCACCGCGCTTTTTTTTTATACCATCCCTTCTCTATGTAGGTGATAGACAAACAAGAGGTAAAAAAGAAATGCAGGCAGACAGACAAAGACAAGGTGGAGTATGCAGTAAAGGCGAAGACAAGTGAACAGACATGCGATCACGTTGCGACAGGCACCTAAGATATGCGGCGACGTACCTTGGGACGTGGAATCCGGAAGAGACGGGAAAACGAACGCATGGCGGTAGCAAGTTGGTCGGGAAGACCAGCAGGGCAGGAGTAGGGCCAGGCGGGTTTATACGAGTCCGTATGCGATCTGGATGGAGAGAAGGGTGGTGCGCGTTACTGTCACCACCAAGAAAAGGAAAGCCCAGGATCTATGGAAACAGGTTGGTCGCTTGGTTAGGCTTCGAGATGCGAATTCCAGCAGCAGAGGCACAATAATAGACACGCTAAAATAGAGAGACCGCAGCGGTAGCAGTACAATAAAGAAGCGGGATAAAAGGAAAGTCGGTCGGGTCGGTCGGTGTAAAGGAGCGTCTGGAAATGGAAGAAGAAAGGAGAGGAAAAAAAGAAGAAAGGAATGACAGGTGATGCGCCGTAAAATGGTGGTTTGATCTCTGCAACCAACTCAGCTCGTCAACTTTGTGGGCTCTGGTCTCTCTCTCAGAAGGCGAAGCTTACTCCCCTCTCTTTGGTTGCTTGTCTTGCCTGGCTGAGTGGGTGGGCTGAGTGAGGAGAGAGAGTGGTGTGGTTGTTGTGTGAGATGGCAAATTAGTAGAAGTAGGAGAGACGAATTACAAAAGAAAAAAAGGGGACGAAAAAAAGAAATAAAGGGACATTTCAAACAGGATAATTAAGTTTGCCGAGAGAGAAAAGAGAGGAACCTGGGCGCCCCATCAAGTTTAAACTACACATGCATGCAGCAATAACTACAGTGCAGGACACACATTACATTACATATGCGGACATGCGGGCATTAACAACCCGGACTCTCGCTGTGTTGTATTACTGCAACAAGGGGTCCATCAACAAGCTCGCTTGCCTGCGCCCAGCAACAGAGCAGCAGAAAAAGGCGATCAAAGCAAGCTAACCAATGAGAAATCTCGACTTCCGGGCCCACCGAAGAACCTTGACTGGTGCCTTGAGCTGTGGAGTCCAAGTCACGTGATATTTATGGGCCTTACTCTCTAATTTGCCAGCTGACAAATGTCACCTGTCAGCGTGTCTCGCCACTTGACTATCTCAGCCTTGTGCCAGACCTTAAGGTTAGGCGCGTTATCGCGAACTTTCTTCAGCCTTGTCCTCATTGCGGGCTAAAGTTAACAACAAACCCCTCCCTCACCAACAGCCACGCAGCGCAAAGCTCTTTTTGACCGAATCCAGCCAGCTACTTCTCAGCGGTTGCTCCATCATATTAACCAAACCCTATCATATCCACATTGCTATCACCCTACATATAATTCGCCCATGGCGCACCAGCAGACCTTCACGTCGGCCAATGCGCCGACTGACGTATATGGTGGAGGTCTGTCTCTATTTCCTTGAGTCCTAATATGCTTGCTATTCTTATTCTGGTCTCTTTGCTAACCTCCAGCTATTCCTCGTAGATGAGGCTTTTGCACTTGTTATCGACCCGGGATTTTCCAATACATGCGGCGGTTTTGCGGGCCGAGACAGGCCCGACATTGTCATTCCGTCTTCCTACGCGGATTATGAGTCTGGCCAAAGCAAATATGGCGACGAGTTTTTGCACCCATACGAAGGCCTGAGGGTTCGCAATTATATGTCGCATGATGGCGTTGTCGAGAACTGGGATGCAGCTAGAAATCTGTTAGGAAACGTAGTGATCGACCGTCTGCAGCCATCGTTGCGCTCGTCACTAAAAAAACCATCGCCAGCAGCAGCCTCCCAGCCCCCTGAAAAGGGAAAGGAGAAGGAAGTGGTCGACGGTGCTGACAATGGGGCATCAGCATCGGCACCAGCCGATGGTGACGGTGACATTTCTATGGGTGAGACCAGTGCTGATGCCGCAACTGCCACCAATGCTGCGGCTACAGAAAACGCCGAAGCTGCTGCAGAGGCTGCAGAGCTTTCGGAGAAACCACTGGCAGAAAACCCACTGCTCCTGACTGAAGCTCCCTGGAACACACCCAAGGCTCGCGAAAAGGCCATGGAGATTATCATGGAGGACTGGGGTTGTCCAGCTTTTTGGTTCGGCAAGACCCCCGCGCTCGTTGCCTTTGCTGCTGGAAAGGCCACCGCTTTGGTCATCGACGTCGGGGCCTCTGGGACTTCGGTCACTGCAGTGCATGACGGCATGGTACTAAAGCGCTCTATTACGCGCTCGCCCGTCGGTGGCCTCTGGCTCTCACACCAGGTACGCAATATGTTTGCTACTTCTGAGTCGGCAGTCGACCTGACACCGACTTTTATGGTGGAGAGCAAGACTGCTGTTGACGCTGGCTCTACAGCCCAGTTCACCCCACGCAATTTCTCCTTTGCCATTGACCCGTCCTTCCGCGCGTACGAGGAAGAACGCTTGCTCACTGATTTCAAGGAGAGTGTTGTTGAGGTCTGGCGTGGCCCCGCCAAGCTCACGGCTGCTGGAACTGAGGATGCCATTCGTGCTCAGCCCGGCCGTGTCTTTGAGATGCCCACTGGAGCTAACCAAATGTGGCGCGAGCAGCGTTACCGTGTTGCCGAGGGCATGTGGGATGAGACAGCCGCATATCCCGCTGCATCTACATCTGCGCCTGATAGTACCGATGCTGAAGCTGCATACCGCGTACCATTAACCAAGGCCCAAACAATCCCCGAACTCGTGCGCACGGCAATCGCCGCTGTTGACACTGATCTACGACCTAACCTACTTGCCAACATCGTTGTGACGGGCGGCACAACACTCCTTAACGGCTTCAGTGACCGGCTACAGGCTGAACTGTCAACCATCTTCCCCGGTGTGCGCATTCGCCTACATGCTGCCGGACTCAGCAGCGAGCGCCGCTTTGGCGCATGGATCGGCGGCTCCATCCTGGCCAGCCTTGGCTCGTTCCACCAGATGTGGATCTCAAAGAAGGAGTACGAGGAGAACGGTGCGGCGATTGTGGAGAAGCGCTGCAAGTAGGCTTTACGCTTTACACCCCAGAGAATAATAACAGGAAACGGGAAAACTGTGAGTTGCTTCCGGCGCAACGATCTAGCACCCCAGAAGAAGGGTTTTTAAGGGGGGGGGGAGGTTTGTGGCCTACTATGTGCGTCATATGCTAGTATTTCACACCAAATGAAGCGAAAGAAAGGTCACCAGTCAACAGTTCGTAGACAGTAGCTAGCCCTAGCTATCCCACACACAAAGCCCCCAACAAGCCTGCGCGAAAGCCAAGACCTAGGACGGTGAATGTGATGGCATACCGAGATTGATTTAGTGCTGCCATGAGCTTCTTACCATGTGAATAAGTACACTGCGACTGAGATGATAAAAATGGCCAAATCAAACAGACATTTAGACCATAGTGACAGACCATTTAACATAATACGGAGTATGTGCAGAGAGACAATGAGATGATATAGCAGTGTATGTACGTTTCATGAAATATGCCATTAAGATGAGAGAACGAAAAACCCCAACACCAATAGATATGTAAATACCGACAAGATCACCCCTGAGATATAAACAACAGGTGGAAAACAGAAAAGCCAATTCAAATAAACGCTCTTATGCGTGAAAGCCATCCCTCCCAAGATTAAAAAACCAACCAAGACCGCAAAGACAAAAACGCCATGTTGATGCTGAAGAATGCGCGTGTGCAGAACCAAAGGAAGATATGGCCACAGAGAAAATAGATGATGATAATGACAATGGAGGAAGGTATAGACAGAGGCTGATGACCAGCAGACAACAAGATAGAGTGAAAAAAAAAAGAAGGCAAAGAAAAGAATAGGAAGTAAAGGGGACGGCCCTACAAGGGCTGAGCCAGGCTATGAAAAGGTGCAGGACACAGACAAGTTCCTATAGTTCAACCTGTCTAGACTTGTGGGTGTTGCATTAGCCTCACACCACAATTTACTCCACCTTAACTCGCTTCATCTCTGGAGCAGGGTCAGTGGAACCAGGCATAACATCTGGACTTTTACGCTTTCCGAGACCCAATAGCAATGACGGATCGTCTCTCAGAAAACTAGGGCCTGAACCAGCAATAGGAGTGGCAAAGTTCAATGGACTGGGGAGAGTGTTGGAATCACGACCACCCCAGGAGTCGGCGCCTCCAGTCGACCAGAAAGTACTAGGACTAGGAAGGTACTCGCTAGACATGAAGCGCGAGGGAAGAAGAGCACTGGGCGTATCAATTTTGATACTAGAGTTGAGGGAGTTGGGATTGTTGTTGCCACTATTGTTGTTACCAGTGCTGTTGTTCTGAGGCGGAGCGGGACGAGCAAATGGGTTTGGTGGGCCAGACGCTCCAGCAGAGAGCAGAGACGAAGCAGAGGGTGAAGGCGGGGGCAGTACTAGGATAGAGTGTGAATCCGATGATTTGCGCTTAAGCGATGGAGCTTGGGTTCCAGTGGCTGTGCGCGGCGAGCTGTTGTCGGCAGCAGCACCAGCTCCTGAAGCACCTTCATCTTCGGTATTCTCATCGGGAATCTGGACTTTGAGTCTGGGGCGCAAGGCACTGCTACCAGGAGTTGTAACGGCGTTGGCGCTGTTCAAGCTGTTAGAACGCGATGGTGGGGTAAAGGTGGTTTCAGGAATGTTGATGCTAGGTCTAGACACAGATGAACCGTTTGATGTAGCTCCAGACAGGGCTAGGCGCTGCGACCCAAGCGGAGAAGACTCAGAAGCATTAGATTTGCCCTCAGTAGATTCCTCTAGGTGGTTAGACGGAGAGCTGCCCTTTTTTTCAGCTGCTCTCGAGTTGAACGCATCCAAGTGTTGCGACAAAACAGATCTCTGGTCATCAACGGGAGTGAAGATGCTGTTGTTCTGAGTTCGACGCGGAGGCAAAATCTTCTTTGCAAAATTTGTATCTAACAACGGTCTCCGTGGGGCTTCCATTCTCATCGACTCAATGACAGGTTGAGCATTCCCCTCGGTTTTGATAGGATCGGACTGGATATCCTGGATTTGAGAGGCATCCATGGCAACAGACTGAATTTCAGCATCAGATGGAGGAGGCTGGGAGGTAGAGCTTGTAGTACTGGCGGGCTGGGTGGTGGGAGGAGCTAGCATTTGAGCATGAGCCGGAGCCGGAGACATATGAGGCATGGGTTGAGAACCAGGGATAGACATAGGCTGAGAGACAGACATTGGAACAGAGGTAGGCTGGTTTGGCAGAAGCGAGTGAGGGGGTTGAGGCGATGGGGTGTGGTGGTTGATAACAGGCATAGCGTGTTGAGGAATGGGCGAGGGCACTTGGGAAGGGTGCGGAGGCGGGGCAAGACCGTCATGGTAGGGGGTCATGGATCTGCGCTGTTCTTCCATGTATTGTGCGGCGGAAGGGTGTTGAGGCGGAGGACCGCCGTAAGGATACTGGACAGGAGGCATAGATTGACCATGGGGCGGAGCCATGTGGGGATGACCGGAAGGGTGACCAGCAGGCGGGCCGTAGATGCCGTTTGAGGTAGGCATGTACGCGTAGCCATTGGCGTTTGGCGCTACCATGGGGGGTCCTACGCGCCTAACATCATTCCTAGAAGCAGGCCGTGAGCCAGGCTGGGGAGTGTGTGTGCGATGAACAGGAGGGAAGACGCCATTTGGTATGGGAGGCGAGGCGCTGGCAGTGGGATGGCGCATCTGCGAGAACTGGGAGGCGAAATGGGGAGGAATCATATGCGGCTCCATAGAGTCGCGCTGAGGGGGGGTAGTGTTGACGTCGTCGTCATCATCGTCATCGTTGCCGCCATTAAAATCAGCGGGACCTTTGTGCTCGATCGGACCAGTGTGCTAGAGGGCGTAGAGAGCATCACGTTAGTTAGAGAAAGGCAAAGGATAATAGCGACAGCAGACATACGTAGGCTTGTTGTTGCACCATGGTGCGCAAATCAGTAGACGAGTACTCATACAGCTTTTTGTGGTTGCTAGAGAAGATTATCACGGCAACATCGACACTGCAGAGGACGGAGAGCTCATGAGCCTTCTTGAAGAGACCACCCTTGCGCTTGAGAAATGTTCTAAGAAAAAAAATGTTAGCTCATGACGAAAATTGTGGTGGCGTTTTTAGTAGGTGTGGGACAGAGACAAGCGATCAACAACTTGGGCAAAGAAAGGGAGATAATACGTACACAGAACGGTTTCTGTCATCTTTGATGGCCTTGATTTCTATCTTCCGACGACCCATTGCGACAAGCTTTGGTATAGCACCAAAAATAGAAAAAGAACGGCAAAAATGAAAAGCGGGTTGAAAGAAGTGGCGATAGTCGTAGAACGTATGATGAGATGAAAAAAGAAAGCTACGATCGGGCAGTTGGCAAAAGAGGAGCTGAAAGAAAAGAAAGAAAAAAAAAAGTAAGTAAATGTGAACAGGAACACAAAGAATAAAAACGAAAACAGTTATTTGTTTTTTTGTCCCGTTGTTGGCAATTCGCGATGATGAGATCGAGACAATAAATAGAACAGGAGTGAAAATAGAAACCAAGAAAGAGAAGAAGAGGAGGAAAAGGGAATTTTTCAAAGCGGGACGGGGAAGATGTAGGCAAAATTTAAGAGCCCTGCGTCAAAGGTGGTGAGGACCAAAGAGGAAGGCTCCAAAAAGCTGAAACGCGGCAATGAGGGAAAGGGAAAGAAGGGCAAGGGCAAGGGGAAATAGCTATCCAGAGAAAGCAGGAGGACAGAAGGGACAGGAGCGGATTGGGCGTGGGGGATACAAGACGGGAAAGAAGAAATGGGCCTTATAGGAAAGATGGGCGAAGCAGAGGCAGAACTTTGTGCGGAACACGGGCAACTTCTCTCGCTCAGGTCTTATGAGAACTCAGAGTCTCTATTTTCTCACCCTCAAAAAAAGGGCCGGGCCAGCTGGAACTCACCTCTGATGTCACCAGTCGTATTCAAGCTCAGAAGAAATGTGGCAGTAGCTCCTTTTTTTTTCTCTGCTTCGCTATTGTCTGTCGCTGCTTGAGCACAAGAGACTTGTTGTTTTTTTGTGAGCAAAAGAAGAAGAAAGAGGTTCAAGTAAAGTCTTGGATGGAGCTTTGCTGGTATGCTAATAATAGACGAACAGAGTTGAAAAAAGGGCGGGATGAGTCGCTGTTTATAAATGGAAAAAAATGGGACGACGAAGCCCAGGGAGCGCAGAAGAAATATGGAAGAAAAGAAGAATAAATTAAAAGAAATTACAGACCGGCGCGGAGAAAAGATGAGAGTCCAAGCAAAGTGTATGAATTTTTAGAACATTGCATAAGAATAGAACGGGGCCCTGTTCGGACCTTGCTTAGTTGCAGGTAAATGAAGGGGAGCAAGGCGGAACATTTTTTTAGAGGGGGTGACGACGAGAAATCGCACCCCCAAATTTCCTGACTATAGATTACAGTGCAGGAGATGGGGAAGGAAGGCTTTGGAGGCTTTGGAGTCTTTAGAGTCCCTGGAACCCTGGCGCCTCCCGCTGAAATTACAGTGGAGCCCAAGGACACCCAAACAAACCACTTAGCGCATTGCGCCAGATTGGGGTCTGAGGGTTGTTGTGAGCCGGAGTTTAGCCGCTGATGCTGAAGACAAGAAGAAGAAGCTGCTGCTGCTGCTGCTGCCACACTGAGAAAGCCCTCTGGTTTTCTAGTACTACACTCTCAGCAGTCGCTGATAACCCTAGCCCTAACCCAACACTGCCCGTCTATGTCTGCTCTGCTCTGCCCCAACCCACTTGATCCGTTGTTGAACAAGATGAACAAGAGGTCTGTGTCAACCACACAGGGGCTCGTGCTCCTGAAGAATTCCTTGGCTTCTAGCTTTGTTCTTTGATCTGCCCTTTTTCCCTCCCTTCTGTATTTTTTTCTTGCAGGGCGTCATAAGCTTGGACCCAATACGGACTTGGACCTGGAACTGACTCTGTCGCTGCTGCACTGTTGTTTGTCGCCCTTGACCCCTGTTCTCACTCAGGCTGTACCAAGCTGCACCAGGATCGACTCAAATCCAACTAACCCGAACAGCCGGCAAGAGCGACCCTATACATTACGTTCTTATTTTTTCTTTTATTCTCGCTTCTCTCGTAGCTCCAGGTATTCCACGATCACGCACCTCTAGTTTCTTGCTCATTAACGCGTGCTATCAAGCCTAAGACTGCAACCAACAACTCCGCTTTGTTTTAACCCTAAAAGTGCGCAACCGGAAAGAAACCCTTTTGGGCAAGTTGTACTGGTGCATGCTCGAAACCCCTTGCATGGTGATCCTGTGGTCTCTTCCACCGTAAATCATACTCTTACTTATCATGTCGACTATCGATCCAACGGTAAGCGAACGAAGCGTTGGTGAGCTGCCCTACGAGTCATCATGGTCATTTCAGGGACATCCCTCCCCTGCAATCTATGTGGCTTGGCTGGCGCTTTTCATGCCTGGCCTACAGAGAACATCGTGTTGTGTGTATATTTACCATGACCCAACTAGATGATAATGTAGTGCCCCGGCCTATAAGACGTTTAGAATTCGGCCAACTTGAGGATGAGAGTTACGAGAAACTTCTAGGCGACTTCTCAGCCTGGGTTTTTTAACCGTGCCTGGGATGGTGGAGCCGCGAAGAGCCTGACCCTGTGGGTTTTGCGGCCCTTCTGCCATTTGACCCACTGTATAATATATACATGCAGCAGTAGTAAGTAGTACTGTCATAACAATGTACAACCGCCTGTCATATCATGTCTCTATAGCTATCACTGAAAGGGATCAGTTGAGATTTCTTGGGTAGCGTTATAAATTATAGAAGCTACTGTATTGGTGGGGGGGGGCGGGGGATGGTTCTTTTTGATTGCTTTTTCCCATCTTTTTTTTTTCTCATCCTTTATTTTTTCTTTTCTTATTTTCTGGACTGCGATTCTTCACTGTTGAATATTCGCTGTATTGTCGTCCGCGAGAGCCAAGTTCAGCCCATCTGAATTGAATGCCTAAAGCAGTAAAACACAAACCTGCCTTTCCCCTTCTGCCCTTTTATACGACAGCCACAAAATCGCTTGCTTCCGGGTTTACTAATATAGGCTATCTGGATCAAGCCCTGATTCAGCGCCCTGATGAGCCTCAGCCTGTCCTGCTCAAACGGCATTTAAACAGGCTTGCCTTGCACACATGAAGGGTACGGTACAGTGGGCGTTTTTGCCTTTTACCTTGTTGGGGGCACGATCTCCCTCCTGGATCTGACACATAACGGGGCAAATCTTGGCACTCAGTCACATCTGGCTAAAATGAAGAGATTTGGGCTGCTTGGAGATGCTGATAATGACGGGGAGGGAATAATCTAGGTCTCTTGCGGTCCATTTTATTCGTTAGTATGGTTTGCTTCTCTCCTGTCCTGCTTTACGGTGGGCGAGCTGCCTAGTGCTTAGTGATACTGACATATTGCTATTCTCTCTAGGATGGGTCACAACAACATAAGCGAAAACACCCCTTTGCTTGCAGTGCTGTAGGTATAGACGAGCAGGCAACGTTAGGTGCAAGCAGCTGGATGGATGCCTTTACACCCAAGGACTTTGCGTTACGGCATTTGCCCTCGGCTTTTTACTGCGACATCTGTTTTACTGCCCTCCTATCCATCCTCTCTCCTGTTTTGAAAACACTCTCCTGACTCGGTATCTTTATCCTCCGTGTTTTACATGCTTCCATGTCCCAAGACTTGCGCAGCCTTGGGGGTTGAGTGTGTGGTGCAGTACCTTGTCAGCACAAAGCAGACAGTAAAAGTTGGGACGACCGCGGTTTCATGTTCGCGTGGACGTGTACCTAGACGGGGCACAGGCAGCACAGCTTCAATATTCCAGTCGATTTCCTGCTGGTCGTCGGAGCCGGAGCCAGGGTCTAGAATGCAGGGAGAGAGAGGCCAAGGAAAACCCAAGCAAAGCAAGCAAAAGAACTAGGAGAAGGAAGAAGAAGCTATGATGGAGATAACATTTGGGGTCCCGTCTTTTAGGTCCTGCATTTAACTATCCCTGTCCGTTGTTGGCTGCGTCAAAGCGCCACTAACCAGCTTCCCCTCTTTCTCCTACTCGCTTCTCTTTTTCCCAGCGCTTTTATTTACTCTTGACGCTCACGCTCCCAGTTTTCCCCTCTCGTCACCTTGTTTCTCCTTGGCTAGCCGAATTTTCTTGTTCGCCTTTGCTGCTCTTCCTCGCCCCTTTCCCTCTTCTTGCGACAAGCTTAAACCCAAAATAGTAGCAGCCCAGACACCGCCGGCTCACCTCAGTTGGGTGTTTTACGCAAGGCAGAGGCGTTTCCTTCTCTTGGTGAGAAAGGAGAAACGGCCTCCCGTATCTCTTTGCCTTTGTTTTTCTTCCCCTACCTTATGCCCGCCTCAACAAGTTCAGTTGGTTTCTGACTACGCCACATGCACTGTATTGCACATGACATGACACAAATAGCATACTATACACCTCCTCCGCGCCTCCTTGCTGATCCTCAGCTCTGTCGTAGCATTGTGGAGAGGGTGAGATTGTTGCTTACTCACATGAACATGCTTTCATTGCATGCATATGCGCAGCAAAAAAAAGGCTGAACCAAAAGCGGCGTTAGGCCGAATATTTTGAACATGAGGGAGGGTAAGCGCGTTGAAAGATCGTAACGAGAACAATAAGAAATCTAAAAATAGGAACAAAATATGATCAAGGTAATCAACTAGGCCCGTAAGCACGCCATTGTTGATGTATCTTTATAGAGTCGGGCGAGGTCAAATGACGGCTTTTCGAGGGAGATTTGGCTTGTAAATGCGCCGCTGCTTGAAGGCTAACTGACGGTGATACATGAGGTGTGGGTGTCGCCGCAGATTTTAGGCTTTCAGCTCGCGAGCGCTGTCTAGAGTAAAACTAAATTTAGAACTTGATAGATGTACGCTGCATGTATACAAAGATGATCAGGACGATTTGGGGGTTTCGTGCGATCATCCGCTTGGTAGCATGTGGGTGGGTGGCTACTTAGGGTGGGGGATAGGGGAAATACGCTGTCTTCTAGTACCAAGCACAGTGGCCCTTAGCAGGCTGTTTGCAGGCTTTCCTGGTAGTGACCTCTCTTCCAGGGACTGAACCGTTTGAAATATCTTAGGCTTTGGACTATCTTAGGGTTAGAAGAGCGACTGATGATTTAACACTGAACTGAAACTTGAATTTATGCAATTCACCGGGCCCTCTAAGAAAAGTATTCAAATAGGAGTTGGAATATGCAATGTGACATAATTTGCAATGAATAAACACCCATAATTTGCTTCTGCCGTGGCAGAGTTCTTACAAGCTGTGGAAGCTGTTCCCTCTTGGAACTATGACCGCCCGCGCATTTCACGGCTGAGTTTTCCTCAGGACTGGTATGTTAAGTGATGCAGGGAACTAGATTGACAGGAATGGGGAGATGAACGCGTTTTTTTTTTTTTTTTTTTTAGAAGTATCGATAAGTTCATTGACTTGTTTAGTGCTTACATGAGACGGGTAGTGCTAGACCTCCTACGCTTTAGCTTTAAGATAAGTTTTGACTAGAGCCTGCTGGGGGCCACCCGGGCGCTGCTAGCTAGGCCTGCGCAAGATGTTTGGAGGGCTGTTCTTAAGCCACTCACCAAACGCCTCATGGTTTGTCCCTAGGCGAGCCATATTGATGTTCAAGTTCCAATCTTTAGCTGGTGATAGAGCTCTGTTCAGCGAAGCCTTTTTCATAGTCGAATATACGATGATAGGCCTAGCAGTGCCGTATTGCAGAGAGGACGGCGCTCAAGCTACTGTCAGCCTTCTTTTTCAGCTGCACTCCTTTCAATAGAGGGACAGGCCTCAGTCCAGAGAGCCAATGTGGGACCATTTCAGTTACTCGTTTAAATCTTGGCGTGTATTTTACTCAAGTCTTGGTGATTAGACGATGCGTCTAGATTTGATTGCTTCGCAAGAAACTCTTATTGTTTGTCCTTGAGCAGGAGCGAAAAAAACAGAGGGAATGGCTTCGAGGCTTGGTGCTACAACAAGCATGATGTGAAACTTTGACAGCATTTGTTCTATGGCTACCTCTTCTTACGCTTAAGATAGACTTCGGGGAGTTGGTAGTCCTGTGCCTCTACACTGTCAAAGTTTCTACTGGAATATTGGACAGGAGCCTAAGTAAAGCTAGCACCTATCCATCTCGTAGTACTTGCAACAGCAATTGAGAGGCAGTGCTGCAGGTAGGGCTAGGCAAAGCGCGTGACTCTTGTTTTGTTGAGAGCACACCAACGCCATGTACAGATTTAGTTGCACACGTTCTCAATCTTAGACTCTACAAGGGCTGTAGAGTATGTGCGTGTGCCCTATGGTGAGAATTGCCACGCTATCTTCAAAGCGGATTTGCTTCTCGATGCTGACGGGCAGCAAAACAACCGAGGTTATTGATGAGCCCGTAGGGGCTCTGCTGATTTCTTTGATTGCTGACTTGAAGACGACGTTCTGATGGGGGCAAATAAGCTAGCTCGCTCGCTAGAAGGAGGGAACAGCCCTGCTGGCGGAGCTAGTATTGAAGACGGCCGCAGCAATGGATTGATACTATTTTCCTGTTCAGTTGTGAGTTACACAAGGCATTTCGGTTTGTGGTACATATATTTGGTAGGGCATTGAACAGTTGAGGGTGCCGGAAAGCATGCTGCAGTGAAAAATAGACGAGTATTATAGTAAGAAGGGATTTTCTGCCTTTCCTTAGACATGGCGGGAAGGTAATAGGGCGCGATGAATTAGAGAGGGATGTGTCCTAGTTAAGTTTCGGAATAACTAAGATGCCAACCTTTTTAGAGAGTGACGCACTGAGTATGCTGGACAGCGATGAATTCCTTAACTTTGTTTCAGAGAGCTTCTGAGATGGCCATTGCGACTCTGTTGATACTGAGCGTCAAGTTCTTTCTTCTAATCACGGTGGCAGCAGGACTCCGTGGGGGATTGGAATGCTGCTGTGTGTCCTGCACCGCCTTTCAACTGGAACTATGTTTTTGGTAGTGGGAATGAGGGTAATTTGATGTGTGTTTATTTTGCATCTAGAGTTAATGTGCGCCTTTAGCTGATGTATCAAAAATCTGTCCATATTTTCTGCCATTAATTGATGAGTTTCTTCTCACTTTAAGCCTCTTACATCTTGACATTGTGATGAAAGGTTGGATGGACCAATGGGTTTTTTCACTTCACCATCAAGGCAGATCAGATTATGGCAACGAATATGATCTTTGCGGCGCTGGCGATGATTGGATATCCTTCATGAGGAGCATTGGCTCATGAAGATGGTTTTCGAAGTAACATCATGGAACTTGGCGCGGAAAAGTGCCAGCCTGATAGGAGTATTGGATGACGATGAGGAAAGGGCCGGGCTACTTGCTCTCCATTAAATGCCACTCCATGTCTGTATCCTCACTCTAGTCGAGAGGCTCGTTTCTGGCTGCACGTCTGGTTTGGTGGATGTTCCGGAAGATTGCGAGAAGCTCATCGTTACATGGCTTACTGGCTCTATTTGAGCTATAGCGGCCCATTGGCATGGAGTAAGAATGGGAAAGCGCCTTGCGAAAGTCCCCGAGTTATCGGATCACATTCGTCATCGACATTAGTATGAACATTGGAGATATTGGCGGATTTGTCACAGAGCTCATCCTCTCTCCTAGACTCGATGCTAACATGCCATCAGGAGTTTCTAGGCCAATCCAACCCGAGATCTTTCTTCGATGTTTAATTGGCCTGGAGATGCTGTGCTAGAGCCTAGGGTGTCTACTAGAAGTATTTCCATGAAACCACGACGATGGTTTCTTGTGGTTGGGCTTTTTTTTTCCCACCGGCTTTGTAGGCGCATCGCTCAACTCTCCATGGCCGACATCTGAAAAACAGCTGCACTGATTGTTGTATTCCTTCTACCCTTCACGCGGTTAATACCATCCCTGAAGCCTTTATGAAGAAAAGCAAAGTCAAGAAACCTAGCTCGGTTGCATCCTTGCACAGAACAAAAGGCATTGAATTGTGAGTTTGCATACCAGCGAGCCTTATTATAAGCTGGATTAGGCTGTTAAGTTCTGTGTATAGTGCGGTCACGGTACTGAGGCCATGCCAGCCTAACGTTATGCTGGGTCAAGAAAGCCCTACTTTCCTAGTAGTCGGGCAACGTCTTTCTTCCATGGTCAGCCAATCATCAACACTTATGGCACTGCAGGCTGTTTTCACGTGACTAATACTTTGGGGGAGAACCGAGTTTGTTGGGCATCATTCGCCCCATGTGGAATATCATGCTTGGATTTGCTATATTTGCTGTGAGCACATGTTAGCTCAATGGCAATGGCGAGGCAAATGGCGTGAGCTTCGGACTAATTTGCCTTATCTGCTGTAATATTTCGCATTTTTCATTGTCTTCCTTGGTTCTCAGAGTTTGGTCAAGATAGTATGGACTCGACTATACAACCCGCTGGGCCGTTTAGGATCCTATCTCTTGGTATGTTCCGCTGCTTGGAAGCAATGCTGTCTTGGTACTAACCATTGCAGATGGCGGGGGTGTCCGCGGGTTATCTAGCCTTTTGATTCTTGAAAGAATTATGGAGCGTATCAAAGAATCAGAGGGTCTGTCTCAAATACCCAGGCCATGTGAGACCTTTGACCTGATCGGTGGTACGAGCACTGGAGGGCAAGACTTTCACTATATCAGCACAGGATTACAGGACATATTATTAACAGTGTTTGTATAGAATCATCGCCATCATGCTTGGCCGACTGGGAATGACAGTCGACCAATGCATCCGAACGTATAAAAGCCTTGCTGAAACGGCTTTCACCCCGAAATGGCCGGGTTTAGCTCGAGCATCACGATCGGGCACCTTCTCAGCTACGAAGCTGCAGGGTGCCATCAAATGGGCCATTCGAGCGAACTGTCCCGAGCCAGAATGTGTAGCGCATCGGAAGACCAACATACCTACAACAGATAATTGCCCACATGAAGACCTACAGTTCTATGACGAGGCATGCACCAAAACGTGAGTTCTGTGCATATGCATCTAGTGACTCGTATATCTAGTAACAGCCATTTCATGACATAGCGTAATATTGGCTATTACTAAAGCCAATGTCGAAGCATTGCCGACTCTTTTCACGACATACGACCCATCTACGAGCCTTTCTGGGTGCATGATTTGGGAAGTGGCTAGAGCTACTTCCGCAGCTATTGCACTTTTCAAGCCAATAAAAGTTGGCCGGGATGAAGTTGAATTCGTCGATGCTGGTTTTGGTCACAATAACCCATGTGAGACACTCATCGCAGAAGCCGAGGCAAAGTTCCCGGGTCGGGATATGCTAATTCTCAGCATTGGCACGGGTCTTGGCGACGTCGTTGAGATTGACGATACAGGAAAGTCTATTCTCAAAGCGCTAGAAGGGATGGCTGCCAGCTCCAAAGCTGCTGCCTTGCGACTTAGAAATAGGTATAGTGGTACAGGTAAATACTTCAGATTCAATGTCGAGAGTGGCCTGAAGGATGTCACCCTTTCAGACTGGAAGCAGACAAGCAAGATCTCGTCACACACGACCAATTACCTAGAGGAAAACAAAGTCGCTATAATGGAGTTTGTTAGTGTCATCACTAGGCGCGGTGTAACCAAAGCTCCAACACAGCCACTGGAACTAGAGCACACTACCAAGGTTTTGGGACAATCTGTGGAACTGGATGGTTAGTGTGTCAAGATACCCTGATATAGTTGCTGAGCTAACCTTTCGACTCATAGGCCACCGACCTGTTCATTGTATCCCATTCTATGAAAACCCCTATTTTGTCGGACGCCAAAAACTCCTCGACACACTGAACGACAAGCTGTTCACCCAGGCTGGCTTTCAGCAGGTTGCCCTAGTGGGTTTAGGCGGTATGGGTAAAACCCAGGTAGCCTTGAAGCTCGCATACATGACAAAGAAACACAAACCTGGCTATTCTGTCTTTTGGATTACTGCTGCTAGTATGGCCAAGTTTGATGATGCTTGCAAGAAGCTTGTCGAGGAGCTAGACATCAGCAAGACTGATGATGAAGACCCAAAGATCCTTGTGAAGCATCACATGGAATCAAGAAAGGCTGGAAACTGGCTTCTTGTCCTTGATAACATTGATGAAATTGATATTTTTGGTACTCCGAATACCCCAACTGGGGCTGGAATCCATGCCTTTCTCCCAAGGAGTGAGAGAGGGCGAGTTCTGCTAACGACACGATCAAACGAGGTTGCCTGGCAGATCGTTAAGATGAGAACTAGTATCATAGAGCTTGAAACTATGTCCTCTAAAGAATTGACGACGATCTTGGGTCGGGGTGTCGAGGATCTTGATGACCAGGCTTCGATAAATGGGGTCCTCGAAGAACTCTGTTATCTTCCTTTGGCAGTTGCACAGGCAGCGGACTACATGTTCATGAAGAGCATTTCTGTCTTTGATTATCTTGAACTCCTAAGATATACACAGAAGGACAAGATTCAGCTGCTAGGAGATGGACACTCTGATGAAACTCACCATGACCGTTCCCAAGGCGCTGTGGCCACTACATGGCTCATTACATTTGAGCAAGTCCGGAGAGCTTCTCAGCCAGCAGTAGCTTTACTTCATTTTATCGCACAAATCGATCCAAAAGCTATTCCCCAATCTATTTTCCCGGAATTCGAAACCAAGAAAGAAATGGCGGATGCTGTCGGAATGCTACTGGGATATGGCTTCCTTCGCAGACAGCAAACCCCTGGGCTATTTGATATGCATAGTCTTGTGCACCTCACAACTCAGCTGTGGTGTGAGGGCTTAAAGAACGGAGAAGAACAATGGCTAGATGCTCTCGAGCATGTCACTCAAGTTTTCCCAGATGACGAATGGGAAAACCGAAACCTTTGGCGGCTATACTTGCCACACGCACGACGCATTATCGGCACAGGGAAAGCTAACTCGATGGATGCTTCGGACTTGGCGTTTAAAGTAGGCAAATGTCTGCTAAAAGACGGCCATGCTCAAGAGTCTGTTATCATGAATGAGTATGTAGTAGCGATGGAGGAGAAGGCTCTAGCAGTCGATCATCCTTCGCTTCTGGCATTTAAGCACAATCTGGCAGTAGCATATCTCAAAAATGGCCAAGTCGAAAAGGCCATTTCTGTGTTTAAGCATGTGCTAATGATGGAAGAAAAGATTCTAGCGGCTGATCATCCATATCTTCTAACATCACAACATGAGCTTGCACGAGCATATCTTGATAATGGCCAGGCGGAGCAGGCAATTTCCATGCTGGAGTATGTAGTTGAGATGAGAGAGGAGACTCTAGAAGCTGATGACTCGGAACTTCTGATGTCTCAGCATGAGCTTGCGGTTGCACACCTTAACAATAACCAAGTTGAGAAGGCAATTCCCATGTTTGAGCATGTGTTGGTGATGCAAGAGAAGGCTCTAGCAGCTGACCATCCTTCCTTTCTAGCATCTCAACATAATCTCGCAGTGGCATATCTCAAAAATGGCCAAACCAAGGAGGCG
This sequence comes from Ceratocystis lukuohia, assembly GCF_044167205.1. Lineage (NCBI taxonomy): Eukaryota > Fungi > Ascomycota > Sordariomycetes > Microascales > Ceratocystidaceae > Ceratocystis > Ceratocystis lukuohia. The sequence goes on along the minus strand of NW_027263524.1, from coordinate 3,081,948 downwards.
CTTCTCACGCTTGAGCGTCTGTTAGTGGTGGAACAGAAGAAGTTGGGCGCCGACCACCCTTTATTTCTGGCAACCCAACATGAACTCGCCAGGGTATATCTTTCTAGTGGCCAAGTTGCGAAGGCGGTATCTATGTTCGAGTGTCTGTTATTGATGGAAGAGAAAGCTCTAGTAGCTGATCATCCTTCACTTCTGACATCCAAACACAATCTTGCAGGAGCTTATCTTGACAATGGCCAGGTTCAGAAGGGAGTCTCCATGCTTGAGCACGTAGTAGGAATGAGGCAGAGGACTCTAGCAGTCGATCATCCAAAACTCCTGACATCTCAACATGAACTTGCAAGAGCATATCTCGCCAATGGCCAAGTCGAAAAGGCGATTTCTATGTTCGAGTGTCTGTTATTGGTGGAAGAGAGGGCTTTAGAGGCTGACCATCCATCGCTTCTAGAATCTCAGCATGAGCTTGCAAGAGTATATCTCGATAATGGCCAGACCGAGAAGGCAGTTCCCATGTTTGAGTACGTAGTGGCGATGAGGGAGAAGGCTCTAGCAGCCGATCATCCTTCGCTTCTCGCATCTCAATATGAGCTTGGGAGAGCATATAGTACAAATGCCTAGGCTCATGCTGCAGTTGAGCCCCTCCAACATTTCGTTTAGTTAGAAGCTCTATACTTTTCGAAGGACATATATGTACCTCACTGGTCAGCTCGCCACAGCACAGCTGGATATACTAACACGCGACTCACGATCATCTTCACTCTTTAGTTATTGGCCTTGTTATACTGCTTCTGGGAATCCGTGAATGCTTGCTATAAGAAAAAAGAATAGAAAAAAGTCCCAACCTTTTAAGAAAAAAAACGCCTTTACACAATGCTTCACAATGCTTTAGCAGTCGGCCTTCCCTTCTTTACATCTCTCCCTCTCACACACAGCCGGCCTTCTACCTCTCTCATGCACACAAAATATGCGCAATATATCTTAATCCTTACCCATCCTTCAACGATCTTTAAATTCACATAGATGGAGACCCTGCGCCCATACCTCCTACAGATGATGGCGTAGGCGCGGAAAACCCGCCAAAGCCACCGATTTCTTGCGGGCCGTCGTTCTTGATCGTGCCGTTGAGCAACGGGCATAGCTTTTTGTTTGTCTTGATGTGCCCAACCTGGCCGCAATTGGCGCACTTGCGTGTTGTCCCCGTGACAGACTTAATATCCACGGTGGTGGCAGCGGCTCCGGCCGCGCCGTTGCTTCCAGTGGCACCAACACCGCCCGGTGTGCTAGCTCCTGGGAGGGTGGCCCCAGAAATGAGTGTCGAAGGGGAGGGACCAGTTGCACTGGCGGGTGTGCCAGGCTCGGGCGAGAAGGACTCCATAACCCCCCCGGACCCGACACGACGGTGCAACTCTTTTTGTTTTTCACGAGTCTTGCGACGTTCGCGGTTTTTCTTAAGGCGAGCGAGCTCCTCTTCAACCCTATTTATGAGTAAAAACTGTGTTAGTAAATGTAGTGCCAACCACGTCCATGTAAAGTGTGTACAGGGATAGCAGCAAAAAAAGGAGAGGGACTAGCACATACTTTTTAATGCCTAGCCGGTCGCGATCAGCATTGCCCGTGGGCAGGATATCATAAAGGCTAATAAAGGATAAGTTAGCAGGGAACATAGGGAGGTAGATGTAGAAATGTCAAAGGGAGTCTCAAACATAGATACGTACTTGGTTGGGTTGATGTCTGCCTCGTCGCGGCGCTTTAGATAATGCGCAATCACAACCGGGTCCTCAACAACTTCTTCAACTACACCAACCGACCCATCCGGTTGACGGACTTGGCGCGTGATGCGCAGCTTCTTTTTACTGATCGCACGGCTTGCCGAGGTAAAACCGCTAATCTGGCTGAACCCATCTTCGGCCATAGGCGTTTGGCCATGGCCAGCAGCAGCCGCTGCGGAGGGATGGCCACTAAAGCGGTCGTCCTCGTCAGCTGTGTGCAAAACGTCGTTATCATCATGCAACTGCGGATCCGATAGTGTAGACCGCTGTTTTTCCCAAATCTCGCTGATACCGTCACGATACATGGCTTCCTGTCGTTTGACGTTGTAGGCATGACCATTGTTCTCGCGCTTTTGGCGTTCCATGGCGTCGGCAGAGGTAGCGAGCGGGCCTTGCACGGCTTCGATATAACCACCCTTCATGGACGTACGGATAAAACTGAAACCTAGCCCGTGGCCTGTGGGATCGCCCTCACCGTGTAGCTGCAACATAGCTTTGCCGGCACAAGCGTCTATGAAGGCCTTGCTAGTCTTCCACGGCGCCATTTTGTCTGCCAGGGCCTCTTCTGCCTTTTCCTGATTCTTCTTGGAGCCTTTGGCTTTGTGGCCGCCTTCGTCCTCATCATCCGACTCTTCGTCGTCCAAAACCGCGTTTTTGGGATCGAAACCCGCGTCCTCCAGCATCTTTAGACCAAGAGCCATGCCGTCAATGAGGCAGGTGTCCTCTGGCTTAATCATGGCGCGGATGCGTTCCTCATCCATAAGAACCTCGCCATCGCGCAGTTTCCATTGACCCTTCTCAGATTTAGCGTATGCAAGGAACTCCTTGAGCTTCTGGCGGTTCTGTGCGTCAGTGCTATCGGCAATGTGCCTTGTAATATCAGACAAATTGACCAAATGACTCGGATCCTTGTGCATTAACCGGTAGCTGATCATTTTTATACGATTCTTGCTAGCATTAGTGACCTTGCGACTATGCGGGCCGGGCACCTCGACAGATGGAAATGTCTGGCCAACGACAAAAATGTGATCAATGTTGCGCAGATACCATTTAGAGCCGTTGAGTCCAGTGCTAGAGCGGCCTAGTAAGAAATCGCCGGTGCGCACCTTGTGCTTGAACAGCGGGGCACGGTACATTTGGTTGTGAAATGTAGGCACAATCTGGCCGGGATTGACAGTGCCAAAGATCGAGAAAGGAGAACGGTCCTCAGGCAGTAGGACATGGGTCTCGCCGACTTCCAGTTTTTCGGGCATCTTTTCATCCGTTGCGTCAATCTTACGGTAGTAATTGATGACACGATTGGCCATGCCAAATTTGGACAGCACGGTTGGTACACGCTCACAGTACTCGAACAAGACCGCCGATGAATTATCGTTAAGTGACAAGTCTTTGGTTTCGCGAAAGACCTCGTGGGCCTTGCCTTTAGTGAGCTTTTTCTTAATATGACCGCGGCGGTGGAATTCTATATCGCGGTTGACAAACTGGCGTGTTCGTAACGGTGGTCGATGATACCGGTCGGGGGTTTCTTCCAGCTTGACCTTGTAGTATGGCCATGCTAGCTTGAGAGCAGGCAAACTATGCTCAACATTGATGTTTCCAAGGGTGGCACGAACTTTGTGCTTGTGGTTTTCTTTAAGCATTTCGTAGGCGTCGTCGTTGGCAATATTGAAACGGCTCTTGGTTAGGCGACCAAGGTTGCCGGTAGCAATGCGTTTATTGGATGCCTCGATCTTTTGACGCTTGGCGAGGACCTCGACTGACACCTCTTCAAGATGCAGGTGAGGGTCTGTGAAATCGACATAAACGCGCTTGCCCAGGCGTTTTGTGTGGTTCTCAAAGTCGTCAAAGCCCGGAGCAGTGTAACGAGGGATGTCAGGCAGTCGTGTATCAATAACACGTGGTTTCTTCTTAGGCCGTTCATTGTCGACATCCTTGAAAATAGCATCCCATTCGTCGTCGCCTTCACCGTCAGTATCATTTCCCACTGCTGACTGCTTAGTTTTGGAAATTTCCATTGTATCAGTCTCAGTAGCAGTAATGAGACGTTCCGCGGACTCAATATCAGCGGAGAAATCAAAGCACACGGTCGCAATATCCTGAAGGGTGAAACCGCCAATAGGATCGTCATCTTCGTCATTGTCGAGGTTAATTTCGTTGTCGGTAGTTGCTTGGCGGGCCTCTTTCGCAAGGCCGAGTTGTACAAAGTGAGAATTGTCAGGGTCGTAAGCTTTGCGACGGTTGTTATCAGGGAGGCGAAAAATCTTTTCTTGATCAGGGGCAATATCCAGTGAGAGCTTTGATGTGATGAGTGGCTTCATTTTGCGCAAGGGTTTCTTGGGGATGTACTTGGACGGCTTCGGCGGTAGTAGTGAGTTCCATTCTAGCACAACGCCTTGCTTGAAATCAGGCCATTTTTGTTTGAGCAACTCTTCAGCCGATTCTATAGCTGGCGGAATATCAGGGTCCTGGTTGGTCTGGTCGGCGGCTAGCATGTCAAAATCTTCGGTGTCAGTGCCTTGAAAGGGCGGATCGCGAAAGCTGGACTCTGGGACAATGGCAGGATCAACAGCCGTTGTCGGCTCGGGAGCAGGATTGCCCTCGGCAGGCTCTTCTGGGGTCTCCGGGCCAAAGAGATTACCAAACGGTGAAGAGTCTCTTTCACCAAACAGATCGTCAGCATCAAAATCGTTGTCGTTTGTACCGTCGTTGTTGGGGTTTCTGGGGGCGCTATCGTCTGTTAAATCAGGAGCCTCAGCGGAGGAGTCGACTAAGGAACCAGCAGTCTTGGTGGGAGCGGCGGCAGCAGTTGGTATCTCTTCATCTGGTAGATCATCGTCGTCCGAAATGTCGCCATAGTCCATGGCATCATCGGCCTTTCCAGACTGGTCAATAGTTTCATTGGTGAGAAAGGCATTGAGGTCGTTGTCGGGGTCCTCTGCGCCCTTGAGGAAATTGCGAATCGCATCTTCGTCGGCAGCATCTTGTTTCTGCCAGAACTCCTCGTCCACGTCATCTGGTGCAGGCGGTTGTGATTGGGGCGTCGTCGCGCTGGGATCTGAGGAGGGCATCATAGCGGGTAAGATTAAAATAAATAAGGCAAGAAAGAGTGTATGAAGAAAGGAGAAAAACAAAAAGAAGAAGATAGAAGGCGCAAAAGAGGAGATAACGAAACCGCCATAGAAACAAAGGCGCGTCGTCTGCCTGTCGACAAGAGTCACTTCAATCCGTTGTGCGCTTTTCTTGAGCAGAGATTTCGCAGCAATCGGGATCAGCCAAACATCAGACTAAATTACAAGAAAAGGTGACAGACAAAGCAAGAAAAAGATCGCAAAAGTAATCAAATCGTCTCTCAATCTTTCCAGCTAGGCGTGTTGATGGCACGGGTCCTGGTAGGGCTGTTTATTACATAAGCAATATAGGTTACACCCCTGTTTCGACTAAAATGCAACCCATATTTTTTTTTTCTCCACCTTCCACTGTATATCTTCTTTGACGCTTGTCTACTACTATCTCACAACAAGGCGTCAGAATGCTCCAGGCGGTTTGCAGTGATCAAAGCGTATAGATAGATTCCCGGGATCTCTTATGGCATTTAAAGTCCTACAGCACAGCCAGGAGGATTCTCTATCCAGCGGGCCGAGGCCGTGGCTGTCGAGTTACCAATGACCGAATCAAAAAGGAAAGGAAGGATAGAAGCACCTATCAGGGGAGACCCCAGGGTGCAGAACTACCGCTTTTAACCCAGACAGTGTAACTTTTATTTCTTACAGCTCCCACTAACAGCTAGGGTGTTTGTCACTTCATTTTCCTTCATTGACTGATACAACCATCAAGCTTTGCGCTGCTTTGTCAATTTTGCTGGCCGCTTCCCTTCTTCTATGATTTGTATTTTGCTATTTGCCGATCTTTTTTATCCTTTCGTCCTTTTTTCCCTTTTGCCCCCCCTTCTGAAGGGTTGAACTACTAGCTTATGAAGCCACACATACTTGTCTTATGTCGTGTGACGAACTCGGGAATTATGCTTTATATTAAAAAGGTAAGACCGATATTAAACATTATCTCTAAAAGGGCCGTGAATCACACTTTGAGCACGCTGCACGAGGAGAAAGAACACCGGTGGTTATTATCGAAGCCTCCGTGGATTATCTAACTGACTGTCAACTTCTCAAAGGGTGGGAATTGAAGGACAAGGCCTGACGGCTTTGTGCATATGAATCAGCTATCCTACGACAGGAGATGACGACTAGGCGCTTGTCCCAATGGAATATGCTGATCAGATCAAAATTTTCTTTGCCGGTAATTCTATGCTTCATAGTCTAGCTAGCCAATGTCATTGTCATATGCCCTCGTTTATTAATCATGCAACCATGTATGATGCTGTAAACTGTGTTCTTTTGGCTCAAAGGCTATGAGTTGTCAATTCTTCCATTTCTATGGAATCATCGGCTGCCAAAGCTTTCTTTCTTGTTTGCACCGCATGCCTAAGCATTGGGATACCATTTTCAATCTCGCCATGGTCAAGTTATGCCGTTGCAAGTGCATGTTGAGCTGCTAGAAGCAACGGATGATTAGCTGTTGGTGCACTGTTTCCCTTGGCTCCTGCATGCTCAAATGTTGGAATTGACTTCTCTACTTAACCACCGTTAAGATATGCTGTTGCAATCATACGTTGAGATGTCTAGACTTCGATATTACCGTCTCCTAGGCCTTTCCTTCTCTTTTACTTCATATGCTCAAGAATTGGAATTGCTTTTTCGACCTGATTACCATCAAAGCATGGTGCAGCAAGCCCATGTTGAGAGACCAAAAGCCTGGGATCACCAGCTGCCAGAGCTTTCTTCTTCATCGGTACTACGTGCTCATGAATTGAAATTGCCGTTTCTGCCTGGTCATCCAAACATCCCGTTGCAGGTGTACCTTGAGATCCATCGTCTAGCATGGAGAGGGCTTCTAAGCTGCTAACAGAAGGGCCAGAGATTTCTTGGAAGAATGGAGAATGAGTAGGTAAATAGTCTATACATGGAAACGTCAGCTTAGTGACTACAGCATGGCTTTCACTTATACTAACTAACCATTCGCTTTATCAACCTGTTTTGAAATATGAGGGGTAGTCGGTCTCATTGTGACTCTAGCAGAGTCCATGATAGAGCCTTCATTTTCTTTCAGATAGCTGATGGTATGTGATGGGATTTCGCTTGTCTGCTTCTAGTTCACAGTGGAAGTGTTCTTTAGGCTAATCTCAACATTAGTCCTAAAGTATTTACGAACACCGCCATACTTGCTTTGTTAAGTCGCATATAAGCTGCTTTTGAGCTGCTTGCCACTTTGCTTAATGCTGAGAGACATGGTTTGTCGTCATGAATCCCGACAACGCTATCAAGATCTGTGCCAACCCTCAATGTTACTATATTCGGGCCCGGGTATTTCTTTCTCGCTTCTTGGATAAGAGTTACGCATGGATTCTTATGACCAAAGCTAGCGCCGGTGAATTCAATTCCATCCCGACCGATTTGACTAGCTTAGGAAGCGTAGCCGCTTCGAATGTAGCCCTGGCCACTTCCCGAATTTTACATCTAGTAAAGCTGGCAGATATGCCGTATGCTGTCAATAGAATTGGTAACGTTTCAATATTAGCCCTAGTTATGGATAGTACAGCACTGAAATAATGATAAAAAGGCGGTTATTAGATAGGCAAGCCTTTATATGTACATGTCTAGAGCTCGCGCATTAGGGCATGACTTGTCATACAAATATAGGCCTTAATGTGGACAAGTATCAGTTGTAGATTGGTTGATATTCCGCTCTGCGACACATTGCCAATTTAACAGTGTTCTTTAAAGCTTTAACTGAGGAGGTAGCTAGCAGTTTTGACGAAGTAGACTTTAAAATATTTGGAGTGAAATCTGTTTCGAGCCTCCTGTATGATTGACTGTCATTCCCAGTCGTCCAAGCATAATGGCAATGATTCTGTAGAAGTAATCAATATTAATGATGATTCTCATAAGCGTAGCCATGTAGCGATAATCTTACCCTCTAGTGTCTGTATTAACAACCAGGTCAAATAAGTCATAGAGTCTTGGTATTTCAAACAGGCTCTCTGATTCCTTGATCCATTCCGTGATCCTTTCGAGGATCAAGAGGCTAGACAATCCATGGACACCATTGCCACCTGCAATCAATTCGCATTGTGTTGTAAGGTCAAGGAAATAACGTACTAAAAGACACAATTATCGATTGGCGGGACATCCTGGAAAGTAGAGAAAAGCGAGCAGAACACCGAGGCCGAATGGGATGAGGAAAGTCAGGATATGTACCACCAACTAAGGTTGGTGGTACAGGGAAAAGAGCTGGTGTGGGAAATTATACATGCTTACTAACTAACGGCTGGCTGGAAGCGTGGGGTAAAATTCTAGGCTTAGGGCTTTTTATCATGCGGGAAATCCACAACACCAAGAATGGACTTCACGATAGTAATATCGAGCTTCAAGTAGCTCTATTTAATCCTGTTTGTACCGAGTTACCGTCGCTGATATAAGCAGCCATTCAATATCAGCGTAAGAAGCTACTGCGCAACGTCTTGGTCTGAATAGCGCACTGATCAACATAATGGACGCTATATATCCTGTTCATGGACTTCCGCAAACTTGCTCACGATCCTTGTTTGATGTTGACGTTTCAATACCTACTTACAAACCCTGCTTGAAACAGACTACGATGAACAACGAGCAAGGGATAAGGGGGACGAGGCAAGGTTCAGGGGGTTTTCGCCAAGAAATGTCGCCATCACAAGCTGATAGGGGTTGTGGTTTAGAGAAAAACAGAAGTGAGGTCGGTCATTGAAGGAGGAGTTATCAATCAAGTTTAGATTGGAAGTCAGTAGTTACTCAAGGAATAGATATTCACCACTTTCAAAGCTCTGCAATTGGCTAAAAACTTCCATAGCGAAATAAATTTTGTGGGGTTGTAAATAGTGCATAGCCTATTGGTTGAGGCGCTAGGTGAGGGATGGAGATAATCAAGACAGGAAGAGAGTCATAGAAAAGAACGAATTTAGAGAAATGTAGAAATCAATTGAAAATATAGCAGTAATAATAATGAAAGACGGACCTCATGAAAACTCACCGCAAGCCGGTCTCGTCCTTTGACCCATATTAAGCTTCTATACTACCCTGCTAAGTGCCGACTACCGAGGCTGGCTTAGTGGCGAAGAGGCCCTTGACCAAATGAAATTTATAGGGAACGGGCGCTAAAGGAAGGGAGAAGAAAAGTATTTCTTTTTTTTTTGTTCTTTTCGTCCGCTTTGATACACCTCTTCTTTTCTTGATTCACCTCCTATTCCGTCCCTTTATTTACTTTATTCTCATCCCTCTTGCCAATTTGCTTCCTTATTCTTTGCTCTCTTTCTCACATACACAAACACCATGTCCTTTTCTAGCCTTGTGCAAGATCTCGCTCTCCGCGACTCCGGCATCTCCCGCCGCAGAACCGACCACTCAAGCTCAGCTTCAACAGTCGATGACCGCTCGAACATATCACGGCCGTCATACACTAGCACTGCCGCTACTACTGTCAGCATATCCGGTGACATTGCTAGCCAGCTGCATGGAGGATACTACCACCCGCTGGCCCGGAGCTGGCAGGCGGAGCATCAATTGACCAAAGTAAGATGGGTCTTGCGCTTCCACAACTTACACACATACCCTTGCTCACCGCTAATCGTTTCTCTTCCTTAGGATATGCTTATCTACCCTATCTTTGTTACTGATAATGACGATGAGGAAACTCCCATCCCTTCCCTCCCTAACCAGTCCCGTGTTGGCCTTAACCGCCTCGTGCCTCTCCTCGAGCCGCTTGTGCACAAGGGCCTCAAGTCTGTTATCCTATTCGGTGTGCCCCTGCGCCCTGGCTCCAAAGACGCCCTAGGCACATCAGCCGACGACCCGGAAGGTCCTGTGATTCGCGCTATTCGTCTATTACGTCAGCGCTTTCCGCACCTGTACATTTGTGCCGACGTGTGTCTCTGCGAGTACACGTCACACGGCCACTGTGGTATCTTGCGTGAAGATGGCTCCCTCAACAATGAACTGTCAGTTCACCGCATCTCTGATGTCGCTGTTGCTTATGCTATGGCTGGTGCTCACTGCGTTGCCCCTTCCGATATGAACGATGGTCGCATCAAGGCCATTAAGCTGAAGTTAATTGAGCAGGGCATTTCCCATCGTGTCACCCTCATGTCATACGCGGCCAAGTTTGCTGGTGCACTTTACGGGCCCTTCCGCGATGCTGCTGGCTCCTGTCCCTCGTTTGGCGATCGTCGTTGCTACCAGTTGCCATCGGGTGGTCGCGGTCTGGCTCGCCGTGCTATCGTGCGTGACATTGCAGAGGGTGCTGACATTATCATGGTTAAGCCTGCCGGCCAGTACTTGGATATTATCCGCGATGCCAAGGCTCTAGCATCAGACATGCCAGTGGCTGCATACCAAGTCAGTGGTGAATTTGCTATGATTCACGCGGGTGCCAAGGCGGGCGTTTTCAACCTCAAGGATATGATTTTTGAGTCAACTGAGTCAATTCTACGGGCTGGTGCGACAATTGTCATCTCGTACTTTACGCCCGAGCTGCTAGACTGGCTGTAAACTAGCTGCCAAGTCAAGATTTGTCTAATGCTTTGGTAGACGAAAGCGGGTGCTATGTGAGGGATATTACTACATGGAATTGTTTGGAACTTGGCGTTACTGGGAAATGGTTTTTGTTTTTCTTTCTTGATTTTTATTATTGTACTACCTGCTTTCACGATCTTGGAACACTAGCGTTGGTCCATTACATTATACACACTCTCCGCTTTGTACACCAACTCATTTTACTTATATCTCCATGTGCGGAATAAACAAGATTTTAGACACCATTTTTTCTTGTCATGGAAAAAATCGTGATTTGGGAAGCGTTGTGTGGATGGTAATATAATAATGTAACCACAACCTTCTTAACCCTTAAGGTATGCTATAGAACCAGGACTACTTCACACACGGCTGCCTGTCATGCGCGCCCAAAGTTGTTGTGCGCTGATTTCCATACGTTCTCTGACTTCATCCCAATCCGTATTTTGCACTGAGCGCACGGCGTTCTGGAGTTCGCGGTTCCAGCGGTCTTTGGAGGCATCAACGATGTTGGCACGGGCAGCCGCCTCAATCTCGGCACGTGATGGGGGAGCAAGTCCCGGCGCCGGATCCAGCGAGCTAGCCAGCTGCGCGTTATGTGAGCGCAGTATAAGTGATTGATATTCGCGGTTGCGCTGGTGCGTCAGGAGTGAGAAGTATACGAGGCCGAGCGTGACGGTTACGCCGCCGGCCTATATTCATAGAAAAAGGCAAGTTAATATGGGTGGAAACATCAAGTCAAGTTAGATAGGGAGTACATACAAAGCCAGAGTTGAAACCCATTGTGTTAGCACAGGAACAAGCCCGGTAAATCAAGGCCAAGATGTCTGTAGATTAAGCGCAAAAACGACAATTAAAAAGGAAGCGTAGCTGAAGATATAGATTTAGGCCGCTATTCAAAAAGATGGGAGTGGTTAATCGCCTAATTGGGCCACTTTGTGTTGTTTTTCAGGACTGTTGCGGGGAGCTTGGAAAGCTTGAAGCTTCGGCCTTGAACCTGGATGAGGTTATCGCCAAGTGGGTGCTATTCTTCCAGGGCTAGACAGAATTGACATCCAGCTCGACGATTTGCACAGGCTTAAGTGGGACTTTTAGCCTAAATAGGGTATAAATACGTGCGGATTTTGTCAAGCTGTAAATTTATACAGCCATCTCATTCTGTGGTCACGTGACCTCTCTTTGGTCTCCATAGAAGCTTTTCATTGTCGTCTAACGACGTTCAACAACAGGCTCTGAACCGCCTAGACGAGATCTCCCCCTTGACCCTGCTCCCCAATTGCTATTTTCTTTGGGCCCTTTTTCTCAAGAGCACTTTCAACGGCCTTCTGGAATTCCACCAACCGAAAACTCTTTCTGAGGACACTCGCAAAGTATCGTCCACAATGGCCGGCGGTCACGTGAAGTACAGACATCTCAGCCGTACCTCGGCCGCTCGCCAGGCGCTTTTGCGCGGCCAGGTCACGCAACTAGTCATGCATGAACACATTAAGACGACATATGCCAAGGCCAAGGAGACGCAGCGCATGGCCGAGAAGCTAGTTACGCTGGCGAAGCGGGACTCGGTTACGAGCCGCAAGCAAGTTCAGGCTATGCTCTACGTAAGTCTCTCTATGTGGTATCCTAAATTAAAGGCAGTCTGAAAAATAAGAAACTATCCCACTAACATAACACTACTTTTGTAGACCCCCCATGATCTCCTCCCAAAAGTCTTTAGCACACTCAAGAATCGCTACGCTGCGCGCGACGGCGGCTACACACGGGTAACACGTACTGAGCCACACGACACATATGACCAGGCAGAGTCGGCTATTCTGGAGTTTGTCGACGGCCCTCGTGACTCGCGCTTCATGATGACCGCCATGGCGGTAGCACGTGATCGGGCACGGGGTGCACCATCCACGGACATTACTAAGCTTAATGTTAAAAAGGTCACACGCGGTCGGCCAACGGAGGAGTTTGAGGCAATGGTCGAGCGCTTATTAAAGAAGTATGGACATGTGTTGAAGAAGGACCTAAAGCCTGAGCACGTGGTTGCGAAAGAGCTATAGAAAGGAAGAGAGACAGGAGAGGTAAAAGGGGGGGAAATACCAACTCAGGATACACACCGAAACCTGGAACCACTATTAACGCTGTGCTATCCCAAGTTACAGCCTTGTATCATATTATATTCATGGCATCATAACCACCACCGTCGTCATAGTTTTCATTCTTCCGTTATATATGTCGTAGAATTAAATTCCTACGGCTATAAAAGAAATGTAAAGAAAACGAAAATTAAGGAAATGAGATGTTCCATAACTCTTTCTGGCTCGTTCTATCTCTGGCCCAGGACTAATCTCGGCATGTAGTGTAACAGTAGCCGTCTGTATTCCTAATAATGTATAAGCTTCAGCCTCTACTCCAAATTGAACTTGTCACACAAACACAAAACACAAAATAAACCTCCCGAGTATTATACCACAAGTACTCGCGCTGAATAGATTTCATCTTTCAAATCAAGATGTCCAGTTTGGCGACTTACTACTAGTAAAGATGGCGGTAGTTCTTAACTAGCTGTTATCGTTGATATGGTTATCAGGTCACGTCTAATGATTTCAAGATAAAGGCTCGGACGTAGATTTCTGCGGTTGTCAGCTCTTTAGCGGGAGTTATTTCTATGCATTAAAGCGCAAAACATAAGCTATGAATCTTATAAGTCCCTTCTATTTTTCTCTTTCCGCCTCTACACAAAATCAAAGGTATCTCCACGCTCCGTCAACATCTTACCCACTCTAGAACTACCTACAATCCGCTCTAATCTAAAGGCATCATACTTGGAAAACATAACTCTAACCACACCCTCGCCAGCCACTAGTTTCCCATCCTGTTCGCTGCGCGCAAAGTAGTCGCCAGTAATCTCCTTGTAAAACAGCGGATTGTCAGGCGGCGCATACATGATAACGCGCTGCACGCCACGAATACGATAACGACGGAAATGATGAGCTCGCTCGGTATATAGCAGCACCCGGTGACGGCCATTAAGGAAGTGCGAGCGTGCGCGTGACGCTTCGGGCACGTCAGCATACTCGGAGATGGTGCCAAACGTCAAGCTCTGCACCGATTCATCGTTGGCAAGGAAGTTGCGTACACGCACGAAGTCTAGGTATGACGGGATGAAGAGCAGTGTACCGGTCGAGTCCTTAGCACGTTTAACGAGCAGAGGCACTATAGTCGATTTGAAAAATTCGAAGCGGGCTTCAGGGTCCTTATCAGCACTCCGTGAGTCGAAACGGACAAAGGTCTGACGTGCATGCACACCCAGTTGTTGAAGAACACCTGTGTATTCGGGTTGCATGCGTAGTTTTCCTGCTATATTGTGGCAGTTTGTACGCATTAACTCGGCTAACTCGGGCGTATTAAAAGCCGAAAGTACCACAGTTTGGCGAAAAAACTTGGCCCAGTCTTCGAGGTACCAGTTGCGTACACGGCTAAAGTCACAGCCATGCGCATCGCGGGGCTGTTTATTGAGATTCTCAAATATTTGCTCCACGTGCTCCCAGTTCTGCATCAGTAGCCCGTCAGCTTGGTCCATGACCACCAGCTCGATAGAGCTGAGGAAATCATAGTCAATCTTTTTCTTAGTGTCATCCTCAGAGCCAATTGCCATGCGCAGGCCTAGCGGACTAGCAATTAGGATGTCCGAGTTGTAGAATTGCGAGAAAAACTTGATTGTCTTGCGTGTGAACTTGACACCAATACGGAACATGTCGTCGTCGTTGCCCTCAAACAGGTCCTGAAAGTCTGCGGGTTTGTCATCCCCAAACTTGGATTCCTTGTCGAGATATGCATCATCGAAGCGCTTGCGGTTCTCCTGCTGATCGGGCTCGCTCAAGGCCACAATCGCTTCAACCAGGCGAACACATGAGTGGCGTGTCGGCACAATAAACAACACTTTGGGTCGCGTGAAGCCTTGGTCACGGAGTTCCATTTCAGTGTCTTCCTTCTGCGCCAGCTTCTGGTTGTTCTTTATGACACGGTCACGTGTCTTGAAAACGTGATTAAGGGCATGCAGACACACTAGGTTGCGTAGGCCCTCTGCATTTTGCGGTGTGCGTTGGCAGTACAGAATATCGCGGTAATTGAACAAATGTGCGGCCAGTTCTGATTGTGCTGGGTTGAAGGTTGGCATCATAGTCGTGGCTATCTCCTGAAGCTTGTGCTTGATCTTAAGAACCCCGGGACCGGAGATGCGCGTGGCCACAGGCACGGCCGAACCGTCGTCAAGATATGTAGTGACAACTCGAGAAACCTTGGATGCTGAGCGTTTGATAGACCACTGCGCACCTTTGACCATGCTGACTTTGTTAGCGACGGTCGTCTCATTGGGTGAACAGAAGTGTGATTCAAAGGGATCTGCAATATCTTCTTGATCGTCGTCGTCGTCAAATTGCTGTTCGTCGTCAGAGGAATCCCCGTCATCATCTTCGTCTTCGTCCACAAAGTCGATATCTTGGTGTCTCTCGTCTCCATCTTCGTCGTCGTGATCCTCATCACTATCCATGTCTTGGCCACTACCGCTCTGGTCACTATCCATCTCATCCGCACCAGCAGAAGCTATGGCATCGCTAGAGTTAAGTTTTCGCCTCTTAGATGGCAAAGCATCTTGTTTTAAGCTTTGTAGCAATGCTGAGTACGAAGCAGCAGCAGGCGCCTCGTCTTCAGATTCGGACTCCGCGTTGTCCATATCTGTATCGCTGTTGTCTTCGCCGGGAGAGCTGATATCTCTGAGAGAAAAGGGAAAGTTAGAGGGGCATACTAGAATTTCGAGTATAGTGCCAGCACTTACTCGTCGTCATCCGCCATACGGGCATTAGTAAAGGTAGCAGCACCTCTTCCACGGCCCCGGCCCCGACCTCTACCACCTCCTCGGCCACCTCGCCCTCTAAATGATCCCCCACGGCCACCGCCACGGCCGCCACCACGGCCACCGCCTCGGCCGCCTCCACGGCTACCGCCACGACCTCTGAAACTCATACGCGATAGGGAATAAAAGCAATTTCGACAAGAGAGACAGCAAAATTTGGGTATTGGCTAAAGGCCCCTAACTAAGTAGTCTCGATGAAATAGGAAGCCCAAAATTCATGTATGTAAGATAAGAAAAAAGCCAGCAATTCCAGCTCCCAAAGATGTCCAGTCTAACATCAGAATAATGCTGTCGCAAAATGCTGTCGTCGCAAAGCCATCCATCTTTTTTTACGCCACATAAATCTTATCAACGCCACATACTGTGGGGTCATGGCCTATCCAGTTTTTCTTTTCCTCTTAGTCTCTAACGCCACACTTTGTAATCTGTTATCGGACCCAAGCATTCGCACAACCAAGGCAAAAATTCAAGGGCCAACTGTTTGCTACTGGCGGGCCCCACTTCAGCAAAATCAATTGTCTTCGTTTCCGTCAGATCAAGGCTCCTCCCCTCTGGTCGATGCCCCGCGAAAAGCTACTTGCAACTTTGAGGACCCTCCCCTCCAAGTCCCCTTTTTATCGCTGGTCTTTTTGACTCTGTCTCTATTTTGTTTCATCTGCCTCTCTGGGCTACTGAATCTTGTTTTCTTTATTTATTTTCCTGTTCCGCTCTGGCCTTTGTTCCCCATTCCTTCTATTATCGCCCCAGGTCTCCTCCAATTCTAGACGCTCGCTCTACTACCCCGACATTCCACCCGAC
Source organism: Ceratocystis lukuohia (assembly GCF_044167205.1). Classification (NCBI taxonomy): domain Eukaryota; kingdom Fungi; phylum Ascomycota; class Sordariomycetes; order Microascales; family Ceratocystidaceae; genus Ceratocystis; species Ceratocystis lukuohia. The sequence continues at coordinate 3,065,821 of NW_027263524.1, read as the reverse complement.
ATGGCTACCGAAACCGCCAATTTCCTTCACCTGGCCCGGCCAGTCGTCCCCACTCAGGCCGGTCTAAACATCAGCTCCTCGCCTGTTACCGTCAACATCCAGTCTCAGGCCGTCTTGTCCATCCTGGACCATGCCCTTCGCCGTGACATTGACAATAACCAGACCACTCGCGGCATTGGTGCCCTTGTTGGTTCGCGGTCAGAGGACGGCTCTGAGGTCGAGGTCCGCAGTACCTTTGCCATCCCGCACAAGGAGAATGCCGACCAAGTCGAGATGGACCTCGAGTACCAGAAGCACATGCTGGCCCTGACCCTCAAGGCGTCGCCGCGTGACAGCCTGCTAGGCTGGTACACCACCTCACATGAGCTCAACAGTTTCAGCGCCCTGATCCAGAACTTCTTCTCTTCACCCGAGACTGGCACTGCCCCGCATCCGGCAGTCCACCTGACTATGTCGACCGACCCCGCCGCTGACATCGAGACCCGCTGCTACATCAGCGCTCCCGTCGCCGTTAATGCTGAGCGCGCTGCTGAGAGCTGCATGTTCATTCGCGTCCCGCATAAGGTGCTAACCAGCGAGGCTGAGCAGAGCGCCCTTGAGGCCATCTCGGGCGCCAAGGACTCGGATACTCGTACTGCACCGCTTGTGTCTGACATTGAGGGCCTCTCACGCTCGCTTGAGACCACATTGGACCACCTGAGCCGCGTCAGTGAGTGGGTCAGCGGTGTGCTCGACGAGGAAGAGGAGCCCAACACTTCAATTGGCCAGTTCCTCATGAATTCACTGTCTTTGACGCCCAAGGTCAGCGCCGAGCAGATCGACCGCGACTTTAACAACCACATCCAGGATGTGCTAATGGTTTCATACCTAGCCAACACCATCCGCACTCAGATCGAGCTGTCCCAACGCCTGGGCGTGTGGTCATCTAGCGCAACTGAGAAGGACGGCGAGGGCAAAGCCGACAGCGAGAACGCCAAGAGCGGCGACAAGCGCCACAACAACAAGCGTCACAACAACCAGCGCCACAACAACTCGAACAACAACAACTCCAACAGCAACAACAACAACCGTGGAAACCGGGAGCAGCGTGAGCCCAGGGAGCCTCGCGAGCCCCGAGAGTCTGCCGAGTAAAAAGCGAAACGAAAACGAAAAGAAAAAAAAAAGATCCCCAAAAAGATCAACTTGTTTTAGAAAAAGGCGATTAACGGGGCGTCGGAACCACATAAGGAAAAAAAAATAAGAAGGGCTTGTAGTATCTTCAAGTACGACGACAAAATAAAAAAGTTAATCAAGAAAAAGAAAGCCTCAAGCATAACTTTCCTCGCCAAAGCACTCAAACTAACAGGCACCACCAAGACTGAAAGAATGCTGGAGGCGGAAGGGGGGGAAATACCAGAGGCTTACAAGAGGCATATTGGCTATCTTTTATGTTTCTCTATTCTTCTATCTCCTCTTCTTCCTCCCTTCCGAACGTCTCTGGCTTCATTCTCTCTCATCCATATCTTTTGTTTTCCTTTCTCCTTGTTCTTTTTATTCCTTTCTACCTGGATACCTTCTACAATGGATGTCAGGCCCCAGTGTCTACGAAGCTCTTCTCTCCCTCTTTTCCCTTCCCCTGCCCAACCTAACCACCATCCCGTCTCCCGTACTGCTTCTTGTTGTTTCTCTCCTCCTCCCTCTTCTTTCACACGTCCTTTAAATTGCTTGTTTCTTGTGTTGCTGCTTTTCCTCTTTTTTTCTTCCTTCTCCCCTTCTCTCACTCTCTATTCCCCCCTTACGTCTGGCGTCCTTGGGCTGGTTTCTCTAGATCAAATAAATCTGTCTTCTTCTACTTTCTCACGCTTCCCGGCAGCCCGTTACCTGCGAATTTTGTCTTGTTTTTGCCTTGTAAAACTAAATGTTCCCATTTGTCCTATCGTTTAATGTGTCTAGCCTGCATCGCACATTGAGAAAGATACTAGAACAGTGCAAACTGAGGTTGCATGTGATAACGCGAGACCATGTGCTATTTTTACAAATTACGAAGTCGTAACAATATTTTCACAAAAGTAGACCAATGTATTAGCTAGCTATAAAAAGAAAAAGAAAAACTCCTAAAGACGCAAAAGTGAATCTTTCCAAAGCCCGTCAAAAGAGAGGGAACAGAAGAAGACGAAATAGAGCTCCAAGAGATGACTCCTCTCTCAAGTCCTTCCACTCCCTTCTCTCTTTCTCTCTTCTAAGATTTTCCCTCATCCCTTCCTCTCCTCTTTCTTAAAACTCTTCGGTCCTTCTTCCTCGTTGTTTTTGTACGCCTAGAACTCCGAAAGTCATGAAATGTCCCACTCTCTACTTGACGCATCTTCTTCCCTTCTAATCACTCTCAAACATCCTAAAGCCCTTCTTCGTGTATTTTTGAGCTCAAAGCAAGACGCCGAGTTTGATGAAAGGGAACATTTTCGGCTTGAGCTAAGCAACTAGTCAGCACCTGGAACACCTAGCTATCTAGGTAGGTTTCTGCGGTAGTGTTGCTGGGTTGCCGTAATGCGGTAGGTTTCCAAATGGCTGGCCGGCTGTTGCTGATGTGGTTGTAGCAGACTTGCTTGCTGTCGCCGCCGCCGCTGCAATTGCCGCACCGGAGTCAACAATGGCAGGCAAAGAGGAATTTGAGAAAGTGTTTGTAGCCGAAACTGTAGAAGGCGTAGAAGCTGGTGGTATTGAAGTTTCCCCAGCCGTCTTCCCACCAGTACCGGCGCCAGCGCCGGCGCCAGCATTTGGCTTAGTCCGCTTCTTAGTGCCAGTCCGCTGTGCTTTCCCGCCGGTCCCAGTCTGATGGACCGGCGGTCTAGACTGCGGAGGCACATGATGTGGGTAAGACGGGGCATATACATGGTGCGGCTGTGGTGCCGGTTGGTGAGCGTAGGTGCCCATAGGTGGCGGGGGTGGGACGTGAGACGGCATGTGCGGAGCCATGGCATATGGTGAAGCCATACAGGGTTGGGCATAGGCCATCTGTGGCGAAGGACCATAATGCATAGGCCCGTAGGTGTCCATGCGCGGACTCATGTGCTGGGGTGGCGGCGCGGGGTACATCGGCTGCATCGGTGGCTGAGCCTGAGTCGGAGGAAGAGGCTGTCCGGGGGCGGGAGCTCTTGAGTCAGGAATAAAAGGCTGATTGCTCATGTTATAGCCAGGCCGGTTGTAACTTCCGGGGATTGGATGCTGTGTTTTAGCATCGTAAGGATTCATACTTATAGGAAGTTGGCCAAAGGGGTAATGGACACTATTAGGGCCCATAGCAGGGTTAGGAGGCATGCTGCCTCGCCCATATTGGCTTGACTTAACATTAGGGCTTGATTGCCACTGTGGTATAGAAGCGCCATGGGAGTATGGGGCTGTAGAGTGTCCTTGTTGAGGAAAACGACCGGCAGGAGTATGTGAGGGATACTAGAAGTTAAGTTAGATTCAAGAAGCCTAGAAAAAGAGATATTTTGTCTTAGTCGTACCTGTCCATTAGGTACATATCCATGACTAGGATAGCTTTGGGCGGCAGGGATAGATCCAGCAACTTGACCACTACCGTTGGCATATGCAGGTGGCACGTGGCTTGTATATGGCGGGTGTGTTTGGGCTAGATGCTGGTTCTGATGCTGAGGCGGGCCTTGTTGGGCTTGGTACAAAGTCCCGACAGGGACGTAATGGGGCTGTGGCTGAGAGCCCCCCCATGGCTGGGGGTGGGACCACTGTTGCACGTAGTTGTGTCTAGACTCGAAAGTGCCAGAATCTCGGCGTTGCTTAACGTTCTTACCACGGCGGGAGTTGGTTGTGCTCTTGTCTTTGGTAGACACCGAACTAGCTCGAGACATCTCATTCTCGCCATCATTTTCTACATCTTTGTTAGAGGAAGACAGATACATGGAGAGATTTACTTGAGGACACTCACCTGACGTGTTGTCTGTAGTATTCGTTGCGACAGGCGTAGCAGAGGTCCCGAAAATTCGTTTGCGGGCTTCATTGTAGGCTTCCTCTCTTTCTTCTCTAGTCTTTCTCTCTTTAGGATCGGCTTTTTCCTTTTGATCAGGCCCCTCAACTTCAGACGCTGCCTTTGACTGAACAGCACTAGACGACGCAGGAGCAGTAGACTTGCTATCCTCCCCCCTTCGCATAATTTTCATGGGCAAAATGGGCGGGGGAGGAGTCGGACTCTTAGTGCTAGCAGCAATGCTAGCTAGGGAAGGGGGTACGCGGCAAAATGGTGTTCGGAAGATGCGAACGAAACCTGGGCCGTTGTCCTTTTCATAGGAATGAGTCATGTGATAATAGTCAGCCAGTTTGTGAGTCAACATGCGGAAGAATGAGTTACTGGGGGGTAGGTCCATGTAAGGTTCTCTAGTGGTAGGTAGGTAGAGCGTTAGCATTCATGTGGATTTTCGCGGATACAGTGTTGTGGGTCAACCTACTTCGACTCCTGGACAAAGTTGATGACGTCGATCTCAAGACGCAACAAAAACTGCCGATCCTTGATGGACTCTATAGCTTCTAATAGCTTGTCGTCAGGGGCTTGCTGGTAGATATTATCTAGTGCATTTGCGGGGGCCGACACAGGCGCTACAGCCGGATCAGGGCTTGAGTCTGAGGCAGGGCTGACCCGAGCACTGATATCACCAGACAATCCAACATCAATAGAAATGCACGACTCAAATTGATGGGGGTGGCTAGCAGCAACTAGCGAGCCACGAACAGACGAGTCATCATCATCTGCTGCAGCTTGCACGCTAGCACTGTCATCAGGACGGAGCGAGTCTTTTTCGTCAAGAGCAAAAGTGGTAGTAGTTCCAGACGTAATGCTTTTACCATCTAGGCTAGGCGGCTTGGTACCCAGGTCGGAAGAATCAGTGCGGTGTGAGTCGTCGGAGTCTGCAGTAGCAGACTTGGCGTTTATAGAGAGACTGGAGCCGTTAACGTTGACGGCCGGGTTTGGTGGGGTGGATACGGCGAGCTTGGATACGCCTTCAATAATGTCGCCCTGTTGAGCAGTTTCCGGGCTAGGTGATTGGCTAGTAAGTTTAGGAGGCTTGGCGACCTTAGCGGACGCCTTGCCCCCCGACGTCTTGGTTGTGGGTGTAGATGAGGCCATGGCAGTCTCCTTGGTCACGGTAGCATCGGCGTTTCCAGGAGCCCGTCGTTGGTTTGTAGTAGAGATAGATGTAGCAGCCACCTAGGATGGCAGGGTCAGTATTGGAGTACCCTATTCATGTATGTAACAAAAGTGTAGATAATTACCTTGGCAAAAGATGGCTTTGGGACAACGGCAGAAGCCATGATCAATGGTGAAGTTTGTGTTCCTAGTGTAAGAATGGGTGAGAGCAAGTGCAATTTCAAAGCCCCAGACAGCACTGTAAAATACAGTTATACAGGGCAAAGCAGGAGAGCTAATCCTATCGGTCAAGCGAAAGCGTGATGTGATACAAAGTATCAGCGGTAAAGAAAAAGAATTAAGAGCGGCGAAGGTCAGGCTAACGAACGCGACCAATATGCAAAGGCGACGAGACGAAAAGAGCACGTAAAAGGAAGCACGCCAAACGCATACAAAGAAGCGAAGGCTTGAAGAAAAAGAGAAAAAACGACTACTAGATGGCGATCAGGACAAGGCAAACGAGCAGATCATTATCGTGAGGGCAAAGCCATATTGAGGAGATGGGCAGGCATAGACATCAAGCGGAGGCGCAACGATGGCAGCACCGGCACGTTGAACGTCAGGGCCAGTCGTTGAAAATTTGATGTGGAGATAGTTCACGGAGATCGGAAAAGAAAGAAGTTGATGTGCTAGCCGGATGGTGGAGAGACGGAGATCGGATGTTCGTGAAGGTTTGTGGGGATACCAAAAACCAACGCAAGGCTGAATTCCTGAACAATAGAAAGAAGCAGTTGAAAAAAGAAGGGCCTTAATAAGCAAGGCTGAGCTATGTCGTTCGTGCTCACAAGAATTGTGAAGAGGCCCCCTTAAACTGCACAGACGCAAAAGGATAGCCAAGCACACAGGCAATCGAAAAAAAAAACGTGAAGAAGGGGAAAAAAAAACAGAGGATTCGCAAGGGAGATTTTGACAAGTCCAAGAAAACAGAAACAAAAAAGGGCCAAAAAAGCCATTCAATTAAGGTTTAGAATAATTGGACTCCGAGAAGGGATGAATCCACAAAAGCGGTCACCAAATAAGAAACTAGCTTGTGTGACACTTATTTCTGTGGGTCAGATTATGTAATTCACTATATTGTTAGGGTTAGTCAAGGCTTTGCATGCGCGCGTTGAAGCCAAGAAAAGTAAGAATCAGTACGTCGGACAGTAGGCCGGCTTGATCCAACGCATCATCATCATCTCTCAAGACGCTTTGATTTTAAACGCCAGCTTTGCGCCCTTGAAATTTACACGTCCAATCTCAAACTTGATAACTCTCATAATGTACGGCCGCGGTGGGGGTTGGTCGCGAGCACCACCAAACTCACGCCCACAAGTCTCAAGCGTCAACACGCAATGTCAAAAGTGTCTGAAACGAGATAAGTTCCTTGTTTCCCCATTTATTTTGTTCGTTTAGGCAAGCTAACATCTCTGAGTTTGCTACGTCACTACTCCTACGAGTGTAAAACCCCCAATCAAGAACGGCCCTACGTACCACGGCCCTCACGCACGCAGCAACTCGCCAATCCTAAGCTACAGCCTGCACTACAGGCAACCCTAAATGACTCCATTGCAGAGCGTAAGCAGGCCGCTGTTGATGCTGAACTGGCACGTCGTGAGGCTGAACGTGAGCGTAAGCGCGAGCGCGAAGCCCATGAGGAAAAGCTGCTCCAGCTGCGTGCAAGATCACGTTCGCCGTTGCCTAAGCGACACAAAAAGGAAGGCTCAGCAGGTGTCAAGGGGAGAGATACACGAGAGGAGCGCAGCAGGCATTCTCGATCGTCATCAGTCGAAACGATATCGACGAATAGATCGGTGTCGCCAGTCCGACGCACGAAGGCCTCTAGACACAGTGAAGACCGCAGTAGAGGCAGGAGTCGTAGTTATAGTAGAAGCCAAAGCCGGAGCAGAAGCCCGCCGTATCGTGACTCGAGAACTCCTAGCCAGAGCCCTAGTCGCAGCTCTAGCCGTGGCTCTAGCCGTAGCCGCAGTCCGATATATACCAAGAAATCAGTGGTGGGTAGCAGGCGACGCCGTAGTATATCGCCTAAGCCACGCAATAGCAACGGCCGAAGAGGGACTTATCGTGAGCGTCGTTCGGTTTCGCGCTCGGCCTCGCCACCGTCGCATCGGAGACCTGGCCGTGAAGGTTTTGAACGGGGTCGAGAAAGCACTGGTGTACCTCCAGCACCCCTTACTACCCCCGCCGCAGACGCTTCTCGGGAGCGGAGTTTGAGTCCGTATAGCAAGCGAGTAGCCTTGACTAAGGCGATGCAGCAGCGCTGAACGTATGGTGGTGACTTATTTACTTTCATGATTGAATTTTAATTTGCACAAGCTAGTATATCAAGTGCCTATTCTGGCTTGTAGCTTGCCTACCTAATCGTATTTATTCCAGCATACTATCTCCTTCAATCCAATCCATTAAGATGTCTTTGCGCTTCAATTGCATCTCCAACATCAATCCAATCTAGCTGTTCTCAAGTTAGAAACACAATAATCCACTCAAACTTAAACAACTCTGTCATGGCAGACTACCTACTAATATGACATTCGGCTTGACACCCCACTGTACCCCACACGCTTCAGCCTGCTTTGTAATTGACTCTAGCGAGTTTGTTGAGCTGGCTTCAAACTGATTGGGGATGACAATGCCAAATGGCAGTTGAATGTCGAGAAAGTGGTTGATCATGTACATGTATGTCTCCGGGTGCTGGATACGCTTAGGCCGGTCAATGCTGCAGTTAGAGAAGGCGCTATCGGTTTGTCCATATGCGTTTTGCCATTGGTACAGAAATTGTGGAAGGATGTAGTCGACCTTGGTAGTATCGGCATAGCTGCAACAGGGTGGACGTTAGTTCATAGTAAGACCCTAAAATGCCAATGCTCAACATACGAGTCTACTACTTGTCAGTTTTATAAGCCTCAAATATCGTCTGGATGGCGGCGAAGTGGTCCGACTTACCCATAAAAACAATGAGTCTCACACCGGAATCAAGAAACTCCTGCAGTGTTGGCCATTCATCTAGTGCTGGCTGCCCAGCTGGCCTGTACACAATCCCATCTAGATTTGCATCGCGCACTGCCTCTGCGAAGCGTTCGACGGCCATACCATCACTATTGGTCAGTAGGACGGTTAGGATTTCACGTGGATTTTTTGCCATCCATGTAGCAACCTCTCGTAGGTAGCTGCTCAACGGACCAGCGTTGAGAACCCAACACGAAGTGTGGCACAACTGAATGCTGCCATCATGGCCCCGTGTCTGCACTTGTAGAAAACGCACACCGATATTTAGCTGCTCAGTAACTGAGACGTACTGGTTATTAGTGGGCAGAATACCAACAAAGGCCGAGTTGTGCGAACCAACGAGGCTAATATTGGAGTACCGCCGGTTGCAGAGCCGGACATCGCCATTGCAGGCAAGGTCATCAGCAATGATAGGGAAGGCAAATGCGAGGATTATGGATAATAGGTTCATAGTGATGGGGTCGTAGTAGGTAGGGAAAGACTAAGAGACCGTAACCAGATAGGAAATAAATCAGGAAAAAAGCCATAGTTCGTCCCATAAAGTGCCAGCTTTTATATCCCATCAGGCCACGTCATCCGCGCAGATAGCTGCACATCCCAAAGTTACTGCCCCGTCCAAAGTTGTGTAGTTTCTTTCGGAAAGCTACCTCTTTCCATTTACACATCCGCCTAAGGCTGAGGTGCCCCACACTCTAGCTCTTCCGAGATCGAAACTTCGTCCCCCACAGTATCAAGGACGCGCCAATCAGAAGCTACCAGCCATTCAATACCATCAATATCAGCCCACCATGTCGGTGGTGCTATGGCAATGATACGACCCGGCGCGATGCCCTCACCTATGCCGGCAAGCATAACCCGAACCCGCACCTCTGCGCTCGCGCTATGCCGCCCATTCTCCCGTATTGCCTCAGCAAGAACCATTCTCCTTGTTACACGAGCCTGCACAATACGTAGCTGCTCCTCATCACCCGTAAGCCCACGAACATGAGCCAGCCACCCTTGCATAGCCGCGGCAAGGCCATGTGGACGGTATGTTGAAGTGCCTTTCTTGGTGGCCCGTGGTGGTGGTGGCGAGAAAAGCATAGTCACGGCCTCAGGGTCGGTCGATTGGGTAGACTGCGAGGCAGGGCGGAAGCGGGGGGCCCGTTGAAAGGTTGGTTGGGGTGGAGGCGAAGTAGAGAGTTCACGTGTAGGCGTGGATAAGTTAGAGAGGGGATATCTGGCATCGATATCAGAACCAGCAAGGGGCCCAGAGTTAGAGACCCCGCTAGTGTTGGACCGAGGGTAATCCAAACCTCCATTGTCTACTATGTTGAGATCCAGCCTTTGGGTGCCATCGTCTGATGACCTTCCAGATACAGATCCGCTGAAAATCTCTGCCTGCAGTAACGTCCCCGACCTACGTGCTGCACTGTAAACAGCCTCTTCGGGCCCATCTTCATCTATCATCAAGTCCTCGGCAACTCCTAAACTAGTGCGTATGTCACAACTCATTGATGCAACACTTTCTTCCGAGATTGACACGCGGCGTTTCTTGCGTACTGGCAAATCCACGTCTTGACTCGTATCGTCCACTAGATCGTCTAGCTGTGTCTTGTTTCTACGCACCACACCTACGCTAGCTCTAGCTTCAGCGTCTGAATCCTCGGAATCGCCAATACCAAGATCGCTTTCTGGCACACGGTCTACTGGAGATGAGCTCACTACATCTTCCATCACGCGGCGGGCATTTGCAGATCCAGAAACTGACGGCAGTTCTGGTAGCTGTGAAGCACGAAACTGGCGTGCATCAGGAGCGCGAAAAGGAGTGGGATTGGTGAGTAGCATGGATGATGGCTGGCCGTTATATGACGCATTGATGGGATAGCCTGGAGGAATGAATGATGCTGCGTGGAAACGTGGGGTGGGCGCATTGCTATGGCTCTGAGAATATTTCTGGGAAGTCTGAGATTGTTTCTGCTGTTGGTTGGGCTGCTGGCTGGGCTGCCCATAAGTAAACTGATGTGGCGTTTATACAGATGTTATTAGTTGGTACTAGAGACGTCTATTGTGCATGAGCCTTTGCATATGTATCTCAATGAGGAAACTTACAGCGGGAGGCGCCATGGCGGCACGTGGGGGGAAAAAGAGCTGCCCAAAGTAGAACGAGGGAAATGAAAACACAATACAGGAGGAACACTTGCTATAAGTACGCGAAATACGATGAGAGTAAATATAGGGATAATTATGTCTGTTTTAGAAGCCATTGATGCCACAATATGTGATGCAGTCCAGAGTGGAGGCTGCTGTGCAACTTGAAGTCTAGAGCCAAAGCGGTTCAGGGCTTGTCTCCACCATGGTTCTCCACTATTTCTACAGTGCATATTTACGTGGCAAAACGGACCTCGCACTGTATATCTATCGGCCACAACTACCGCCATGCTTAGCACAACCATTTTCACATCTTAGACTAATATTAATACTGGCTGGAACAAGTACATATTTCAGGGGTATATATAATAGGGAGATGAGCTGCAGCAGTACTCCTTCCTACAATTAGGGAGGGCCACTCTGTAGACTTTGATGCAATCATGACAGCTAAATACAAAGGGGGAAGAGATTATATATGAGGTGGTTGATGATAAATGTTAAACGTTGATGGGAAATAGTAGTAAATATATCAAACACTGGTACCCCCAGCAAATGAAAGCAACCAAAATCAGCAACGGGGGACATATATTCGCTAGGGAAGCATGTCTGTAAAATCAGACCTTTCTCCAGCGGCAACAACAAACAGCGGGGAATATGCGTCTCATGGCCTACCCGGGCTAGGACTCGGGCTATTGACATGGCTTGGTCGACGTGCACTTGCTGGTACGCCATAGCCCAGGTTAGGGCTCGGGTGCGGTGACGGCGAGCGCGATCTACCCGCTGCTGCAGATGACGGTGGGGAGTGTGTGCTTGGCGATATTAACGGCGATGTGAGCATGTGGGAGGTGAGGAGGACGAGGGGCGATAGTGGATGCGCCGTAACTTGCTTGGGCGAGATGGAGAAGAGAGAGAGGTTCGACAGGCTACTAGGGGGCTTCAAGCGCGACCGCATGCGACGGTGGCGCAGACTGGAGCCGGCCTGCGGATCTTTCATTGGTATCGGCAGGGTTGCTGGTGGAGATGGTAGAGGAGGCTGCGAAGGGGAAGGAGACGGTGAAAGCGAGCGTGCTGCTGCAACAGATGCTGGTCCAGATGTTGGCGGTGGTGACGGAAACGGTTCAGAAGTGTCAAGATCGCGATACTGTCCAAGGGGAGATGGTGACTGAGACCGAGATCGCTGTTGAGACCAGGGTTGCAATTGCCGTGACGCAACAGTAGAAGGCGGCTCAATGCTCTGGTACGACGACACAGAAGTTGATGGCGAATAAGGACGCCGGATCTGCTTGACAGGTGTCTGTGGCAGCTGCTGAGATAATGCAGGACTCCCGGTGCGTTTTGGTGTATGCACTGGCGATTGTGTCTGCTTCCTCGATATCCCACCCAGTGCAGGAGAATTAGCATGTCCCTCCCTCGGAACTACTCTGCTCTTACTCTGGCTCTGTGATGAAGTTTCATTTACATCATGCCCATGCGTGTCATGCGCTTGTTCATTCGTGGCCGGGGCGGCGCCATGCCTGACTGGCTTGGCGGCACTTTTTGGCCCCGCGGCAATCCCACGAACTGCTGCGGGCCCCCCGGCCCCCCGCGACCCCCCATCGACGACTGTTGGCCGTTTGGGCCATTCGGTGGCATTCTCATATGAGGTGGTGGACCCATACCTGGACCACGAGGACCAGATCCTTTCATGCCGTTTGGAGGCGGTCCGCCGCGGTAGCCCGGACCCCAGCCTTGACCTTGGCCGGGACCTCGCGGGCCAGGGCGGTAGTCCTTCTGAGGGCCATTTGGACCGATGGGACCCATGTTACGATCGTTAGAGTTGTGGCCATCATCTCTTTGTGATGTCCGACGCAATGCGTCACGCTCACAGTAAGTGCGTCCTTCGACCTCAAAGTAACCGTCAGTCAGTGGCCTGGAACAGTCAGCACAACGGAAGCAATTGACATGATACTTTATGGCACGTTCATCTTCGAGATATTGCCCCTCAATTCCGCGCCCACAGCGGCCACACAATGATCCATTGAGTTTATGATAGTGACGCTCGCAGTATGGACGGTCAGAATAGACATAAAACTCGCCGGATGTAAAAGGCATTGTGCACGTAGTACACGTGAAACAAGCCTTGTGGTAGCGACCAGTCAAACGACCATCGGCAGATGAAATAGACTTGCCAGTAATGGGCAAAGTACATGATTTACAGTTACCGCGTGATGATGAAGCAGTCGACCGTGGGGATGCGGTGCTACCACCAGGAGAGGCACGAGGAGGAGATGGCGTGGAAGATTCATCGCGCGTGCGCATAGGCGAACGGGTTTGTGGGCGTGGTTGCTGCGATTGCGGCTGGACACCAAGATATTCGTCTCGTGATGGCTGGCGAGAACGAGCCCGAGGTGAGCCAAAAACATCAAGAGGACCCTGGCCAAGGGAGCCCTGGCGTGGTGGGTATGGCCTTGAAGGCTGCGGGGACTGAGAAAAGGAATCATCGCGTGAAGGGCGTCGCGAAGGGCCCTGTGGTTGCTGTAGCGTCGATCCTGCCGAATTCTGAGGGGAATGAAGGCGGTTATGCTCTGAAGGACTATGCTTTGAGGAGTGCAGTGAACCATTAGGCGGGATCTGAGATGATGGCATCAAGCCCTTTTGCTGAACAGGAGCGTGAGACTGGGAGTGGGACAGGGTATGATGGTTTTCTGGAGAAGTTGAATACCCCATGCCCATACCATTAAATGATTGTTGCACATCGTTCATGAGTCCATCCAGATCCTTTTCCGGGTCGTTATGAGGATCGACTGACGACTGAGAAGACGATTTGCTAGGCGATCCCGTGTATGCTGATGAGACGCCTGATGACAGACTATCATTCGCTGAGTGGTAGGGGTTACTAGATCCAAACTCCTGAGCAAGGTCGATTCCTGGGGCCTCACGACCAGAGGTTCGCGGCCGAACGAGGCTAGTTTGGGGAGGTGGTGGTCTCGAAGTGTCGCGAAGCATGCGGCCAGTTTGGCCAGGCATTGAAGGAGTACGCATATGGCCATTAACTGGTGATTTACCTCCAGGAGAAGTAGCGCTAGATTCGGCCGCACGTGGGAAAGTCCCTGCGCGGCCTCCGTCACCCAGTGGCCTTGGGGCAAATTCCTCATCAGATGGGAAAGTAGGACGTGAGGGAGAAGGCGAAGGGGGTCCAAAGCCGCCGTAGCCATTCTTGCGTGGCTGAACTGGAGCGGAGGGTTTGTTGGCAGAAGGGCCAGCGGCCATGGTAGCAGAAGCATTGCTAGCAGATCTATTTGAGGCAGATATAGCTGGCATGTCGTGAGCTTCGCCTAGCGTAGCGCTGTCCTGGCGGCCGCGTATTTCAAAGGGCCCAGGCGCAATGGTATTCATGCGCTCCAATAAGCCTACTGGCTTTGATGGGGACGGCAACGGCTGCTGGAATGGAGAGTCATTGTCGGAGGCTCCAAAGCCACCGTAGCCACCTGGACGTCGGGGTGAAGGCACAGGATCTTCTGGCGCTATGCCAGGCTCATGGAATCCGGCATTGGAGTTATTGCGGCCTTCGGGTGTATGTGGAGATAGAGATCGAGATCCGCCGGAGTTACTGTTCGGGGTGAGTTGGCCACGAGAGAGGAATGGTTGGTCTGTAGGGGAGAAGGGAAGCAAGGGGTGTTAGAATTAGGGCTGACTTGGTGGAGATCCGGAAGCGAGGTTAGGGAGCAAAAAAAAAGAAAATAGGAAAAAAAAACATGGAAAGATGGGAAACAAGGAAAAGAAAGGGAGTTGGCGATAAAGGCAAAACAAACAGGAGAAAAAATACTCACTTGCTGCTCGCGTGTCAAGGTTTGGAGGAGGGCCACGACCCAGACCTGAAGGCTTTAGATCTTTCTGGACCTCTTGAAAGCTTTCTTCAGAAATGGAGGGCGACACTTGAAAGAGCAAAATGGTCGTATCGTTGTTAGCTATCTAGTTAAAGAAGAAGGAAACAAGCAAATGGCTCACGTTGTGGTGGTACGGCGGCTACACTGCTGCCACACTTGTGCTCGCCCATCATAGAAATCTCGACCTGGCTTCCGCATTGCGAACACTTGACTTTCGGCATAAAGGCCGACTCGCGAAAGTCGGCCATGGTGCGTTAAGGGGGAAGATATCAGGTTGGTTGGTTGTGCTAGAGTGAGAATTCGAGAGAGAGAGAGAGAGAGAGCAGAAGGCTATGGTGGTGGCGGTGGGCACAAGTCTGCTCTTTCTCCCAGCCTTGCAGTCCCAACACCAGCACCAAACCCTGCACTGAAAGGAGAAGGCTGATTAGGAGAGGAAGCCGAGAGAAGAGCTAGGAAGCCGAAGAAGAGATTAAAGCGGCAAGAGGCTCTAAAGGTGTCGATGACTTGTCGTGAAAATTAATAGTAGCGCAGTCGGTGTCGAGTTGGGCTTGAGTAAGTTAATATTGCAGTGGTTATCGTTATCGTCGTTATAGCTTCAGAGCCATGGAAAAGTGAGAATGGGAAACCCAAGTTACAGTCCGTTGTAGGTGTAAACGTGTGAATGTGTCTGCTTCGTTGATAGCAGGTCGAAGATGCTCAGACACGCACACACACACACGCACACACAAACATTAAGCGAGAGAAAGGGGCAAAACAGATAAGAAGCAAAAAAAAGAAAAGCAAGAAAGAAACAGAAAAGAAGAAAACTACAGAGCAAAAAGAAAAAGGAAAAAAGGAAGGAAGACAAGAAAGGCAAGAGGAGAAAAAGATTAGATGAAATAAAATAAAGAGAAGAGGGAAACGCCAATGGGATGGGGAGAAAAAGACGTAAAAGAGACAAAAAATATTTATTTTAATCCTCTCCATATAAACGTAATTACAGACACCAACCCAAAAAGCAACCTGAAAATCCAAGAACAAGCAGCTGGAAAAGCCGTCTTCTCAATGTACTAGTAAGTCTCTACACAAATGCTGCAGCTCTTTGCTGCTTTAGTAGCCGTGCGCTCATCCATATGTATATCCGCAGGTCTGTACGTATACACGCGCTCTCTCCCTCACGCACACACACACACACACGCACTTCCTCTGTGCTGTTGTCCTCGCCCTCTTAAGTCTCTTCTTGGCCTTTTACCCTCCGACTAGACTTCTGATGCACAAACTGTCTCGTGTCGGGTCAAATAAGGATGGATGAGAGGCTTTAATCAATAAGCAACAGGAACGAAAGGAAAGGAAAAAGGGTGTCCACGTCTAGTGAACCTGAGAAATAGGACCCTAGCAAACAAGGTCCTAGCTAGCCTGAGGAACACGGGGGGGTGTATTTACCATGGCTTCTCAACTACTGTCTGAGATGAGATGCGGCCAAGAAAAAGCCAACTCTTGCTTCCAAGTCTCGCAATTCAACCAGGCAAGCAAAACCCCAAATTGAAAGAAAAAGGCGTAGCACAGTCGCCACTTTTGTCACCACAGCTACCGTTCCTACCATGGAAAGGACCTCAGACCAAGCATCCAGAAGCCCGGCCTACGAGATAGCAGTCCTAGGGGAGTGTATTGTACGGGCAGGTCCGGAGGTGGGGGCCAAGGGGGTGTACATAGCAGCCATGCAAGCAGAATGAGACCCTGAACCTGAATCACCGCCCGCCCTAGAGTCCTTGTCTTAGGTCTAGTCTGGTCTATTCCCCAAGTCCAAGAAGCTAATAAGCCTGCCAAGTTATTATAGATAGACAAGGCCTAACGAAAATAAAAAAGGGGAGAAAAGAAGAGAGATCAGGGAGGGATTAAGATGACTGTAAGTCGGCGTGTCTCCAACACATGCTGGAAATAGCATCATATCATTATGATGTCCCTCACTCAAGATGTAACACCGCTCATCACGAGCTTCGGTGCTTAATAGAAGTATCTATTTAAAGCACCCGTCTAACTCGAGTAGGCCTCCTCCACCCCCATCGCCTCTTGTCGTGCAAAGAGAAAAGAAAAAGTACCAAGAAGACCAAGAAGCTGTACTTGCGTTGCTGTAGAGAACTACAACACTAGTCACATCGTTCTTCACGCAGTTCACCACAGTTTCGAGCTTTGTTCACCAGTCTTTCCAATTGTTCCCATAGCTACAAGAACAAGAAAATACCCCCTGACCTTGGATAGGCCAAAGCTTCATCAACCAGGCCCAGACGAAGATGCCTAGTAGCGGCCCTGATCCGTGCCCCTTCAGTGCTCCTTGCTTGCCTTGCTGCTGCCCTCCATCACTTTCCTGGGAATAGCTAGTTGCCGATACCAGAACCCACTGAAGTCCAAGGAACACCATGGACAGGACCACAGACGCCGCATGCATCCGACATCACGAACTTTGCTGATCTCGATCAAGAACTTTGACGTAAACTTTGTCCACGTATTTTCGGGTTTTTATTTTCGCTATAACGTCGCACGCAACGTCGTAAATCGCAGCAGCCGGCTTTGTCCTCCCTTTTCTCTTCTCTCTTCCGTTGTGTTATGCATGCGAGTTGCACGTTGCATGTTTAGTACCCCCATGTGCTGTAGCATACGTACTACTACAGTACATGTACGCATATACACCCAATCTAGCCCGTACCTTGTTTGCATACATCTCCATGCATATACGTACATACACACGTCCGCTTACCTGCAACATGTCGTCCTCATTGTCCTTGTTCCTTGTCATCGTCTCTTGTCCTGCCAGCATATGTTGCTACCTCTGTGCATCGCAATTTCTTTCTTAATTTTGCTTCCTGTCATATGCCAACCAAGAAATCCTAGCTTCTGTCTTGATCTAGGGGGGGGGGGGGGAATCCCTCCACAAATTTCAGGCGCCTGGCGTTACTATCTTAACTCAACTCGACGCTATCCTAATACTACTATAGAGTCCTCGCCACTCCAGTTTGATAAATGTACTACTCGCTTGCTTGCCGGTAGCGAGACGGCGGCCATAGTTAGTAGAAGGATAGGGAAAGGAAAGGGCAACCTACTTTGCCCTAGCCATGAAATTCAGATCTCGTTAACCTTACCAGCTCCCCCTAATGTGCCCATAGGTCCCTATCTAAAAAAGAGCGGTAATCAGTAGCGTGGTTCGTAGGTAATCGGCAAAAAAAATTTTAACTATCCTTCGCTCTCCCATGGCTCGCACAAGTTACACGACCCTATAGTCCACCTCTTGCCTTGCAGTAGCAACTAGACTCATAAGCCGAAAAAAGAAGCTGGCCTCTGCTGGTCTTCCTTCCCCAGCAGTTCGCTGTAGCTGGACTGAAGGTAGCTAAGATTCTTCGTAAATGCAGGATCCAACAACAAGAGACGGAATTAAGGGACTTTCCACTACCCCAGGCTTGCCCCCTCCAGTCTTGTAGTGTTATTACTGCTTGAGCACTCTTTTCAGTTGCTACCATATAAAACACATCTACCTCTGCAGCAAGCAATGTTAATTTCATATCCTGCAACAAGAGTACCATACGTCGAGGACCACACAGTCGCAGGCTTCTTCCTGTCCAATCAAGCAGGAATTTTAGCATACAGACTTCTGGTACTATAGCCCACCCCTACCTACTCTTCCTCCTTCCTTATCGACAAATTCCGCCAAGAACACGACAGCTAATCTCGAGCTTCCTCCATTACATAAGACCAAGTTTTCTGCCGGCGACTGCTACATGCGCCGTCCTTTTTCTTTGATGCGCCGCCCCCCCTAGTCTGCCAGTGAAAGCATTTCATGCAGTTTACCCGGTGTCCTACCGATAGGCCCCGAGTAATAGCCGATTGTGGCCCTACCCCATTGTTTCCGCCTTTTTAGCCTCTTATCAACTCGTCATGGGATTTGTCTTTGTCTTGGTTCCTTAGTCCAGGGCACCCCCCACCCCCAGCAACCTACCTTAAACCTTCCTGTCTTTGCTAGCCGCCCGGAGACTTGTGATTTTATGTGTGATGTCATAATATCCAGAGCATCAAATGGCATTCCATTCCTTTGTTTTGTTGCTCGCCTACGCCTAACAATGTTGCCATCAAGCCAGAGTTATCGCCAACGCGTAAGTGCAAGAACAACAACCAACATGCTGTCAGCAACCTAGTAGGACGCAGCCCCCCTCTCTATGTCTTTCAAACAAAGCACGGCCCGTTTTATACTCCGCAGGTATATAATACGGAATATTCAAGAAATGCGATAGGAAAGCGCCATAATAGCCAAGCAAGGCTCAGCAAAGAAGATCCACATCCCTACCATGCGTTTGCTTGCAACAGAAGCCATAGCAGTTGTGGCAATGCAGCAAGGAGAAGAAAAAAGCCCGCCGCCACCTCGTAGTGACGTCGTACGGACTGGACTGTCCCTCTTCGTGTTTTTACTCTTCGCTTTTGGCTCTATTTATCCTTCTGTTCCATGTCTTGTATATTATTTTGATAGCCTTTTTCACTTGTTTAATCTCTGCTTTGTAAGCCCCCCAAATCTTGGTTACCTTCCCTATTCCCTCCGCACCTTCTGCTGCCTCACGTATGGTTCATGATCGCGTCAAATTAAGTCAGCGCTTTGTCACACTTGGGCCGTAGCTTTTTTGAATTTTTGCTCTGCCTTTCTTTGGGCTTTGGCCTCGTCTTAGGTCTCGGGTGCCTTTTTCCTTTCCCTTTGGCCAGCCTCTTCTTCTACACTCATTTTTTTTTCTCAACATCAGCCTACTCTGTGGCCCAAAAAAAGAGAAAAACTCTACCTCAATCCACAATCACAGCCGTGCTGTGCCATACGGTACTGTGTTGTCTCATAGTGGCTGGCATACCATACCTTCTTTTATCTTCTCTGCAAGTCTTTTGCGTTCCTTTTCTTCTCTTCTCTCCCGTCTTCCTTGCACCTTTTCCCCTTCGCGCGTCCCTTCTTGCAATACCTTTACCTATCCCTTCCACTACCACCTTTCCCTCAACAGGAAGCACCAGATCCATAAATCTGCCTATTTGCCGGGCCTCATTCACTATACTGCCTGCTCTCTTTCCTCCTCCCTGGTCCTTCTTCTATGAACTAAAACCACATCGACATGGCTCCCGGTTCTGACCCCACCTCATCGGCCCCGGCCCCGCCTGTCGCCGAGTTTCCACTCCCCAAAGACTCGGCCTCTACCCAAGCCCCAAATATGCCTATCATATACAAAGATATGTTTGTCAAACAGCCTGGCGAACACCCAGTTGCAACTCGCCAGTTCTGCGATCTCGCTATTGCCTTGGCAGACTACATTGTAAGCACGCTACCACATATCACCCCGCTTCTTTAATTTTCTGCTAACTCTGTCTAGTCCTCTTCTATCGGCGATCTAAACAGCAAGATCCTAACTCCGTCAAAAATGGCCGATTTCTATCGTTTGGTATCAACTGGCGATAGCTGGGACAGTAAGTTTCCGAGTCCCTTTCAGCTACTCACTCTTGCCCAATCCACTAACATGACATCATCGGCAATCTGCAGGCTTTTGGCTTGACACCAACGCGATTGCTTTGTCACAAATCCTAAGAACTATTGGCGCCTTCCACAGTCTAGAGCCTACCTCTAATCCCTATGAACCACCATCCATCCCAGCCCTGACTAGAGAAGGATTCGTACGATGGCTTTCGCTGCAGATTCTTCTTAGCCCCGAAGACAATATCGCCTACCTCCAGTATGCTGTTCAAAACTTCTGTCTTAGGCACCCCGTCACTGGGCAGCGATTTCCCCCAAATCTGCCTTCTGTTGTGTTCCGGAGAACACCTGACCCGGAGGTGACAAACTGGCACAACCGCTGTGGTGACAAACTTAAGAAACGTCTTGAGCACCAACAAAAGCGCGAAAAACGCGAAAAGCATGAGCGACGCGAAAAACGCCAGAAAGAACACGAGTCTGAGGCTAAATCCGCGCCTGCGCCTGATTCCAAACAGGCAGACTCTTCCAAGCTCCATCCCACTGCAACCGCCTCATCTTCCGCAAAACATGCCGAACCAGTACCTAAAACTTCGAAATCAAAATCCTCCAAGTCGCCAGAAGCTGAAGCAACTAGCGCAAAGCGTTCTTTCCTGCGCTCCCATATTCGCTCCACATCCGCGTCTTTCCTCCCTGAAAAGACCACCACCAGCCATGATATTGGCGATGGCCATCGACACCGTGGTCAGACACGCATGAGGAGCTTTGAGCATACTTCAAAGTATGACAAGGACAGGTCCATGTACTACGAATGCCCTGAAATAGCTACCAAGTACTATGATACCTCTAAAACACCATTACCCAAGTATCAGGATAGCCCTACGACCAACCCCATGCACAACTACCCCCGCGATGGAGGTGTAGACGGCCGTCGCCATACCCCTACTTTCCAATCACACAGTTATTCTTACCAGGCCCATACATGGACCCCACCTCAAATCCTCCGCCATTCTTCGGTCACAACCCCAATCCACCAGACCTCATTCACACCTTCGCCCCATGGCTCTATGGGGTCCAATGGGTCATTTCCCCCTGATATGGAAAATCGACACATAAACACCCCTGAAACATCATCGCCGCGCCGGCGAAGTCATAGGCACCGGGCTGAGCATGGGCAAACCGCATCTGGAGCTATCCCCATGAGCAGCACCCCACGAATCCGCGTATCTATGGATAAAGCGGCATCTCGTGCCGTGCCTTTTATCATCTCGTCTTCACCCCGGAATCACTACTTTGGTCGAACTGCCAAGCAACTAGACGACGAGAATGACGAGTACATCTACTCCAGCAGCGCTAACGTAAGCCCGACAACATACCCGAAATCAGCCAAAAGCAAGCATCGCAATGGTGCACACATGCTAGAGTCTTTCTGGAACGCTTTCACCTCCACGGCTGCCGAGAAAGAAGCATCGCGCGAGTCATCACGAGAAGCAGAGAAAGAGCGTGTGCGTAGCCGCGAACGGGAATACGAACGAGAACACAGGTCCGATCGCGATCGCGATCGCGACCGAGACCGAGACCGGGACCGAGACCGGGACCGAGCTAGGACTAGAGAAAGAGGAAGAGATAGAGACCACGACGAATGGAGATCGCGAGATCGGGATCGCAACCGCGATAGGCTTGACGCAGATGTCAAAGCGGGCGTCCGCGCCTCAAAAACACGCACGCGGTTGCCCCCATCTAGTTCTGCAGCCCGCAGACATGATATTCTTCAGTTTGAAATGTCGGAAGATGGCGATACCTACGACAGCAACTACACTGAAGACACTGAGGATAGTGAAGACGATGACGAGTCCACAGTGAAAGGGAAAAGATACCATCACACAACTCGAAGTCGGCGGGACACTGGAACCGCAGATAGATATGAGCGACATACTGGCTCATTGCGCACGCCTACCAGTGCAGGTATTGGACGTGGTGATATGGGTCAGATTCGCAGATCGAAGAGCCATGTAGAGACAGAGCGGGTTCGACAACGGATGACCGGAGTGTATTATTGAGATAGTAAAGGTTGGGTGCGACTCACGTCGGGGTTTTATGTTTAGGGTCAGGTGCTCTTATGGGAGAATATGTTGTCACATAATCATTTCTCGAATAATTATTTGTAGCTGTTTAGTTAACTATTAGAAGTATGATCACTTTTGAAGTGTCGTACTAGTTTTGAATCTTATTTTTAGCACGCATTATGATCAAGCTCAAGCTCAAGTTCAACATACACTAGGGTTTGTAAAAATCCTTAATCCTCTTTCAATATCCCAGCCAGCTGACAGCAGCTGCTACTCCAAGTCAGTTACAGCCATTAGAAAGCTTAGGAACCAACCAATCACAAATCAAGAGCGGGCTAAGTAACAAGCTGCTACAACTCTAGTGAGAAAGCCACGATTTACATTCAACATCAAGGTGACGATAGCGACGACCGACGAATTGACTCCGAACGAACAGACGAATACAAATCAGATACCCCTCATACAAATATACAGCTCTCCCCGCTTTGTCTCTCTCCATCACAACGCACTCTCCTTCGTACATATCAAATCCATCCTTCGCCATGGACGCCTCTGTACAAGCCCTATGGACGGCTTCGCACGGTAGCCCGTTTGCGCCAGCGCTGGATAAGGACTCACATTTTACTGTGGGTTTCTCTTTGGTGCTCACAGCGGCACTGCTAGCTGGTGTATTTACTCTCAGTAAGCATTTCTTTTACTTTTTCTTTTGATTTTTTTTTTGCTTCTTGAAGTATAGTTTGATTGAACCCGTGATAGTGGCTGGACTATGAATCCCGTGCTTTTGTGGTGGTGATGGTGGTAGTAGTGACAGTGGTATTTGTAGTGTTTTGGCGTGGTGCTTGCTTGCTAACAATGTCGGTAGAGCGCTCAATTGTCAATATTCCGCTTCTTGCGATCCCGTCGTCAGCGGCATTTGCGTAAGTCATTTTCGCTTTCCGTCTCTATCCTCTGGCTCTGTTTGGCCTTTTTTTTCAGCCTCGTGGCTCCTTCTTAACTATTCCCCCGCTGTCAGCCTTGTCCTGTTCTCTTTCTAACATAATCAACGTCCGCTTTTCTGGTGGGCTTTGCTTGTTGCTGTAGTTTTGGCGTGGTATACATGTTTTGCGCAGTGGGCGTCTATGTCTAAGGGAAGAGAAAGAAACACTACACAAAAACGTACACATACTACAAAGATACACACATATACGGACACGCAAGACATAGGCGACGACGACGACTCTCCATCCAGGATCCAGACCCAAGCTACGATTCTTTATTCTCTCTCTACCTTTCCCCCTCCCTCTTGACGCAGTTTAATTGTATACAAATATTATTCTCTCATCTTTGCTTTCTACCAATGGCTCCGCAAACCGGTGGCACGCAGATGGCCCCGCCGCTACTGTTCAAGGCCGTCACTAGCTCGACCAAGCCACTCTTTCAGTTACTCAAATGTATCAATTTCACCAATAAGGTGCATGTGGAAATCACCGAGTCAGGTCTGCGCATCTCAGCCGACAATGCGCGTGTCATGCAGGGTACTATTTTCCTTTCTTTTCTTTCTTTTAGCATCGTAGCTTTTTGACTTGGGGCAAAAACGTTGCCAAACTGCCCACATGGAATCGTCTCTCGACTAACTAATTTTCAGGCGTTGCTATGCTGGACCGCTCGCTGTTCTCATCCTTTCAACTTAACCTGGACACGAGTAACGGCGGTGGTGATGACGATAGTGATGATGATGATGATGGCAATAACATCCCCGCGATACCCAGCTTCCAGATCAACCTTGCGTCGTTTCTCGAGACACTCCAAATTCTAGGCTCTGTTGACCTAGCCAACCGCGCTGCCAAGGTCGAGCAGGATGCCTACCGCAGCACTACACGGAACTACCGCCCTGAAGCCTTTAGCAACCAGGCGCTCGGCATCGCTGGCTCTTGCAGCTTGGTGTATAGCGAGCATGGCGCGCCTTTCAGCATCATAATCGAGGAAGCTGGCGTGAAAACGACTGCCAATTTGACGACCTACTCACCCGAAATGCCTGAGGAGATCCCGTTCGACCGTGCTGACTTGATGTTTAAAATCATCATGCCCCCGCGTCACCTACTTGACGCATTTGCCGAACTAGCCATTATGGCACCGGCCAAGCTGGTCATTTCCGCGCTGCCTACACAGCCGTGGCTCGTACTCACTGGCCGCGGCGGCGAGTTGGGCGCATCCAGCTACGACTTTAGTCGCGCACGTGAGCTGATGGAGAGTGCAGTTGTGCGAGCCGAGTGGGCCCAAACTTACCGGTTCGATCTTGTCCGTGCTGCCTGCGAGGCCATGCGCATTGCGAACAAGGTCTCCTTTCGCGGGGATCGCCAGGGCGTCCTGAGCCTGCAGTTCATGGTTGAGGTTGAGGGAGCGGATATGAATTTCCTCGATTTCCGCTTTGTTCCGTTTGTTGGCTATGACGAGGATGAGGAAGCGGAGGACGAGTATGAAGAAGACCTGAGTGAGGATGAAGTAGGGTTGTAGTGGTAGCAAACGGTCATGGCTGATGGTGGGTTGTGGTAAGTTGCGGTAGACGCGGTCAGCTAGGGAAATTCAAGGGCAGACGTTACTCTACGAAACTTATGGTCGGAGTTCGGCTAGTGTGATCTGCGGGTTGTCGGGCATTCAATTTCCTTTGTCCCTAGGTAAACCAACCAAGTCCCCCCGTCGTTGCTTAGCCCTTCCCACGCGCAAGCCGACAGAAGAACAAACACCTGAGCCAGACCTGGACCTCAGGATTAGATCCACTCTTGTCACCGCGCGCATGGGATATGTTTGGAGTGCGAGGTCAAAGCTTTTTTTTCTTCTTCTAATCTTTTCCTCTACGTTTTATGTTGATGTGTTATGAGCTGTTAGGGCGGGGCGGGGACATGAGCAGGATGATGATCAGTTGGAAAGGAAGGAAAAAAAAAAAAAAAGGGTGAGCTAGGTAATCAAGAGGCATGAGCTTTGTGAAATGTACGACTAGGTTAGGTATGGATCACAGTTTTTGTGAGCTGCGTCAGTCAGTGCTTATTGTTTGTTGCCGGTTTTTGTGCGCGTGTACGTGCGTGCGAGCGCGCAGCGTTGCAGCTTTTGTGCATCACAATGAAAGAAACAGACAAAGCCCAGCTAATAGAGGCTGGAGGGAGCAGAAAAAGGAAGCAGGTGGACAGGAAGAACGAAACGGCCATTTCCTTTCTATTTCATTTCATTTCATTTCGGTTTGTTTTTTTTTATTTTCCCTTCACTTCCTGGTTTTTTTGTTCTTTGGCTTGTTGAAACATGATGAAGCCCTCCCCCGTCAGTCCCGTGGTTTTGGGACCTTGGGGTAAGATACCACGAGATCTTGGAAGATATGAAGAGATGATCACGGAATGGCCTTGGTTACAATTAAGGCTAGGGAGGACGGCTTCGAAGAAAAAAAAGGGACAGTGTGAGGACAACAGTGCCAGGCTCCTGTTCGTACAGTATGAAGGGGTAGTAGAATGGAAAGAATAAACCAACTTGGTCTTGTCGTTCTACGCTGGTTGATCCTCAATGGAGACAGTCTCCAAGGCGCCTGGGTCTTCACATATGCATGCATCACGTGTTATATGAGCACATATCACAGTGAGGTATACAAAAGCCCCCATCTTCATTCCCACTGATGGAAATAATTGTCCTCGTGGTTTGAATTTGAATCGTAGTTGGCCGGGACGGGTATGATTTTCCTGCTGTGCCTTGTGTCAGTCAGCCTGCTCAGTCACCCTTGACATTTATACAAAGGTGCAGGAGCAGGTGCGGGCGACTTTGGGACTTGGGCCTTTGGAAACTGCAAGGTGACGTTTGAGTTTGTCTTTTGATCCCATAGCTATGGCATGACGCGGTATAGTAGCATTATAGTATGGTCCGCCCCTAACCCTTCTCTCTCACCAAATGCAGAACTAACAAGTCAGCCCAACTCAAACAGCTAACAGGCAAGACAATTCAGACTCGGCAGCAAAGGAAATTTACATGGAAGAGCAAACAAGACGAGAAATTAAGGTGGTATTGTGGCATGAACAACGCCAGTGCAACCAATATACTGCGATACATGACATGACATGAAAAGCCAAGCGAGAGGAAAAGACGCAAAAAAGAGAAACAGCGCCCTGCATACGAAACACAGTCTCATCTCTCTTCCTATGTGTTGTGTAGGTGTTCATGGAGGGATTTGTGTATGTGTGTGCGTTTGCGTGTTTCTCTAGTGCTACTCGTGTTGCCTGTCTTGTCCCGAGGAGAAAAGAGATGGGGAGCACAGGTTCGCTTGCACAGCGAGAGATGTAGCAAATAACGGAAACGATGGACAAGATGTGTTTCACGGCATGTAACATAAGAGAGGGAGGGGGAGATGTACACGCGTTTTACCCATACTCTATTTCGAAGAAGCCATCACCGTTCCTCGTAGTCCGTGCTGGCTAAATAGATTGTGGGAGGAAGGCAAAAACAGGAACGTCTCAACTCGAATTTGGGACTATCTTCACAATCATCATCGTGTATGTCTAAATCTATATTTGGAGCCAAGTGTGTAAACAACTAGAGCTACAGTGTTTGGATATGGCCCTGTCAAGACTTGTCCCACAGCATTAGGCTCTGGGTGAACGCCTGCTGCAGTCTTTGCTCTAAACATCCCAGAGCAGACTGTTTAGAGTGTCATCCGCGAAGAGCAAGATAGCACCTACCGGCGCGCTCAACAAGATATTAGTGCCGACAAGCCCGAGAAGCTTGATAACACGGGACGACTGGGGAAGGGAAAAGATAATAAGGGAAGGAAGAGACGATCTGCTTAGAGAGCGGACGCAAGGTAGAGACGCATATCAGCGGAAAAGAGATCAGCATCATAGCTACTGACGAGCTATAAGTTGCCAGTCTTCATCAACGGCCCATCTGCTGTAATGATATGATGCAACTTCAGCCGGATCCACACAAGGGCACAACGTACCTGAGATTAAGCCCGAGTCTGAGGTTGAGGTTGAGCTTGGGCTGGAACTTGAGCCCGAACTTGAGGTTAAGGGCATATGGCGATAAGGTACTTTTTTGCAGCACAGCCTGTATCGCCCTAGTGGGTTTGGTTATAAAAGGACCGCAGCGTGCAGCTGTGTTATAGGATACAAGCTTTATTACTATAGAGCCTAGTAATCCGGTGGAGGCTCGTCGCCATTCTCATTCCACAGTCAAAGTTCCGAGATGTCTGTAATTCGTTGTGCCAGGCATACAGAAGTTCGCCGCAGGGGGTGTACAAAGAGTGGTTGTGGTGATAGTAATAGTGATAGTGATAGTAATAGTAATAGGACTAGCTGGTAATATAGCACATAGCAAGAACCCCGATTTCCCATTCAAGGGGCTTTTGAGTGGATGGCCCACCACCCTTTCATAATATTTTGTGCAGTGTCAAGTGGAAGAAAGAATAAGCGGCTCTGTTGAGCACCAGGAACTGCGCCTTGAACTTGGGCATGTTCCACGCTGTTAGAGCCTCTCCATCATATCAGGATGGCAACGGGATCTGGTAGACACCGAATAAGCTCAAGTTCAAGACTTCATGTTCTTCAAGAGAAAAGCGGCCGGCCAGCCTGCTTCGCTGCGTGCCGCCTACAAGAATAATAACTGGAGAAACACGTGAAATTAAAACACAAATATAAAATGAAATTTTTTTCAAATAATAATAAAAAAAAGAGAAACGATTAACAACCAACAACCGCCGAACGATAATACCCTTAATCTTGATATTTGCTTGTCCAAGCTTCTTGGGTTGTAAGCAGCAGCAGGGGCAGGCATTATTAACCCTTCGCCATAATTGTCTGCCATGTGCGAAGCAGCTCAAACCGCAACGTGAAGAGCCAGACACTCGTGCTATTGTCTTAGCATCAAATTAGGGCCGATCTTAAGCAGTCTAGGCGGTGATCTGGAGGCCAAACCCGAGAGGTAAGGAGAAGAGCTGAGCCAGGAGCTTGCTAAAGAAAAGGACGGGCGTGGGCGGGATGGGTCGACAAGACGGCAGGGTGAGGTGCTGGCCAGGAGCACGAGCCTGTCTCAATGTGTGCTGTTGACACGACACGGGCCTCTTCATTCATGTTGCTATCATTGAGGCGGCTGGAGTTTCAAAGATTGCGACTCCAGCGCATGCATTGCTTGCTGGGGTTTCTGGGTCTTCTTCGAGCTCGCAGGGTGGCAACTTCGGAAGGGATGTCCTCTCTTCGGGGTGCCAGACCCAGGCCTAGGCCCGCCAGCTTATCTTCGCCTTCAGGCCTTCAATGTGCAGGTTGTAAGAAGGAAAAGATTTTAGCTTGCTTTAGCTATAACATCAAAGCTTCAAAGGCTTCAAAGCTCCCAAGCTAAGCACTCAGGAGAGCAACGCCATTCGTCCACATTCTCTAGCGATTCGTCAATCAATTTAGCTGCTTTGAGAAGCTGTTTATCGACCCCCATACAACCACCAAATTCCGCCTTTCTCGCTCTGCAAAGCCTCCTTTTCATCCTGTTCTTGTTTCTATTTTCTTCCTTGTGTTCTATTTATTGTCTTGATTCTATCAAACATTGCGGATGCCTGAAGGAAACGGAGTCCTCCTTTGCTCTTTTATGTCTGTTTCATTTTGCTTACGATTTTATTCCTCATTTAGTCTTCCTTTTTCTGCTGCATTTCTACTTTATTTTCCTTATTAACTGCATTTTCTTTTCAGCTGTTACAACCCACCCCCTTTACGGCCGGTACGCGGATTGTTGTAAATCGTAGCATGGCGTCCTGGGCCTTCACTTGCAGGAGGAGAGCAGAGTCAGAGAGACTTTGCCAGAATATGGCCGCGAGCTGACTGCTGTGTGGCAGCTTTGCATGGCAAAGAACGCCAGGCTGAAAGACATATGCGGGAGGAAAAGAACACGGGGGGCGGAATAGAAACGAGCAAAGTCCAATGGACAGATGTGTAAAAGTACGAGACATCGGACTTGTATGTTCCTGTTCTTGTGGTATAGTAGGCAGCCAATTAGAGCCGACAATCATGCGATGGCGTCGTCCATGGCTTACTTGAGCGAGGCTTTGGTAACTCTCAGAATAGAAACACTGGAGAAGAAAAAGCGGAAGCAAAGAAGCAGGAACTACATCACGAGAAGCAAAAGAAGAGGGGAACAAAATTAAAAATTAAAAATTAAAAAATCAAAAAAAAGAGGACAGCAAGGAAGGTACTCCAAGGTGAGATCACCTAGAAAGGCCCTCTGCCAGTAATCTGGCGCTCGCCCCTTCCCTCCTCATGTTGGAAGAAAAAAAAAAAAAAAAAAAAAAAGACACCACTGCAAATCTGCGCCGCTTTGCTTTGCCTTCCTCTTTCTTTGTCTTGGCCCTCCTTCGTTCCTGCTGCCGTCCGTCCATTTCGTCTTTTCTTTCAACCTGCTGCCCTTTCTTTCATACAACATGTGTGCCGGCCTCTTCATCGGCTAGCTTGAGAATAATTTCATCATTCCTTCTCTCCTCTTCTATATCTTGGTGTTTCTGTCTCCTCGCTTCTTCGTCTCTTCTTCTCCCTCTTGGGTCTTGCGTCGGTCCATCTCCCACTACCACGAGCACTTTGCATTGTTCTTCCTTCTTCCTCAAGGCTTCCAACCTGCCGGGAAGTAGTGTTTGATGCTATATTTTATCTTTCTCCGCTCCTTATAATAGAAACTCCACACGACTTCTACCCGTCCTTCTCCCACGCCCACAACCTGCACGCCTCATCTTTCCCTTGTCTCCTTGTCTCCTGGTCCCCTTGCCCAGCGCCCTCGTGCCCGGCATTTTTGCTAGCCTTTCGCCTTCTTCCTTGATCGTGTTTCTATTTGACGCTTAGACCTTCAAGCCAAGTCCCATCTCCCCCACCCCCCTGGTAGGCTCCAAAACCAGGCTCCAGGTCTTCTAACAACAAGGTCCAAGACTTTGTTTAAGCCCCAGGTCCAAGTCTCAGACCTCCAAGCCATCATCGGAGAAGTCCACCATTGGACTTATAGCAGGCTTGCTTGCCTGGAAACCTGGGAACTAGACTACTTACTTGCTTCTAATCAAGCTGCCGGCATATTATCCTCCCTTCCCCTCTTGCTCTACTTCCTTCTCGTTTCCTTATTTTCTTTTTCTTTGTCCTCTGGCCTTCTGCCTCATCCTAGTCCACTGACGTTTGTTCTGAAACTCATTTGCCTAGTACAAAAAAAGCCTTCACATTTCGGCTCTTGTTTCCGGACTCTGTTTTCCTTCTTCTACACCCGCCCTTCCCTTGCTTTCGATCTTTCGATCTTTCCCTCTTCCTTCTCCTCTCCTCACCCTCTTCTTTTCTACCCCGAGGACTATGAGCTTTCTGCTACACCAAGTTCTACTCCCGCAGCTTTCACATTAAACAAAGAACAAGAAGAAAGAAAAAGAAAAAAAAAAGACGGCCTCTCTCCTCCCCTTCCTTCCCTCCACTATGTCTTCACACGATTCTTCTAGTGAGGCCCCTAAAGCTCGCAACACCTCGTCTGTTGAGCCTGCGCCGAGAAGTGCACCTTTATATCGGGCAATGCCGTACCCAACGACGCCCAGGCAGCTCCCCAAGCTGGTGCCAAAATTACCGGCTAGGCCCCAAGGACAACAGCAACAGCAACAGCAACAACAACAGCAACAGCAGCAAGAGAAGCCTGCTCCTCTGTTAGAAGCCTCCCAGCCCTTCCCGCCTACTGCCCCGTTGCTCCCTCCTTCTGCCTCACCTGCCCTGGGCTCTCCCTCAAGACATGGCGCCCAGCCCCAGCTGGCCAAGAAGGCAAAGCCAAGGAAGAAGATGGCTTCTGTCGCCCTTGCAAAGACTTCTCGTTGGATCATGTCTGATGACCTGCTTCACCGTTTCCGCAAAGTCGAGGCCCAGGAAATCCTCACCGAGGACCAGATCCAAAAGCTTAAGCAGAACCGCGAAGCGGCCGAGAAGGAGAGTCGCCCTACCGAGAGCGATGCTGCCCAGGACGCTAAGTCGACGGAGACACTGGCAGACAACGCCGAGGGTGCAGGCTCTTCTGAGCTATCCCCAAAGCAGACGTCTGGATCCCTCTCTTCCTCGCCTCTTTCCACATCTACCCTATCTCAGGTTTCGAAACGGAACCAAGCCTCGGCGTCATCACTGCCACCTTCCCCGGCACCTGCTGTTGTGCGTCAAGATTTCTCAGCTCCTAGCAAGTCACAAAATTCTAATGACGCCAAGAGCCTTCCACCAACCCCTCGCTCTCCGCCTCTTGCTCGGCATACGGCCCTTGCTACGATTCCAGAGGTGACCCTAACAGCACCGCCAGACTCTAGCGAGCCATCCCCCACTACAAACTCACCCTTTTCAACCATCAACCCCATCTCCCCGGCCTCCGTACTGTCTGCCTCCACCTCTGACGACTTCGAGTCTGCAACCACCAGAAACGACAGTATTTCGAGCATCACCAGTGCCGCAAGCACTGCCAGCCAATACGAGCCCTCGGAGGACGATGATTACATCTACTTCCATGGCGCGCCTACTTCTGCAACAACACCAACTTTCAGGCACGGTCGCATTCGCATTTCCAAGGCCGAGTCTGGCATCCGCATGTCGGGCGAGAACAACCTTGACTGGACGGCTTTCCAAATGGCTATTCTCGGGGCTGGCGACTGGTTTTCGGATTTGACCTCCAATGACATCACCTCGCCTGTGTGCGAGGTTGGTGATGTAGACGACCTAGCTGATTGGTTTTACGGCCTGAACCTACCTGACTGCCCAGAGCCATCTGTAAATGACGACGCGCCGATGAATCCACCAGCTATTACGGAAGTGGTTTCCACCGATGGTGACAGCCCTCCTCCGCCCTACTCGGCATCAGAGCACGATGCTACGGGCGAGAAAAGCGCGCGATTCTACTCGGCATTTGGCAAGGACCCTTCTGAATTCAACAGCGAATACCACTCTGACGCGTCGCCGCCTCCGTCTCTTTCGTCTACGCCCCGATCATCGGACGATATTCCGCGATCATCGGCCTGTATCTTCCCACCTGCTCCTACGCCGCGATGCCAGCCGTCGCCGTACGACAGTGCCCAATGGAGCCCACCACGCCATCAGAAATACAGCCATCAAAACAACCTCTCTGTTGACTCAGCGCGGAACGTAAGAAGACCGTCGGCGACAGGTGGCTACGCTTCCCCGCCTCGACAGTTGTGTATGATGGCTAGCAATGAAAGCCTAGTTAGTCTTCCGCAGAGCCCAATGCCACCAATTGCAAAGAGCCCAGTGGACGAGCCCGATTTCATCCCAATGGGATACAACCTAGGCCATGACCTAGGTGATTTTCTGCGATGGGAAGCACAGCATGTGTATGCCAGCTCCCCGCAATGATGTGGTTTTTGCCGCCATCTTTCATTTTCTCTCTTTTTTTTTTCATTTTCATTTTTTCATTACCTTGCGAGCTGTAGTGTGCACAGTGAGCATGTCACTCATTCATTTTTTTTCTTTTCATATCATCTTCTCGTTCATTCCTTCTTTCCTTTCTCCTTGTTTGTTACTGTTGTCTTATACCCCCCCTCTGACCCGTCCTGTAGACGGAAATTCTTGTCTCTATCATTCGCTTCTTTCAGCAGATATTTCCTTTCATTTTGTTTCCTTTTTCTCATGATATACGGATATTTGGGTTAGCCTTTGCTTTTTATTTTCCTTTGTTTTTATCTGGCGGTAGCCATCAAAGACTCCTTTGATTTGCCTTTGTGTTGTTTAGATATAAGAGACGAGCTGAATGAAGCAGTCAAGCTTTTATTTGAGAAATGGTTGCCAGAAGAATAGTGACATGAGAACAGAGTAAAGAGCGTATTAAGAGTAGGCCGCAGATCGCTCTTAGCGACTTCATTGAGTTACTAAGAACGAATAGCCCATAAAGGGTGTCACTAACCATTGAATGCCGGTTGGAAAATGCGGGGGGCCCCGGAACATGTCGGTTTATGGCCCCACTCCACGTCACTACCATGCACTGCATGCACTGCTACTCCGCTTACTCTATAACATAACTATCGCCACTCAACGGCTCTATAGTTCGTAGCGCAAAAATTAACTGTCGCATCTCGCATTCCATGTATGGAAGCTCTCTGCCGTATTATTAACCATACTAATAATCTTCAGGGATAGAATATAGGAAGGAGCTAGATAAATAGAAAAAAACATCATAATACGATAAAATAATCAGGAAAGATCTCAGCAAACGTAAAAGGGTGGTAGGGCTGCCGTGGGTCAAGATAATTTGGTCCTAGTGATCAATGGGCTTAACGCGCCGCCAGCCTCCAACTCAATGGCCTACCCAAGAGGTGAACATGTTGCCGCAAACAGGACAGTCGCTTAATGCTTAATGCCTTTGCTCTTGCTTCGTCTCTTGTCGCCCTTGTTCTTTTCTCCACTCTAATGCACAGGATTACTCTAAGAGCAACGAGGGATTTCTATAGGGATAGGGGGCGGAAGACACGAAGTAGACCAAATAGTCGCTACAGAATCTTTGCCTCCTAGGAGGAAGGAGGCCTTTACTTTGCGGAATTACCATGCTCTTCGTTACACTAGTCTTCGATAATATCAATAATAATAATAAATCCCTCTTTTTATAAAAAAGGATATATATATAATGTACTTATGCTGCAATAGCTAAGCCTGAGGATCATCATCACGCATGAACAATTGAAATGCTGCAAGGAGCTAACACCTTTTATGTATCTAGAATACAAGGGGCACTGCCGCCCCCCCCCCCCCCCCCCCCCCACACACACACACCGTCCAAGAATGCAGCTTTAGAAGCTAGGACTACTTAAAATAGCTTCTATAGCTTGGATCGTATAAGTGACACAAGAACAGCCAGTTGAAACTGTGCCTACCTGATCCTGATATATATTAGGCTATGAAAGGGACAGGAGATCCTACGGCTCGTGAGCTGTTTTTCTGCCCAAATATCAATGAAACAAGGACATTACTATACATAATCACACTACTGTTTTTCCGAGGCTTATATAGAATATGTACCTGTCCAGAGATCTAGAATCTATTAGCTAGTAACCATGAAATTCCTCTCCAGTCTCATGCTCTTAATCTCTGGATATCAAGTAATAGGCTCATTCGACAAGCCATTAAATCATCACTTACTGCACTCTTAGGCATGGGTCTATAAGTAATCTTTATGGAAGAACAAGGGATATACTACTACTTCATGTTGGTGACTTTTGCATAACACCTTTGTCGCGTATGTACTCTTGTGCTTCTGTATTGTATCTGTCCTACAAAAATGAAGTGTCTAACGCCCACTCCCCCATCATAATCACTGGCCAATCCCCACTAAGGTCTAGCTCAAAACCACCAAGTACATTTCCTGACGTTGAATGCTGTTGCTGGTCCTGCTGTTGTTGTACCTGTGCCTGAGCCTGAGCCTGAGCCTGAGCTTGTTGCACTTGCTGGGAGGCCTGCACATGGGCTCGTGTCGGATGCTGCATCTGGTGATGCTGTTGTTGATGCTGTTGATTCTGATATGTTTGTTGTCTTGGTTGTCGTTGCGTAGCCTGAGTTTGTGGAACCGGCGGAACGGCAGCAACCTCTGGTGCCGCACTCCGCCTTTCGTACCAGACACGCAGCAAGTGTAGATTCTTCACATATCGCTCAAGACTACCAAAGTCCTCCGCAGGCACTGACCCGTCCTCGCGGCGGACGCCAGCAAAACGCGCCTCAAGTTGCAAGCGTGCCATGTCGGCGCGGCGCAACAGCTGTAGAAGGGATTCCATGATTCTACTAAAGTCGAGTTGCAGCCTTGCTAGCGCTAGATCCCACCCTTCCAGCTCCAGCAAGAGGATTCGCACAGCGACGCAGGCCGCTAGAGACACTTGTTCGAGTGTGGCAAGTGTGGCGTACGTCTGGAAACCACCAGTAGCAGCGTGTGGCTCGATTGATACAAAAGCTGCAAAAAAGTCTTTGAGTGCTACCAAACAGTCACCCAGTGCTTGCAAATGACATATAGACGGTGTGGTGCGTTGCACAGCGTCGGTGATAAAAGTGGCCGGCTCATAAAGACGCACAAGTGCATAGGTGTAGTGCATACGAAAATGAGCTGTAATAAGACAATTAGATGAGACTCTGATAACCTCGAGAAATACGCGGGCAACTCACAGAAATTCGGGTGGTCTGGCGCTACACCCTGAGCAATCTTGTCTAATTGTGCCCGCAATGGTTGACTCCGACACTCAACGACTGCCGCATACGTTGGCTTGCGATCTCGGGCGTATGGGATACCAAATATAGCCGTAGTTTTATTAGTGACCTCAGCGATACTGACAATCTTTTCCACCATAAAGTCGCTCTGTGTGTCTGATGTCAGCAGGCGTGTTGCGGCATGGACGTCTAATGGGGAGCCGTTGAGCAGCGGCTGATACCCTCCACGGCACGAAGAGCTGTAAAAAGGAATAGATGACTAGTTAGCGACATAGTCAAGAATTTAAAGGAAAAATGAAATACAAAGACCAGTAAGCTTACATTTCTGATAGGTAAAATGTCCCTAGATATGCACGTTGTTGCGCCATAGTCAGTGTCGTAGTGTTCTGCGCGATCGACGCCTGCCGCGGATCCTCAGGCCCCTTGCTAGTTGTATGCCAGTTGTTCTGCGATACACGTGGCATGACAATGCCTAGGCTGCGAGCATGCGCCACTGATAGGTTCATCATCTGGTGAATTTGGGTCGGTGCCAGTCGGATCGGGCCCCAGGCAATCAAAATAAGCATGCCTTGCAGCACATCCAGAGACACACTAGCCTCAACTAGCGAGCGCATGGCTAAATACGTCATTAGGTCCTTCCGGATAGCCTTGAGCATAGCGGGAGTAAACGGTACTGTAATGAATATGATAGCACGCACGAGAAACGGCGAGTCTGCGAGAAGCTGCTCGATGGGCTTTTCATCGACCACTACAAATGGGAAGGCTGGTGTATACCGCGCCTTGAACTCCATCACTGCCAAGTTAACTTGGTCCCAGTTAAGTCTAAACGGCGGTGATGTGTTATCGTTGCTAGTGCAGATAGCAGATCCCATAACACTTGTGCCTATATTGCCATTACTGCCCCCTGCCCTAACGGAGTTTCCTGCACTTAGGCTACTACTAGGGTTCGACGCTATAGACCCTTTTGAACTTGGCGGACGTGTCGTAGTAGTAGAAACAATACTGGCACTTGCTGCACTAGGTGTTATACGCCCGTCATTTCCCCCATCCGATGACCCACTGACCGACTCAGGCGTATTAACAGATGGGTGCCTTGCTGGACCGGCAGAATTAAGCGGCGCATAGTCATGGCTTGAGTCTTCAGCTGACGCAAGACGCGTCGTTAGATTATCAATGATCTGCTCTAGCGATGCCACACGGCTTGCCAGTGGCTTAAGCTGGCGCGGCTTGCGGATCCCTTTGGTAGTTTTTGCCGTGCACTCAATACCAAGGTGGTGACATCTAATAGACGATGCTGTTAGCACTGAAACACCAATTCCAAAAGCCGATCGGGGTGAGCTTTGGCTTGCTTACCGGTCGCACAAGTGCCGTGACTGGTTCTCAGACTTGAAATTGCATTTAGCCTTGGCTTTGGTGCACGGCACACACGCTCGCAGCCGTCGCGGCGGGCTCTCAGCTCTACGACTGGAGCTCGGGGCCATTCCGGACCGCCCCAAAAAGACGAGATTATTGCTAATAAAATAGCGAGTCCGGAAAACTAGTGATGAAATCGGGTAGCGTCAAATGTGGGGCCGCTTGTTGTCGGAGCCGGCGAGTTAGGATTATAAATGTGGGTCGTTAAGAGTGGGTCCTAGGGGAGTGCCGAGTAAAGAAAGAAGAAGAAGAACAAAAGAATAGATAGACAGCCTTGACGACAAGGCAAGGGAGAGAAAATTACAGAGGAGGGTTTAAAGGAAGAGCGAAACTCAGGCGAGTAGAATAAAGAACAAAAAAAGTGACGAAAATTAGAAAAAAAGAGAAAATTCGAGATAATTCTACCGCTAGAAAAATCAAAATGCTAAGCCGCCCAGAAAACCAAATGAAAATATGTATATATCCTTCCCTTCCTTTTCTTCTGTGTGTATGTGTGTGGAAGTGTCCTTCGTCGCGTTACAGAACAGCAAAGAAAGACAGATATACAAACCAAAAGGCGTCAGATGGGAAAGAAGCAAGAAAAAGAAGAAGAGGGCAAAGACAACAAAAGCCGAATTCATTCCAATTCCTCACACGTCCTTGTTGGCTGTGCCCCAGCCAAATAATAAAAAAATTAAAAAACAAGAATGACCATATCCCCATCTCCATGGGGCCCTTGCGGCTTAAGCCTATTCCTAATATGAAGTCATGCACTGTTACGGCGCGACCTAGATAGTCGTTGCACAAGGCCCTATACACTAACACAGCTGTACATCTTTTGGTATGATTTTCTGTTAGTGACATTAAAGTGGATCAGGTATCGTATTATCCCGGACATCCTTGCTTGCCCCAACAAACATATAGGAAGAGCTGATATGGTTGATCACCAACACATTGCTATGATTGACGAAAAAAGGGAACGTCAAGCAAAAAGATATGCCCAATTAGCCTAATGCAGCTTTACGATGGAAGTTTAAATCGAAGAAAGGAAGAGCTCATTGTCCTTCATCTTCTCGTTAAAATAGCAGCAAGTAAAAACCCATATATATATATATATATATAACCCTAACCCTATGATTGCGTGTGTTCTTCAACCTGGTCACCTGCAAACGATTTCTTACACTCTGTATCCACTGTTTCTGCCCAACACCCAAACGATACATGACACCTCATCTGTTAAGACAGTTGTATAAATGGGTATTATTAAATTCTCAAGGCTATAAACAAAACGTATAATCTTTGAGATGGTAGAGTTATTAAAAGGCCCTAGATCCTCCCGTCAGAGCCTCTGGGAGCAGAAGAGGAAAGGCGGAGGTGGGCCGAGATAATAAGACACAGCAAGGGATTCTGGCCAACAGACCAGGAAAAATACCCCTCAGCTGCGGGCCCTCAAAATGGCTGTAGATGGCTGGTTATATTTTCATTATTCCTTTTTATTTCGACGGCTTAGTTGTGGTCGCGATCGTGCGGGAGGCTTGGTTTTGCAGGTGTCTCTTTACTGTGGCTTGCCAGACAGCTTGCGCTCTTTGCGAGCTTTTAGCTTGCGGTGGACGAACAAGCTCAGAAGACCGACGCCGATTCTAGCAGGGAGGTGTGTGTTAGTTGGCACAGTGTTTGCGGAGAATTAGGAGCGCTATCTCTAGGCGATACACAGTTCTAAGCGCATGGCTTTGTAGGTTTGCGGATGAGCTTCCAGCCAAGGAGCGGGAAGGGCGCTAAGGAAGCCGTGCGAGGGGGGGGGGAGTTCTTACATAAAGACGATGCAGAAGACGAGACTACGACACAAAGAGGGCCAGTTAGCAACAAGAAGGTGTCCAGAATAAGCTGTAGAGACTCTGCGAGAGGCTTACATGACGCCGGGTTGGCGATGAGCCCAGTTCTTTCTGCGCTTGACCAGATGCGAGACGGCCTCGCGGGCAACAACCGAATTGATGGCAGGCATGGTTGACGACGGGGTGTATGTGATGGGGTTGTGCAAAATCGCTGTTCTACAAGAAAAAAGCAAAGCGCATTAGAGGACAAGAACAAAGATGTCAGAAAAATTAAGAAGAAAGGCAAGGACCGAAAGAAATAGCAGGTCTCGGCAAATGTCGCGGTCCAGTCGGCATCTTATGCTCAATGTGCAGAGTCTAGTCTCCATCTAGGTAAGGAAAGCGGTAAGGCAGGGCAAGATGCAAGCTGACAGGAGCGAATGAAAAATGAGATCATGGAATTAGGTGGTTAAGTTGAAGATTGGCCCGAAGCAGTTAGCCTTAGTAGGCGGCGAGGGATGTCGAAGTCGAGAGAGCGTGCCGGCTTGGGAACTTGGGAATGGGGCTTGCTCTGGGATTGCCCCGAACTAGACACGCGCGGAAAAAAAAGGAATGATGACTGCAGCTGTTATACCAAGCATGGTGCTTTCTCAGGCACTAGAAGGGAGAGCAGACAGCGCTTCTGATTTTTCTCTTGCTGCCCGCCTGTTTTTGGGCGAGTGGATTTGGCAGGGCAGGGCAGGGCAGGGTGACGAAGATGATGCCAAGACGCGAGGATCAGAATAGACGGAAGATGGGAGATAGACGAGCAAAAAGCTTGGCAACAAGAGACGACAGAGCGAAAGAAAAAAAAGGTACTTACGATACGGAAAGGGTGAGAAGTAGGGAGGAAAGACAGCAGGGAGGTGTGAGGTTTTTGCTACCGGCAGAAACGAGGTGGGCTCTAGTGCACAGGATCGCGACGAAGAGGAGAAGAAAGGCAGGAGAAGACGAGAGAGCCAGACGAAGCGTGATAAGAAGAGAGAGAAAGAGAGGAAAAAGAAAAGCGAAACTTGGGCGGGAATGCAGCCGTTCAAAAAGGCTCTCTAGGGACCTAACTAATAGATTTGCACGCTCTCTGTTTGTCCTATTTAATGTAAATTTTCTCTTAGCTTTGGCCTCTCTGGAGGCGGAAACTACCTTTTCTATGGAGGAAGGAGCTTATCGTACATCCATCCAGAATCCAGCCCAGCCAACATAACAAGATCACGTTCTTTTTTTTCTCGCTATCACACGCAAGCAAAGATTGCGAAATACGGCGGCGGGATTTTTGAGAGTTCAACTCTAGAGGGGAATGAGACGGGTGCAAGATCCGGAAAGAGAAAGACATTGAGCAACGAGAAGGATTGTTGGAGAGGGGGAGGGGGACGAAGAGGGCGAGACAATAGAGGCAAGCAAGACAGCCATGACGAAAGAAGATGAACTACAAGGTAGCAGCAGGCCTGAGGGCCTGAGGGAAAAACCAACTCTGCTTTGGATGGCCACCCGGGCTGTCTTCCATCCCTGTGCAGCACCACAACTTATACAAGAGGCAGGAATATAGAACGTTAAACGCCAACTCGGGTCATGCACGGGGATGAGCAGCAGGTGAAAATTCTGCAGGCGCATGCTTTCCCACAGCAAGTGACACACAATCTCCGGCGCCGAGATGGCAGGGCATGGCATGGCATGGCGTGGCATGTCACAACATGGGGTAGGGGAGGTGCAGCCAGAAAAGGTGATGAAGGCAAAGTGACCTATTACAAACTTCGTTATATACAGGGTTTCTTGCTCAAATCAAGGTTACTTCCTTCTTGGAGCTTAGATCTTTTTCCTCTTCCCTTCCATCCTTCCCCCGCCAGCCAGAGTTCCAACTTCATGATGTTGGCATCCTCTTTTCTCAAGCAGCTTGCCACTAGAAATGAGCAGCGAGTGATGCTCGAGTTATCCAGCCTTTCTCTTTTTCCCTGGCTTGAGCTTGAATTCCCTAGAATTGTTCCCTTTCCAACCCTTCCTGCGATCTCGTTAAATCGGAGCTATCCCGGGAAGCAACGAGAACGGCCACAGCTGGGAGGCAAGTAAAAGGGAAAGTAGGGTATGACCGGCGTGAGGAGGCTAGTACACAACCATGAGCAAGCACAGCACTACAAGACACAAAGATGCTGGATAGATTGCACACGAGCCCTAGGCCATTCACTCATTGTTCTATTGTTTACTCGAGCGCAAACAAGCTGCGAGTCATTCATTAATGCTCTCTGTTTGCGCCTCGGCACTCTTGCATGTGTCTAGGAAACAAATTCCGCCTGTGCTGTTTGGCTCTGCCATGGAGTAAGCAAAAAAGGGCGTAGGTTGCCAAGGGGTTCGCTCCGCTCTCTCACCCACTCAGCAATACTGCTTGGTTTCTTCGTTTTTGCAGCTCTCTCTGAGACATATAAACAGCTAATAAAGCCTAGAACGTCAGTCCAACCCCTCCCCATCCTCGTCTCCTGATCTATGCAAGAGGCATTTTTTCCTCTCGGGAAAGGAAGAAAGTACCAGCAAACAAATCACCAGGTTTAGAACAGCCGCCGCCCGCTTGCAGGGAATTTTGCGCGGCTGTGGTGAGCCAAAAAAGAAGAGAGGAAAACGGGTGAAGGAGAAGGAGAAAATAGGGCGGAGATGAAGTGACGACATGGCTGAAGACCCATCAGTAAGTTTGCTATTCCTCTTAGATTCTCCAATGGGATGGACCTTGTCCGTGGCTACACGGGCCATATAACCCTACAATACTAAAATTAGGGTTTCATTTACCGCTTCTTCGCCCCGTTGGTGAGGGAAAAAAAAAAGAAAAAAAAAAGAACTTGGGCTGTTCGACTCACCGCAACGTCGTGCTTCCCCGCCAGATTCGGCACAACGAACAAGGAAGCAAGCAGGAAGAAACCCGCTCTGAACTTTGAGCCCAACGATATCCTCAAATAACCCTGGCCTGTGTTGTACTGCTTGCATCTACATCCAGCTATGCCATCTCCTGCACCTGCCCGTGCCACCAGCTTCCTCTCCTCTGTCCGCCATGCTATGCAATATAACCTAGCCATGCTACGCGCTAACCCGCTAGCTGAGCTGTCTGGATCGTTGGGCGACCTTGGCACGCTTCTCCCTCTGATGCTGGCGCTGGCCGCGCAGGACTCCATCTCGCTCCCGGGCACGCTCGTATTCTCCGGGCTGTTTAACATCGCCACGGGGGCTGTCTTTGGAGTGCCGTTGCCCGTCCAACCGATGAAGGCCATC
Source organism: Ceratocystis lukuohia (assembly GCF_044167205.1). Lineage (NCBI taxonomy): Eukaryota > Fungi > Ascomycota > Sordariomycetes > Microascales > Ceratocystidaceae > Ceratocystis > Ceratocystis lukuohia. The sequence continues at coordinate 3,024,456 of NW_027263524.1, read as the reverse complement.
GCAGCTGCGGCTATTTCACACCGTGGCGACTCCGTGCCTGCTGCTGTCGCCGCGGCTGGCATGGCCGTTGGTGCGCTGTGCTTTGTGCTTGCAGCATCCGGTCTTCTGCGCCGTGCCGCTGCCACTGTTCCTGTCCCCATCGTCAAGGGCATCCAGCTTGGTGCTGGGCTCTCACTAGTCACTGGACCGGCCGCCTCGCTGCTTGCCCCACTGCCGTGGCTCTACCCACCGTTTGATAACCGCTTGTGGGCGCTTGGCGTCTTCGTCCTGCTGCTTGCGACCCAGCGAACTCCGCGCTTCCCATCGGCTCTACTAGCCATCACACTCGGCCTTGTGCTTGCCTTGCTGTCCGACCCTAGCGCACTGCCAAGCTTACACCCGTGGCTCCCAAAGCCATCACTTACTCCGCACTTCTCGACTGGGGCCTTGAGTATGGCGGTGGGCCAGGCGCCCCTGACATTGCTTAATAGCATCGTGGCGGTCAGCGCACTCAGTGCAGACCTCATGCCGCACCAGCCAGCTCCCGGAGTGGTACCCCTTGCGTACAGTGTTGCGTTGATGAATGCTATTGGCCCGTGGTTCGGATGTATGCCAGTATGCCACGGTAGTGGTGGACTGGCAGCGCAGGTGCGCTTCGGTGCGCGCAGCGGCGCCAGTGTCATGATCCTTGGCACAATCAAGTTGGTGCTCGGCCTTTTTGTCGGGTCGCGTCTGCAGCCGTTGCTCGCGGCCTTTCCTCGTGCCGTTCTTGGAATCACAGTGCTGGCCGCCGGGCTAGAGCTGGCGCGCACAGCCGCAAGTGTAAATCGGGGCGCGGCCGATCTGCTAGAGGCTGTTGGCCCACGTCGAGTGTCACGCGTGCTGGGTGATGAGGAACGTGTGGAGCGCTGGAATGTCATGCTGATGACAGCAGCGCTTGGGCTTGCATTTAAGAGCGACGCTGTTGGCTTCTTGGCTGGCCTGGCGTGTCACTTAAGCTACGCAGTTGGGCCCCGAGTGGCAGATTGGTGGGATGCAAGAGCGCGTGTAAGTGGCAGCGGTGGGTTTGTGGGACGACAGAGGGAGAGAATGCCATTGCTGGGATAGACAACGAGGTGATGCGGTGGATATGTATGACATTTTTGTGCTTGTGTGTGTATGTGTCTATGATGTGTTGCATGTGATGTGATCTGATGTGATTGTGTGCTTGTGTTTATGCCTGTTTGCGATAGAGAGCTGTGAATAGAATTCTACTAAGAAACATCAACTGACAGTCACCTGGAACAGAACAAGAACAGAACAAAGTATTCATGTGAAAGTTGGGCCCCGTATGACAAAGGCCCTGTCTAGTCTACTAAGTCAGCCTCTATAATAGAAGCTCGTTTCTAGTCTACAACGCATTTTCCCCTTCATGTCTCCCCGTTACTCGTCGCCGACAGACACAGATCCTCCCGAGGTTGTCGGCGTTAACAGCAACTGCAGCGAGTCTGAAACCGCCTCTAACGTCATGGCTGTAGTTGTTTTGGTATTGGCACACGCCTTCTCCTGACTCTCAATAAAACGGTACCAATGCTCAGGCTCGCGCTCAATGCACAGACGAATAATGCGTTCGCGCTCGGCGATAAACGTCGGGAGAAGCCCGATCTCAGCGACCTTGGCGTTGAGCTCGGCATCGTCGATATCTGTAATCATTTGAACTAGCAGCTGCTCGTAGCGGGGCTCTGCCCGAATTGCCTCCATTGAGCGCTTTAGTGCTTCGTGACGCTCGTGGTAAGCTAGGCCCTCACGGAGTCGGTTGCCCGCACGCAACATGCGACCCTCTTCATCGGCTAGATCCTTGGATGACTGGAACATGACGGAGCTGGAGCGCGAGAGGGTCGGTACGTGTAGCGTAGTATCGTCGTCATTTTCGTTGTCCGAAAGTGGCTCGACAGGCGTGGTGGTGGGGGACGGTGGCTGGGCCAAGTTTGCAGCTGGCTCGGCCTTGTTGTGTCGTGTATGGTCTAGAGGTAGAGTTGTCGCACGGCGTGTTTCGGGATACTCATCTTCGAAGCGGCTAATAATACCGTTGAGGGTGCGATTTAGGAATAGCAGGCGACGAACATCATGTGAGTTGTTGTCCTTGGCACTCGCGAGGGCTGGCTGTAGCCGGGCGCGGATCTTGCGTGCGCTGAAGAGCAGATGTTTAGCCACATCACGAGCTTTTCCAGCACATATCTCATCGTCAGCGTCCCGGGGGAGCTCGCCCGATGGCCGGCTACCATCTTCTAGGCGACAGTTGAGACAGGCCTGCAGAGCCTTGACCACTCCGGTACCTCCGATGACGTAATCATCGTCGGGCGCCTCGCCATTGTCGGAGCCCGACACGTCGTCATCATCGTCATAATCATCCTTTGTGCTCATGCGGCCAACAAGATGGGCCAACACATCGGGGTTGCGCAGCTTCTCAGGTTCTGCCACAGCTCCCACTTTGGGAGTGACTCCAGGGGCTGCCTCAGACATAGTGACCTGGGCAAGGTTGCGTAAGCAATAAGCAACAACCTGCTGGGCAATAGCACGGACGACCTCGCTGGTGTTTTCGCTAGGGACTTCAATGTCAATGCAGACAAGTGAGTCTGAGAACTTGGTGGCGGCGAGTAGGGAAGCATACAGAGCACAGGCCTCTTCTTGGTCGGACTCAGTCCGGGCATCAGAAAGGGCCTCAAGGGCAGGGTTGTTGAGCAGGACAAGGTGAGCAAGACCGGGGACCTCGGGCAGGATCTCAGCAAGCATGATGGCATGCTCGGCCTTCATGGCGACATTCGCCAAGTGGATGCGTTTTATGGACTCCATCTTGGGCAAATATCTTCGGATAGCCGGTAGTGCCGTAGGCTCAGATGTGAACAAGGCGGTGTTCGACGAGAGATCCAAGAACTTGAAGTCGGGTAGTGGCACTAGGGCCGGGAGGATTTTGTACAGAGACTTGGGCTCTAAATTACAGTTGGCTAGACTCAGGGCACAAAGCGTGTTACCGGGGACAATGGCAGCAGCAATGGCCTCAATATGGTCACGGAGATCGTTGCTGCCCAGATCCAAGCCATCAGACACGGGAGATGCTAAGAAGCGGTTGATGTGAGGGATGAAATCAGCATCGAGGTTGTTGTTGGCCAAACCAAAACGCTTGACACCACATTGCAGCGCACCATCTATAACATTTGATAATTGCTGAGCAGTGATTTGGGTAGCACCAAAGTTGAGTAACTCAAGCTGTGGCCCAGCTAGACGTTCCTTGATGGAACGAGCAAGCAGCATAGACATATCCGTACGAGCCAAGGCCTTTGGCGTGGATGAAGAGGCGGCTGTGACTTGGTAAATAGGCTTGGGAAACTTGAGGTGTGAGACATCGAGCTGCTGCAGGGTGCGGCACATGTAAATGAACAAGCAAATATGCTTCCAGCCCTCAGGGCCAATCTTGTTGTTAGCAACCACGAGGCGCTCAACTACGCCGCCCTGTTGAATAGCCCCGGCAGAATAATAGAGGTGTTTGCGACGTGGGTCTTGCAACCGGACGGCCAGTAACCCAGCAAGGACCATACGAAGGCTCTCGTCATTTAGGCCGCAGTTTTCAAAGATAACCTCCTTGACGGGGACTACAGCGAAGTAATCGCCGAGAGCCACGAAATCGGGGAACTGCAGATAAAAGCCGGTAAAATCAAGTTTCTCAATGACGCCCGTGGTAGCATTGCAGTTTTCGGGGTTCATCAATTGCTCAGTAATACGCTTGAGAATAGGCGTTTCTCGTAGTTGGCAGCATCGTCTGTAAATCCTCACAGGGTTGGTGGTAGGGTGGTTGTTGGCCTTTGCGGGCTTGGTAGCTGGAGGGATGACAGGCGAGGTGCTGTTTTGTTCGAGAGAGGAAGGAGTGCTATTAGTAGCAGGATTAGCAATATCAGTGCTATTGGAGCCTGCTACAGGGGGGGCAGTGGCACTCGGAGGAGAGGTAGAGACAGTATCAGTAGACTGCACAGATGTAGACAGAGCACTGCTGTCCTCCTCACTGCTACTGTCGGCGGCGATATGAATCTCCATAGGAACCTGGCCATTAGCCTCGGCAATACGGCGTTTTTTTTCGCGGCGGGCCCTACGCTCTTCCTCGGTGCGCTTCTTTTTTTCTCTTTTCTTGTCCTTTGCGGCCTCCTCTTCAGCAGTACAAGTAGTAGCAGAGGACTGGACAGAGGAGATATCCTTGGGTTGAGATTGGGGCTCCAACTGGGGAGAGCCCAGGGTTTCATTTGCGGTTTGGATTAAATTAGCTTTGTTTACTTCTGCCTCGAGGGCTGGCGGAAGAGCCTCGGGCTTTTCCGAAGTAGGGGCTGCTGTATTAGCAGCCTTTTTGAAGACTTCGCCTTCAGCTTTATCGGAAAGACTGTCCTTTACAGGCGTTGGGGGGCCAGTAAACTGGGACTGGGTCTTGGCTGGGGGTGGTGGTGGTGACGCGCCATTAGCCGCTAGATATTTGGGCATAGGAGCAACCTCTACATCAACGCAAAAGGCCACACGACGAAGCTTTCCCTGGTGCAGATCAGCAATGTTGCATCTTTGGCGACGAGTGTCGATATTGAGGACTTTGCGCTCGACTAAGCCATGGTTGTTTCCACCACGGGCAGTGCTCATGAAGTTACTCGACTGTGAGATGCGACGCAGGACGCCCATCAAGCCAGCCTGGGTAGGCTTGACAGGCGCGGGTGTGTAGGGCGCATCACCCTGGTGTTTCGAAGCAGCAGGTAGGATGGCGTTCTTCTTGTCTGCTGTCTTTTTGTCACCAGATTTCTTGTCCGTCAGTCTGGCAGCAGCGCTATTGAAAGTAGGCGTGGGAGGACCGTTGGACTCAGCACCCGAGACAGAGGAAACGGTGGTTCTAGCAGGGCTCTTTTCAAGATTTGTGTTGGCGGCGGCATTGGCCGAAGCAGCGGCAGATGAGGAGAACTTGCTAGAAAAATTAGAGAACCAGGACGATGTGCGGCGCAAGCCTAGGCCGCCAGAACCGTCTCTTGAAGTAGTGCTGTTGCGACGGGAAAGAGACCGGGATGATGAGGGTGAAGGGGACGGGGGTGGTGGGCACTGAGGCGCCAACTCGGCTGAAGAGACGGGCCGGAGAGCAGAAGCTGCAGCTGGGGTAGCGGCAGCTGTGGCGGTCGCAATAGCGCTAGTTGTGGCGGTAGTGGTGAAGGCAGCGGTAGGCGACGGCCGGGCAGGCGAAGTGGGGGTTGCCGGTAGTGAACTATGACCGTTGTAAAGATGAAAATGGCTGTGATGATGGTTGTTGCTATGGCCGTTGGACTGGGTTTGGGGCTGCGGCAATGGCGAGATATGTGGAGGAGCAGGAAGAGACGGGACTAGGAGTGGATCCACGGAATCAGAGACAGTGTTAGGAGCAAAAGCCGCAGTAGTAGAAGATGGCAATGGTTGATCCGTGGCAGTCGGGGTAGTGGCTACGGCGACAGTAGGGAGAGCCTTGCGCGTGTTGGATTTGTAGTCTATGAAAACAAAGAGTTAAAAACGAGCCTTAGAACAAGCTAACGACAACAAGAAGCAACTGCAAACAGAGTGATTATGCGCGCATACCTTGAGAAGCTCCACGAGCCATCCAGCTCACATCGAGCGGCCTTGATTGGGGGTCCATGATGGGCTGGCTTAATTGAGAGTATGATGGAGAGAACAAAGCTCTCTAGCGACGATGGAGATACAGCAGAGTTGGAAAGATGATGGGAGAGACAGCAATAAATAGGAAAGAAGAAAAAGCGCTCGAAATTGAAAGTGCGTCTTTCCAGCTATGCTCTTACTTCTTTTTATTGCCCTACTTTGCTGCTGATGGGCGCGCGGTTCGTTTTCGGTGATGTCTAACTATAAAAAAAATCTCACCCGCAAAAAACATATTAAAAATTAAGTCTGGATTAATGCGGCACAGACTGAAGGGAGGGAGTCATCTTTTGGAGGGAGACTTTAGGTTTTAGGGCATAGCTTAGGGCAGCAGGGGCTCTATCAGGCTTTGATAGGCTCTGGCGCAGGCCCTAAGGCAACAAATGCATCAACGGCTTATTAAAGCTTACAGAAGGGGGGGTACCTGGTACCTATACCTCAGATCCAAAGATCCTAATGTACATACATACATGCACATCTTCCCCATCTTCTCTATCTCTACCTTGCTAGTTTCGTTTTGATTATTGATTTTCTTTACTTCCCCAAATGCGGGGCGTCATCAACGACAACCAAGCCCTTCAGCACGCACTCATTGCTCGTTCTATTTGCTTTTCTATTTTTGCAGTCTCTCCGTATCTATCCGTCCTTTATCTCACCGCAATGTATCCTTTGCTACTTGCTTGCTTCCTGGCTTCTCGTCCAATATCACACTGCCTCGGTCACCTCCCCCTTTCCTCTGCCCCCCTCCCCTCCTATTAGCATTAGCCAAAGTCTGGTCTTGGCTCATGAGCCATGTGCCCCATTTTTTCCGCTTCCATCTGTTTTATTGAGACTTGTTTAATTTCACTGTTGCTTATGGTTCCCCTCGATTCTCGTCTCCCTCTCACTGTCTGCATATATACAACATCCTGTCCTCGTTTGTTCCTTTTTTCCTCTCCGTGACGGGAACTTCTCGGGAAGCTGTGACACGGCTTCACTAAAATGCTGATGCTAGCTAGCCTCTATGCTTGTGGCCCTTAGTTATAGGAAGCCTGGACTGCTAGCCACTGCCGCATGGTGCATGAAGCTCCTGCATATTACTACGCACAAGTACAGGTATTAAGTACAAGTACAAGTGCCATCTCCACAACTTCTCCGCAGCCAATCATCGCGCGCGCATGCCATCTTCTCCAATTCCCTCAACCTCTTTTCTTCGTTTCCGTCCTTCCTGGTCGTTTTCTTCCGCCTCTCGTAGTTCCGCCCCATCTCCTACTTTCCTTTCTATCTCTCTCTCTGCCGACCTTAGTTGCCATGTGGTTGACTCTATCTTATCGTCTCTTTCTCTCCTCTTTCTCCATCTTCCATCTACTGACTACATCTTTTGCTGTTCCATTCTTCTCCCTTCACCCTTACCTTGCCTTCCTTCACCCTGTCCCTCGTCTCGGCACTTCAGCTCCAGCCCCTCATTCCTTCTAGCTTCTTGCAGCTCTGCTAGGCCAGTCTGGCCTCTATCCACTCTATTCCTGCAGCCCGTTAGTCGTAGCCCTAGGTGAAGCTTCCTCCCCAACGCCCAGCGGCGTCTTCCGTGCCAAGTCACGTGTTTCTTTAGCGAGTGGAGTTGCCAATTTCCTGTTGTCTAACCCTAACGAAGATAAGCTTTTCACATTCTACTTTCTCTCATCTGATGTCAAGTCACACTGGCTACGCAATCGCTGCGTCTCTGCATTTCATATCACATGGTCATTGCATCACAGCCCGCAAATTCTTGGTTTTAATCAGGCCGATCGTTTGCTCACATGACAGTGCTGTTTCATCTAACAGCTCACTAGCCGTCACTAACCGCCACATTTGTAGAAAAAGGGCCTGAACATGAGAACATGAAGAAAAAAAAACATCAATGCACACAATACAACCAGCATGCATACAAAACACCTAATATCGTACGAGAAAGAAACTCAAATTTCAGCCCCCTTCTCTTAATGCTTTATCTTTCTTCCCCATCATGTATTATACGGCCGGAAAGGAAAAAAGGAAAAATGTTGGATGATATCCCTTCCCTTCCTCTAATAAGCCTAAAATCAAGCGCTGCAGGCATAGCACCACTGCTTAAATGTACGGTGGCACTGCAGCAAGGTGGGTGCTGTGAAGATCTGCCCGCATGCCTCACGAAAAGTCATGAAAGGCTTTTCTTTTTCCATGTTAAATAAAACAGGAATTGAGGCATTGTGACCGGGGCTGTGCGATCTTACAGCTAGTAGGAATCCACGACCCTCTCAACAACTCACACTCTTCCGTTGTTTGCCGAAGGTAAAATTGGAATTAGAAATCTTCCAGTGCGCAAAGCATCATATGACAACTATATCGTGCTCGAAATGACTGCAAAGATCTACAAAGAAATATTCATTCATTAACGGGCCCTATAGCCGTCTGAGACAGACGTCCATACATGGCTTGTCTCTAATATTTTGGGCTTGCTATAAGGCTGTACTGTACGTGTGCACCTTTTCTTTTTCGCAGGAAGCTAGCGCCAATAATGGTGCAACTTACACTATGAGTACAATGATCAGTATCTGAATCTTGCGAGCACCGTCTGTCACAGGGTAGATTCCTACGAGATAGTCTCTTCATGCACCTGGGTGTCTTTCTCCATAACAACATACACATCTTGGTTGCTCTACATCTTGTTGACTGCAACTACTATCAGTTTACGTCTATAGGTGGTAATCTGGAGATAAGGATCTTGGGCGTAATAGAAATTATTATCAGAATCTGCCACAAACAAACACATATCAATGTACAGAAACTCCTTCCGATGCAGCCTGTACTTTTAGGAACGTTAGTTCGTCTGAAACTGTGTTCCATGCGGATAGCGCCAGGATAGTTTGATAATTAAACGTCATTTTATTGCGTGACTTAGAGGTTGGCCACGGGTGGCGGGCATAAGATAGAGAGCGCCTAGATATGGTCTAGGCCGGCCCGGAGATAGCCCCCCTCCATCTTCCTCAATGTTTTTCTCAATGTCTTATTGAGACGTGCAGTAAAGTTAGAAAAAGATTAGAGTACCCCCAGCTAAGCGCCAGTTAATGAATTAATTCAGATATCCGTTTCAAAGATATCATGGAAAGTATTATGTTGTGTCAAGTTCTACTCGCTTGTGTAACATCGCCATCTTGTTTGTTAAAACGATTTGGCAAATTCTTGTCGTTGTGAAGAATTGAATTTCGAGATATAACATGGGCAGCCATGTTGAGTTTATTGGGAATATAACAAAGTTGATATAAGCTCTGGATAGCGTAGTAAGAAGGAGTAGTTTTTACAAGCTGTTTTAGTAAGACTCAGAAGACTCAATGTTGATATCTAGCTGGAACTTGAGGGCCAACTACAACTCTCTAAAGCTAGTGGGATTTTATGCTTATTATCTTAGAAGGATAACTTTAGCTACTGAAAATAAGAATATGGCCTAGACTGGAATGTAAATTCCTAAGAGGGGACAACTTGGTGATGGGCCATGTTGTTGATGTGAGGGGAGTCTTATGTTCGTATTCATGGATACCCTGATCTAAGGATTTGCAGTAACTCTGTGATCGAAGACGGATGCGTGGGGCCAACTTTGAATCAGATGGATGCCTTGGGGCAGGAGTTTTGCTGACATCAGAATCAGAATGGGGAATGCTTCTGAAGTGTATTTTAAATTTTCTAAGGGCCAGTTTCTGGTTCGACCTAAACCCTGGTTCCTCCATTACACCTCCACCGTGGCTGAAGACTCACCATACGGTTATAGAGTCGTTAGGCTAATCCTCGCCTTGCTTCGGGACCCGAAGGATGGCACTAGCTGTTATCTACTCTTGGATATTTTTCATAACTGAGATGTACGCTAACTATGCAGTACTGATTCCCGATATCCAGGCAACTACAGATAAACGCGCATGTTAACCACTCAATTGGCGTGTGCGGGGACGCTATATTTTCTAACAATACGATGGTCTATCGCATCAGTCCGGGTAAGATGCGATCGTATTAGGCCCAAGTTGCAGGTGAAGATAGGTTCAATGTTGCCAAAGTTTTAAAAGACCTCAACTTCTATGGGCTGATTATGCAAAGGGTCATGCTGGCAAGCTATTGAGATATATGACTAAGTAGTTGAATACTGACTAATGATTAAAGTGAGATTTTAGGATATCAAGCAATGTTCTAGAAAATACATCTGTGGGCATGGCTCGCAAGGATTACAGTAGCTATTGGAGGATGTGCTGTGAGCAGCTACTTTCTAGCCTCTAGACCTTTGGAAGAAAAGGCGCGATAAAAAAGTAATTTTATTCTCGTCCTCGTCTTCGTCTCTGGAGTCATCCTGCAGACTCTTGACATCGCTGTTCCAGTTGTCGATAAACTCGCTAAGAGACTCGCTGATGTTTTAGATGCTCTATATTAAGTTACATGCTACCTTTTTACAACGCAACGAAAAGTGAGCACTAATAGTCGAGTACGGTTGGCACTCGTTAAAGTTAGAACACAGCTTGTTTTGAAATCAAACTCATCGGCTGACCAAGAGGCTCAGGTGATCTAACACTCTAATAGGTAGCTTCTGTCCAGCTTTCGAAATTTAATGGCCATCTATTTACTCTATTGTCTTGCCCAAGTTGTTGGGATAGTTTGATAGTTCTGCCAGATCACGAAACCATAACCTTGGCAGCTTACTTCTTAACACTCTGTGTAAGTTAGCAATTCAAAATCCCAAATTCATTTCTACATCTATTACCTACCCTGAAAGGGTTTCTCTTAATTTTACCAACCTAAACCAGCCTAAAGCGGCCTATAGATGGACAGCCTGACTGCCATGTGATCAGCTATTACTTCTATGCCAACAACCCTGTCTCCATACTATGCATGCCACTCCAGCGTCGCCATTGTAAACAGCCCACTCGTGGCGATGCGTCTCTGATCTATCTCTCTCTCTTTCAAGTTAGAGGAAACAAAAGTCTCTATCTTGCACACTTTCTAGCTCGTTGTCTAGATACATACTCTTTCAGTCTGACTACGGCCATTGCGCAACCTCTTCATTCACAGCATACTTACTAGTAGCATTCTACTTGTTTTTATACATTAATTGGTTACAACCTTGTGTTACATACATGTGTAACCAACTTCCCTTACCCCCGACAACATACTGAGCAAGTATAAATACTGTGATGATCGATTTGTCCACAGCGCCCCAACATAGAGTAGGGTTTAGGTGTGTAGTCATAAAAATTCAACCTAGGGTTTTGCTTATCGATGAAGCGGGGCATTTTTTGACCAAGAGTTTTCACTACGCTTACGACTGACTGATTGTCCCATGTACCCTTGGCACCTTGGTCTTGATGATTTGTAAAAATCGATGACTTGCAATCAAGTTTCGTTACTGATTTTTGTAAGATTGTTCCAGTAACTGAAAAAAAAAGAAAACTCCTGATCCGATCCAGAAAAGAAAAATGAAGCCCCCTAAAAGATACCCCGCATATATATGCATATCCATGTCCGTGTGTGCATATAAAGAAAAAGAAAACAGTGGTTTGTTGGTTGAAGCAGAAAAAAAGAATTCCCGGATTTTTGGTATTTGATCTCTTTTACAAATCGTTCTTTTGTTTTGTTTTTTTTGTATCTGACTTCCTTGAGCCCTTCGTCGTCCACACTTAAGCGGAGCGGAGCTCGGTGATGCGCTGGGCAACGCGGGCCTTGCGCTCCTCCAGGGTCAGCTTCTTGACCTTGTAGCCCTTGGAAATAGCAGCCCACTCAGCCTTGGTCTTCTTGGGAGCATCGGACTCGGCCTTCTTGAAGGGGTCCTCACGGATGGCAGCGTGGGCCTCGGTCCACATATCCTCAATACTATCAGCCTCAACATCATCCTCGAGGTACTTGCAGAACTGGCCTTGGTAGCGCTCCTCATCATCATCAGCCAGGGTCTCCATGTACTCAGCAACGTGGCCACCGAAGATGTAGTTGCGGAGGGTGTCAGCATCCAGCTCCTTGGACTCCATGTCGTAACCGGGGAAACGCTTCTCGGAGTGGGGGATCAGCAGACCACCATCGGAGGCACCCTTCATGGCACCGAAGACACGGGCACCAGTCGAAGTGCGGGTCAGACCAACATCCAGGAAGGCCTTGAAGGGACGGCGCTCGCCGTTGTCGGTCTCGGCGGCCTCGGTCAGGGTGAACTCGCCATCGGCCTCCTCAACACCAGGGAACTGCTCGTCCAGCGACAGCTTCTTCAGGACACGGCGGGCGACCAGAAGACCGGTAGCATAGGCAGCGGCCCAGTTGGTCAGACCGTGCTTGACACCATAGGCACGAAGCTCGTGGGAGTAGGCGGCGGCCAGAACCTTGTCGCCAGTGATCTCAGAAGAGACAATCTGGCAGATGATGTCGCGGTTGGTGAAGCGGACGACTAGGCGGTACTTGGGGGCACCGTACTTGTTCTTGGCCTGGGTGATCAGGCGCTTGCGGGCGTAGTAGTCGGTCTTTCCCTGGCGTCTACGCTTGTACTTAGTCTGGTAGCGACTGTTGAGAAGGACTGTTAGTATTGCTACGTGATAAAAACGACGATGTGTGCCTTGGTTTCATAAATTACTGCATCCATAGGATGAGGGGAGCCTAGCTTACCTGTAGTACGCGCTGCTCTTAACAAGCTTGTGGAAGGCCTGGAAAAAGAAACAAAAAGCAGAGTCAGCAATTTGCGCTTCAGATTTTGCAGAATATCCGAAGCATCTTGCATCGACTCGAGGTTTAGGCGTTTCTGCCATATGCCATGTGTCTTGGGGCCAAACTGACCATCGAGTTTCAGAGGCCTTATAGCATCACGGAGGCTCTCTTACTTGTATAGAGAGCCACACGTAAAAAGGCCTGCAGAAACCGAAGGCAGTGATTCAGAAACAAAGAGAAATCAACATATCTCTTTCTTTCCCAGCAGCAAAGTGCTGTTTGTCTGTGTATTGTCAACTTACCATTTTGACGGTTTGATCTGTACCTGGGACTTGTGGTTAGATTACAAGGGGAGAAGGACCGGAGCGCAACAGTGGAACAGAGATTCCAGCCATATGATAATATTGAATGTGTGGTCAAAAAAAACATTTCTGTGGGGCTTTTTTGCCCTAAGGAAAGTCGCATGCACTGGACAAACAGACTGGTTGGTGTCTTGTAAAGTTGTGGAGTCACGTGGGGTCTCTTGATTTATCGATATCGCTTATCCCTATCGATAAGCACATGTCCGGATGTATGCACTACGGAACCTCGGTCAAACTTGGTTGAGTAAATGGACTCTGCATTCTTCATTGATACAAAAGTTGGGGTATTGTATGTAGCATAGCACTATGAATTGTGACGGTTGAAAATTATTCGAAGTAGCACTTTACTTGAGGCATCCTAAGATACGTTGAATTAGATTGTATCACTATCCTCACTGTCACTAAGCAGGCTTGCCTTTCGTTCAGTTTTTCTTTTCAAATCCCACATTTGCTATAGGCAAATCTTAGCCATGACCTCCCTGCCAAAACCAAAGCTTATTCTCTTTGACGTGGGCGGAGTATGTGTAAGTTGGCTCCATTTCATGCAGTTATCTACCAAACCAAGCTAGATCTTGTTCTTTAAGCCACCAAACTCACAGCTAGCTTGGCTCATAGGTGCTCTCGCCCTTTCAAGCAATCCTTGAGTATGAGCTCAACCTTGACATTCCGCGCGGCTGGATAAACACCGCTATTTCCAAGTCGGCTCCCAACGGCTACTGGCACCGCCTCGAGCGCGGCGAGATTCCTTTGGACAATGCCTTCTTCCATGGCTTCTCGGCAGATCTGCATAATGCCGCCCACTGGTCTGCCTTCTGCCAACGCCAGAACGCACAAGCCTCTACGGCCCTAACTCTGGCTCCAGATAGCCCACCACCACAGATTGACGCCCAGAAACTGTTCAACGCCATTGTGGAGCACTCCGCCACGCCCGATCCGTGGATGTATCCTGCGCTGCAGGCGTTGCGCACCAGTGGCCAATTCCTGATAGGTGCATTAAGCAACACAGTGAAATTTCCAACAGCTCATGCGCTAAGCAAAAGCAATGTGGGGGCTAATGCGGTACGCAGCTGGTTTGATTTTTTTGTATCGTCTGCACATGTTGGCATGCGCAAACCGGAGCCAGAGATTTACAGGCTTGCTTTAGAACGGGCGAATGAAGTACTAGAGCAAAAGCGAGCGACTGGAAAAGGGGAAGGACTTGCTGCTGGTCCCATAGAGCCTAGCGACATCTTATTCCTGGATGACATTGGTGAGAACCTACGCGCAGCGAGGGCTCAGGGTTTCCGTACCCTAAAGGTTTCGCTGGGAAGAACATACGAGGCAGTGGATGAGCTGGAGCGCATCACAGGCTTGAAACTGGCGGGGTCCCATCCACCACAGCTTCGCGCCCAGGCCAAGATTTGATTGAAGCGACAACTATTTTCTAGATTTAAACTGCATGACATAAAGTATAACATAAAGGACAAAACTGATTTCTCCACTACCAGAACCTACAACTTATGCATAGGCTCTTCCAGCTTGTAGCGCGCCTACTTCCTTATACGAGAAAGCTGCGTGACCTGGAATCCCGGCACCATCACCTTCCTGCACGACTCCCCATACTAATGCCTCGCTGGAAATATCCGAGCGCCCTAGAGTATGACAGCGAGAGCTAATCACCGCACTGCACGTGCCGCCACGCAACACCATGGGATTTCCAGAGAAAGTACTCGCTTTACTCATAGGGAATGGATCTGCACGCCGCATGCCCAGTCCGACAATTAGAAATAGAAGAAGGCCTAAGATGGCAATGAACAACACCATGCCGATACCACTCATGCCAATGCCGGGGGTTTCATGAAGCGTTTGATCTGACGTTAATGGAGACGGAAGATACTTGATCGAGATCATGAAGATGGACTGGCTGACAACGAAGCTAAGGCCAATAAAGATGGTGATTATCGCCCATGACCACTTGAATGGAATAGTAATGTAAAGACTAGACGTCTGGTTCCCACGCAAAACACCAGAGCTCAGGCGTAGGTACTTCGGCCGGTTGCTGCTGGCATACTGACTCATTTCATGCGACACAAAGTAAGTCGATACTAAAGCATCCGTTACCATGTATAGGATAGCCGGGAATAGATGAGGCAAACCGCTCAAGAGCGCAATGCTAGAATCTGAGGAGCCCGCCTTGAATATATGAAACTGGCTGTCCGTAGGCATGGCAAAATTCGACAATGTCTTGAACGGGTCATCTACAATGCCAAGGGTAATGGAAACTGCAGCAAGTATGGCCGGCACGAATAGCGAGAGGACCCATATCACCCAGCGCATCATCGAGGGTGCCATCAGCCAGAGGTGCTCTTGGGGAGCCCACAGCTTTTCTCCGACTTGATGCCAACGACCCTCCTTTACGTCATCCTTGGTTAGCAAGCACGCGCCTGACGTTGTATTGTCGGGGATGTTTAGAAATGAGTTGATGGCATCGTCCAAAGTTGCTAGAGGCAAAAACTTGGCCATTGTCAAGAAAATAGCGCCAAGGAGCAGAGTGATGATAAAGGTCACCAAAACAGAAGCTAGAAGAAGGCTTGTCTTAACCTTGATAGAGCACGTTTTCTCGAGCTGGCTTGGTAGAGCCATGCAATAGTCGACGTTGTAGCCGTTGGTCACAATTTTCGAGTCGGTGATGGTGTCCGCGAAATCTGACAGAAGAGTGCCATTGATAGCGGTCTGAAGTAAAGAACCCTTGGCGGAATCTTCCTGCGTGGTGACAAGTAGTAGGACGCCGAATGACGAGATGATTTTACTGGCAAAGTCACGAGCGCAGTCGGCTGTCGACAGCTTAGTGAATTCGGAGGTTGTCTGCTGTAGTGAAAGAAGGTAATCTAAGGGAAGGCCACCAGCGTTGTTGTTGAATGAGTTTTCTTGGAAAGAAGCGCCAGAGAGATAGCTTTCGGACACTAGAGCCATGCCATATCCAGCGGAAGAGTGGGCAACAAACAGGATAGATTTATAGCTAGTGGGAATGTTAGTATATCGAATTCATGCTGGAACAGGGGAAAGCATCGTCTTACAGGACCTGCGCTGTGAATACGGACAACAGCAAGCTCACAATGATAACCACACGGCCGCTAGAGATATAGCCCAAGTTTCTTACCGAAGGGATGCCAATATCAAGCCACCATTTCTTTTCATGGGCGGCAACAACTTCGGCACGGGTGGGACTACTCAGCACCTGAAATGTGTAGTTTCCAATGGCAAGGATAGCTATTGCCATAGCACTAGTGACCACATGAAGGCCGTAGCCGATATTTTCCACATTCTCACAGGCACCCGTGAATAAAGCATCTCGTTTTGTGAGAGAGTTTGTGCGGGTTATTACCGCGATAAAGACAGCGACAAGGAGCATGAGTATCGTGAAGGTGACGCCCAAGTTCAGTAGCAGGGTGGCACGCCAGCCTGAAGACCAGCCTAGGCACTGGACATCCTTTTCCATTCCGCGGAAGGCAGTATCAGATGCAGTGTCGCTGAAGCCATCGCTATCGTGGGGTGTGAAGAAATCAGCAGATCGAGATTGAAAGCCTCGCGACTGCCTATGGATTCGGATAGCCTGCGGCCCTCGCCTCATCTCACGTTTTATGGCCAAGCTTTCGGGAGTCTCGCCACGCATGTAGTTGACAACATAGTCGGGCACAATGTTTACATCAGAAGCAGCGCTGTTGCTGTGCTGGTGCCGTCTAGAGATCCAAGTGGCTTGGCGGGCCCAGAACCCGCTTCTGATAGTAGTATTATCATTTGACAAGGCTGTAAGAGCAGTGTGGTTACTTGTGGCGGAGTTGCTGTTGCTGTGGAAGTGTGTGCTATCACGGAATGGCCATTGGAAACTGTGGCGCGAGATCCGGTTCATTTTGGGCTGCGAGTTTGGAATTGGCTGCAAAGAGTTGAGACTAAAGCCGATGTGGTTAGCAATAATGGCCAAAGGAGATGGGTTTTGAAGATCCCTCATGATGCTGAGGGAACGGTCTGAGAGGCGTGTGGCGAGGGTTGATGTCCTTTCGTCGAAGCTCATCTTGCAAAGAAGGGAAAAGCAAAAGGAAAAGACGGCAGAACATAAAAACGCGGCCACTTGGAGGGGGGGGGAGGCTCCCATACGAGTCTTTATTTTATGACAACCCAAGACATGCAGCTCGCCATTAGACATATGAGTGAGCGAGCGAGAGAAAGATAGAAGGGCCCAGCTAAATAGTCGGGTGTTACACAGAGACTATCGTAGAGACTGCCCTCTATCTCAAAGCTGTCTCGTCTGTTCCTCTACCCCTGCAGCTGAAACATGGTGCAAGGCCACAGCAGTTGTGTAATGGGCGCAAAGAATATTCCAAGACAGGACTGGGGAGAGTCGGCCAGTCATAGGCAGGAAAGGTTACCAAAGGTTACCAAAGGTTACATACCTCTAGAGCTCGTGTCTTGCTGCAGTTGCCCAGCCGAGCCCGTATGAAAAGATTATACGAGGACGATCCTTGGGGGACGGTATTGGGGTGCTAAGTAGTAGTAGAGGGTTGCTAGGAGAGCGAGAAGAAGGTTGCGTAGCAGATAGATCCATGAAGAGAGAAACCAGAACAAGGTGGAAGATCGCGGAAGAAGAGAAAGTAAATGCGTCGTTGACGGGCGAGAGTGAAAATGAAATGAAGAGACAGAAGAGAAAATGTAGCAACCAGGCTATGAGAAGAGAGAAGAGTATCGTGGAAAGGCAGTGGGTGGTGTATCAGGTGCAGACAAAGTTAACTTCAGTGTCTTTCGATTGCAGAAGACCGGATTTGTCGTCGAGAGGTATAGGGCATAGCGGGAGAAGCCAGTTCAGAGCCAAAGGTTGGTGATTCTTGAATGTTTTCGTTCGGTTTAGTTGCTCATGTTGCACCTGAAAGTTGTCAAAGTAAGTATGGTGAATACAGCCGATAAGAGACGAGATGCGACCCGAGAGAATGCACGCCACAGACGACAGAGAGACGAAGAGAAGAAGGAAAAAAGAGTAGGGAAAAGAGAGACGACACGCAGTGCGTAAGAAGAGAAACCTGATATAAACAAGAACGAAAGGAGAATGGAAAAGAAAAAGAAAGAAAGAAAGAAAGAAAAAGAGCGTGATAGACCAGCCGCAGATCTTGAACAGAAAACACACCAAACAAAAAGAACAGAAACGAAGAAAAGAGAGAAAGAAGAGGAAAGCAGGTGATGCGAATCGAGAAGCACAGAGTCCTCTTCAAGATAAAAGACTGAGCTCGACGTTGCATCAATCATCCTCTGTTCCGCGACCCGATGAGTCTAGGGCGCTATGCAGGAACAGAGAGACTATTTTGCTATTACATGGAGGGGGGCCAAGCAGGGGTGTGAGGTGCCGGCCCCTGTCGCTAGATGTTTGAGGTTCACGGACGTGGCCGGGATGTTGCAGACTTGGACTTGAGCAAGATAGATGAGTATATGGGCGGCCAAGCCAGATAGCCTGGGAGAAAAGAAGAAAAACAAGCAAGATTTACAGCATTTTGTTGTTTGGAGCAAAGGTCAGATGTCATCAGCTAGTAGGCGCGTTGTCGAGATGTGTATCTGTCGCTTATAGGATATGGGTAAGGCAAGCAATAGCGGCAGTTTATCTTCAAGCCAGTGCTGTTGCTGGTAGGGCCGAGCCCGGGCTAGCATGGCATAAGGGAAGAGACAATTGCTATTGCTGCACACACGGGACCCAAGGTAGAAGCGTCTATCCTGACAGCCGCAGTGCAGACGTAGAGGGCTACCCGCGATGTGCGCATCGTGGGTTTTACACTCCAACCATGGTTGATAAGACGAAGCCGCCGCACATGAAGCGATGATAATTACACGTGAAACCAAGGGATCTCCAAAGACCTAACGCGTCAAGGAGAAAGTGCAGAGACATTAACCAGCAACCTTCTCAAACACCATGAGCAAGGGAGGGGCCTGGCACAGATAAAGCACTGGGGGGTCTTTTTTTAACCCCAGTTTTCGTTTAGCCGTAGTAGATGCAGTAGAAGCCGGGCAAAGTTGTGAAAAGACTTTTCTTTTGTTCCTTCTTTAGCCTAAGCGAGGAGGGGGAGACAATGAGGAGAGGAGGACACCCAGGATAGCCAGTAACTAAGATTGAGAATTTAGCAAGTTGGCATTGACGAGCTGATCGCTCACACTGGATACCTGATATACCCACAAGAGGCTTAAGTGGGATAAGAAAGTGATAGTATAGCACAGAGTGGAGAGAAGCATGTAAGAACCTCGTGGCGAGACCGGACGACGGATGACGGACGGATGGGGGTGGAGACGCAGCAAAGGGGAAAGATGGCCAGGACGAGGACGAGCCCTGGATCTTGGAGTAACCAGAGTCTTCATAATCAACCATTGGTCCGGCAGCTGATTCGCTACTGCATGAGATCAAACATTGGAGCTGAAGCAGCTGTGTGCAGGCAGTTGCTTGCTCTAGTGTGCCTTTAGAAATAGAGGCAAGGCTCTGTTTCTTCGGCGCTTCTTGTATAGGCTAGACAGGCTTAGCCCTTTCAACAGCTTCGATAAAGCTTCTGTGCCTCTTTTTAGACTTGCCAGGTTGCTCCCTGACACGTGCTAGCAGCCACAACCAACCAAGCCTTTTTTGAGACAAGCAAGAATCCTGTTCATTCAAAGGAATGCACAAGGTGCGATTTAGACTTATGAAGGTTTGCATTGGTGCATGAACGTGAGCCCCCCTTGCTATGAGGTGAGGGGGAGGAGAGGCTAATAGACAGCGCAGTAAGACACAGATTGCTTGAATTGAATTGTGGGCGAGTGCTACCCACACTTGAAGTTATCGTCAAAATAGGGGCAAGGGCACCCAAGGACCATACAGGAAGCTGATCAGCCGATGGTTGCAATGGCAGGAGGAAAAGAAGGTATTGGCGGCCCCGGCTCCAGGCGTTTTAGGGGACCAGGCGCTAGGGCCGGGCTCCAGTAGTCACTAGAGGCTAGAGGCTAGAGGCTAGAGGCTAGAGGCTAAAGGCTTGGGTGGCCATGGCTGGGGCGCGCTGACCCATGCATAGAAGGGTCTCAACTTGTGCTACCTTGAAGTTGGAGGTTTGACAGGAGAGATACGAACGTACGTATGCGAACTTAAGTCATGTTGATTAATTATATTATAATTACTAAATGCGGAAAAGGGTAACTAGCTAGACAAATGAAATGGGCATGGGCAAAAAGGACATGATGAAAGACAAGGGCAGTCTCTACTAGAAACAAATAGCGAGCCCAAAATTTAAATGTCGCAGAAATCAGGGCAACACTATGGGACTAGGCCTTCAGAATCACATCGGCCGCCTTCTCGCTGGCCATGTAAATCGATGTGGCAATAAAGTAGTTGGGGATATCAGGGAAGACCGATGCATCGACAACTCGCAGACCATTCGTGCCTCTGACACGGAACTCCGAGTCCAGCACGGCCATGGCATCTCCATCGGCGCCAATCTTGGCCGTGCAGCAAGCATGGTGACCCCAGGCCTCGTTGCGGACAAACTCCTCCAGATTGGTGACCTGAGGGCCGGGCCAGACCTCGGTAAAGTTGCCAAAGCCCGGCTCAAGGTTGGAGTACATGGAGCGGATGAAATTTAGGCCCTCAACAACGGCTTGGGCATCGGCACCGCTGTTGCTTCCAGAAAACGAATTAAAGTTGATGGCTGGCATGTCCTGCGGGTTGGTTGAGCGCAGCTTAACGGTCCCGGCATGGTTACGCGAGCGGGTCTTGAGCACGCCCCAGGTCCAGTGCTGGCTATCAGCGGTAGTATTGACACTGTAGCCAGGGTAGTAGCCACGGAAGTTGACGGCACCACCGAAAAGGAATAGGTCGGGCTCTTCGTCGGCAGCAGTCTGCTGGCTCTTGAGAATTACACCTAGCGGCGCTCCGTTGCTGTGGTAGATACCACGATCGGCAGCCGCACTCCCCTGCTTCCATGTGGCCAGGCACGGGTCTCCGTCACGGTTGAAAGTGCAGTTCTGGATGATCTGAAACGGCTCAGATGCCTTCCAGTTCATGGTGGCCTCGTAGCGGTCCTGCATGTTCTCACCCACGCCGGGCAGATCGACTAGAGTGTTGATGCCAAAGCTTGCCAGTTCCTGCTTGGGCCCAATGCCCGAGAGCTTTAGCAGCTGCGGGGTGTTGAAGGTGCCTGCGCTGATAATGACTTCCTTGGAGGCCTTGACGGAGCCAGGCACACCCGCCTGGCCGTTGGAACGTGGGTCGGCGCTGTACAGGCTTCTGCCCGAGATAAAGTCTACTCCCGTGGCTCGTGGCTTGGGCGCTGAAGTGTCAAACTTGATCTTGGTCGCCAATGTGTTAACCAAGATGTCGAGGTGGTACAAGCGGCCGCCACCCTGCTTGGTGGCAGTGGCAGTCTCCATGATAAAGTCGCGCGGTCCACTGCGCACGCCTTCCTTGGTGGCCATGGGCACCTGGAACATGCCGACGGCATGGTCGCGAGTCGCAGAGGCATTATTAATGTCCTGTGCGAGGATCGGGGCAAAGAGCTCGATGGCTGGCGGATACGCCGTCTCAATGCCAAAGGTACGGGCAGCACCAGTCAGAATGTTCATTATGGCCTGGTCTGGGAGGACCATATCCAGATTGGTCAAGCTGGTGCTCAACCAACCGTCGAAGCCATGGCCCTCGGTACCAGCAGGCATGTATGTATTGCGCTCTAGGCGTGCAAAGTAGTTGCGCATCTTGACAGCATCCCACGAGCTGTCGCCCGTAGTCTGGGCAATGCTGTTCCAGTCGCGGCGCATAGGCGTCGTAGTGATCATAGCATTGTGGGACGCGCAGCCACCGAGCGTGCCGGCACGCGGGTATAGAATGCCGGCCCTGGGCGGGTTGGTGCCCAGCTTATCGCTCTCGGCTTTGCTGATCACATACTCATCTTCACCGACCAGGTAGGCCTGCTTAGAATCTAGATCCTGCTGGGCCGGGTCGGTGTAGTGGTCGACAAAGTAACTCCAGCGAGTTTCGGGATCCTCACCAACGTTGATCTGGAGGCCAGGCACCTTGGACAGGTCACTGTCGCCGCGATCATCTCCAGCCTCGATCAAGAGCACCTTTTTGCCAGCACGGGCAAGGCGTGAGGCCAGAGGGCCACCTCCAGGGCCAGAGCCCACGACCACATAGTCATAGGTAGGCAGGAGTTGGTCCTTGGTTACGAAGGGGCTGCAGCGTCTACCGCCTTGACCATTGGGACGGCCCTTGTTGACTGCAGCACCAAGAGCTGAAGCGGCGTAGAAGCCGAACAGGAGAATATTAGAAAGGGAAGAAGACATTATAATAGGTAGTGATTAAAGAAAGATCAAGATAGCAAGATTTGTAGAAATTATGTGTCCTAGTAGGAAAAGAAAGATAGTATCAGATAATGAGAGAGTTAGAAAATTAAGGACTGAGTAAATGAGAGTATCGAGCAAGAAGAGTATGAGAAGGAGAGTGATTGAAATGATGGTGATGATGAAAGCTTCTCTACAAGTCTCTGAAGACGAGAGATATCCTTTACTTCTTATACATCTGCGATAGTCTACATCTCGACACCTTCATGGCCATGTACTTGCCTCTTCGTTCCTGAAGTTCTCTCAATATCTTCCTCTCTTACCACCAGGACTTAGCCCAAAGGCTCTCTTCTCTCGATTCATTGTGGCTGGTGATTTAGGAGCAAAGATTCATTGCAACCCCCTCGACAATATTGGACTAAACAAGGAAGAGCATGTGGCATCTCAAAGATCGAGACTCAAATCCAGTAAGAGACAAGTAAAAAAGTCCAAGACTAGTACGGTTGCAACCTAAGATGCCCTCATCAAGAGGCTCAAGAATGTATCTACTTGGTGGATTGCATGTGGTTCAAGGCTATCAACTTGTTCCTATGTACACAGTGCACGGTATAGAGGGGCAACTAGGGCGTGTTTGGGGATGGGGTGTGGGATATGAGCTGTAAAGGAATTGGACAGTAGATGAAGCGTCTACGAAGGATCTATGGAGGACGAAGGGAGTGATGAGTGGTGGAGGTGTGGCCAATACTCTGCCATCTGCCCTAGCTCCGGCTCCTGAGAGGACGAGAGAACATCCTCATTAGCTGCATGTGGCATATGGATGTCTTAGTCTTAGAACCGGAAAGAGTAGATCAGAGAGGCCAAAAAGACAAAAAGAGATCAAAAGGAGAAAAATAGCCTGGCATAATTAGAGCCTGTCATGCCATTCTTATCTAACAATATCGGTGAAACTTGGCCTGAAAGTCGAATATCTTTCCTCTCCTAGCTATCAACTCACTTGCTGCTCCGGCATAACTTTACATCTTGAATAATGGAAAGGTATTGACATACCCTAGGAATAGCTACTGGCTGCTATCACTCCCCTTCGCCCAGCGTAAACCTGTCTTTCAATTTTTTTCACCTCACGTCCTCTGTCAACGGGTTTATAAAAGCAAGGAATGGGAAGCAAGACCCTATTATTAGCCAATGGTGATCTTGACCCTACGCTCTGCACATCGTCAGTCGCGGGCGAAGTTGGTCACGGCCGTCTTTGTAGGGGATAATGAAGCAAAGCGCGGAACTTAGCAAGAAGCAAGAAGGAAGCAGGTAGACTGGATAGGATGAAATGTGTCACATAGGACAATGGCAAACGCTTGTTGATTCTTCTCACTAAAATTCGCCTATACCAACTTCTACTGCTTTGTCTACCCCTTCATCTTCTCCTGCTTTGGCTGCTTTTTTCCTTAGTGCCCGTTTTTAGTGTCCTTTGCCTTGTCTTGCCTGACGACATTAACGTAGCTCCATTAAACCCTTTTGCAGCCTTTTAGCCTATAATAGCCCTATTTGTTAACATCCACGCTTTCTCAGTATCCTTTGGCCTTATCCAAGGGATGAATGCCGTGCTCGCCCAGCCCAAGACCAAGACCAATGGCACTAGCGAAGGAGCAAAGACAGCATGGCCTAGCAAAGGGCAATCCCTAACGCACCGCTCCCTTGTTCAGCAAATCCAGTCAAGCATTGCATAGCGACCGGGTCGGCTTGTAAAAAATATCAAACAGAGAGAGAAAGAGATTTACGTGCAGGATTCACATGGTAGTTCCTAATTAGGTTAATGACACGCCCCTGGTTAGTTTCTGTATGATTTTGCAAGCAGAGCGCGGCGTTGATCCATACCATTAGCTATATGACACTTGACTACTGGAAAAGTAGCTTACACAAGCATCCCGCGCCATGTCTCTTACGAAGATGCTGTAATACCTAGTAGCAGCAGGAGCTTGTACACTGTTTGCTTGCTTTATCGGACAGCTGAAACAATTTAGTTGTAGCTGCTGATAGTTTTGTAGCAGTACAATAAGCCAAACCAAGCCTTATACCTTGCTCTGCCCTAGAATCAGGGCAAGTCCTTGAAAAGGCGTGTGGAATGACGATGCGGCCTTCGAGCCTACCATACCCTTGGTTAGTCTTCTTAGTGTCTTACCTTCTAAGCTGTCCTGTTTTGATCACCCCCTTTTTCTCATTGTTTCTCTCTTAACCCCTGTCTATGTTTCTGCTTCCTCCATCTTTCTCCTCCACAATGATCGCCAGCTCTCCCTGGCTGTGGAATTCCCACGTAGTCTAACCGCATGTGTCTTCTTGGATCTTTGAGCAGCGTAGTCCACTAAGTAAAAAAAAAGGCTCCCTCTCTTTGGCCCCCCTCCAATAGTCGAATCCATAATTCTGGGAAGAGCCCAGCTAAGAGAAGGACATGTAGTGAAGTGAGGAAACTTGCTTTGTTCTCCTA